>NC_087070.1:3754538-4272932 GCF_963678635.1 Symsagittifera roscoffensis | reverse complement strand
GTAAAAAATTGAAAATAAAAAACAAAAAATATATGCATATTTTCAAATTATTTCCCCAGCTGTAGAAAATTTTAAGAACGTTTCAATACTGCACAGTTCATTTCGCTCACGCCACAGAACTCGACCAAAAAAAAATGGCCAGCAGACTGATCTTTGATTGACAGAATCGGCGGAATTAAATCATTGTTAATTTATATATAATTGCCTAAGCAATTGAAACAAATAAACAAAAGCGTAACTACATGAACGCAAACACGCACGTCGATGCACACACGTGCATTGGCTTTTTCCTGGAACCCGTTTGCTCTAGTTTTCACAAAATATTTTTACAGATTGAAACTCAGGGGGCTTTGAGAAGTCTTCTGATATATTTTAAAAAAAACTAAGAAAATCCGGAATTCGGTAAGCTTCGCCAATATTTTTTTCTAAAACATCCTTTGGCACCAATATTCACCAAAGAAGATGAGCGAGCGCGCGCCAAAAACTTTTTCAAACAGAGCCAAATTGGCAACTTTGACACTTTCTCTCAAAAAAATTGTTAAAAGCCCAACAACATTTTGAGCTAAGTTATGTATAGCTTTATGTGATTATTGCGCTTTGGGAGAACTCGGAAAAATAATTTGGCTGACTCGCAAACAATTCCAAATTTTTTCGAACCTCCCCCCCCCCTAAAAACTCCTGCGTATTCCAGGGTTACGAAAATTCAACATTACTTACAATTGACAGCTGTTGCACGTGAAGAAACATCAACGAATAGTAAATGTCAATTTGTTTTGTCACCAAGATCAGCAAAAATCGAATTTTTCATGAATAAGGACTAGAAATTAAGAATTAGGAAGAAGGGTTGCGTTTTATTCTAATTTCTAGTTGTTTCTGTATTTTTTTCTGTTCAAACCCTGACAACAGAATTGAAGTTAAATTCAATTTAATCAACAAAAATGAAATTGACAGGGACAAAAAAGAAAGATTAAAAGTGTCAGCAGGGAATTGAGCCTCTAATTAAAATCTACTCCCTCTTCGTTGTGCCTGAAGAAATGCACAAGTTCAAATGGAAAATAAACAAACAACAACAATTAAAGGAAAAACTCACAAACAGAAGGCGTAATTAGCAGTTAATTAAAAAAAGAAGTTAGACATATAAATTGCCAATCGCAATTTTAGTGTTCTTAGTTTAAAAACGGAATACTTTTTTTAAACAAATTTGTTCACTTTGTTATTAAAGATCTTTAGTAGTGTAGGTATAAGCATATACACGACATATGTCAAATCATGTGTCAGTTAAACCTCATTCTGTTTGATGATTTTTTTCTAACTTCTATAGAACACGCATTTAATGAAATGACGAGTAAATCTATCAATTAAAATCGGAAAGGCGGCTCCAAATCTTCAGTTGTCGACTATATTTCATAACACAACTGAGTTCTCCTCTTGTCTTCTGTTAGTTCGGAATTGTGCCGTCCCACTTATGAACCAGTCATGAATTGCAGCCATTGTTGTTGTAATTGCAATTGTATTGGTAGCATGTTCAGATAAAGAGCAGGGGAGGGGGTTTGACGACATTTAACACACCAACATTAAATTCGCCAAGTCCTCTATAAGTACAAGACACTTGCAAGTGGCACAGGCAATGAATACTATAAATAGGAAGAGTATTCAGAATATTTGGTATATATTCTCTCTAACAAATGGCAGAAGTAGTAGATTGGTGGTACAGTCGAGTAAGTGCCTTTTAGCCTTCAGCACTCGTTGTCAGTCAGCGCGTCAGCAGTCATAGTCAGTCAACTCATTTCATTTCATTTCATTTCAATTCAATTCAATTCAGTGCTTAGTCTCTTATTTATACATGTGTGTATACGAGTGTATGGTGGTATGGGTATATGCAAATATGTGAAAATGTGTTTGGTTAGCTGTCACTCATTTTTCCATGGCATAGTTGACGTTTCAATTCAATAGACACACAAAATAGGCAGTGAAGGCAGTCCTATATTCCCCCTGTTGCTGTTGCAATTCTATCTATCTACATACGCCGCCATGTTCAAACTATTTAGCGTTATTTCAGTGTTGCACTTTGTGTGCCTTATTGTGTGGTGTTAGGGGGGGGGGGGGGCGGTACGGGAGGGAGGGGAGAGGGGATAATTGAGGTGTAGTGAAGTGGGAAGCTACACACTCGAGTGACTTGTTATTGCCATATGTCTCTATCTCAATCTGCCTCGCCTACCAACAACTCAACGACAACATGTTACAACCTAATAATGCATTGCTGTAATGACACACTCTGTCAGATACAATTCAAATCGATTCATTATGCGGGTCTTTTTGGTTATATCCCACTATATGGTTAAAAAAAGATTTTTTTTTTACAAATTTGGATCGATTTTTAAAACAAAACATAAGGTTGATGCCCAGAGCCTTGAATAAACTCTGAAAACTGCAAAAACGGCTATTCAGAAAGCAATTTTGTCTCATATTTGAGAAATTTTGATAATGAAAACCGCAACAAGTGTAAAAAGACCTGCTTGCGGCTAAATTAGATGAAAGTTGTTCGTTTTGGCTCGCGCCATATTGATTTCTTAGCCTAAACCTGCATTTCTTAGTAATACCGATCCAATTTTGCGACAAAATTTTGATTTTGACTTTTCATCTTTTAGGGGGGTATAAACAAAAAGACCCCATGATGCTATAACATATAAAGGTAGCATAAAAATCAGGTGTATATTCTCAATTGATTTAAATCCAATTTTTACTATTTCCTTTCGTTTTTTTTGAATTTTCATTGATAACGTTTTTGTTTCAAGAATCAATTAATTCAAGTGAAATTACTGATTCAGCACCCGGAAGCTGAACACAAGTTTCCCACATTTGTCTACTCCCAGTCGGTTTCTGAGGCTGGAATGGACAAATCCGAATTTGCTGAAAAGCCTTTCCAGCTCGGCTGTAGTGCACATGCACAAAAGAATTTTTCTGATATGATCTTTATGGCTCTCGTCAACAGTGGCCAGTGACCACGAACTGGTTGGACTCACAGCCGAAATTGCTTCTTTTGTTAACAAGATGATCGTGAAAGGAGGATCTGCAACCCTGAACTGGAGAATAGTAGCGATCAAAGACGAGTGCAAACTGCTAGCAAATTTGAGCGCAGACTCAATTTCAATTGTCGTCAGTAAGTTTTCATGACGGTATCTCGGGTCCACGTGAAAACGGAACAAACGCATTGGTGTCAACGCCACTGATCGACGTTTTGCAAATGACTCCCTTTGCTTGATGCTTAACCTAAGCCCAAGTTCCTCCGAAAGATCGTGCCAAATTTTGACAGCTTCTGACAAGTTCACGTCAGAAGCTTGACTTTTATCCAGAGCGTAACTCACAGGATTCCGAAGTAAACAAAAACCTTCAATATTGTGTTTCAAGTTCAAGTATGTTATCGCGTCATAATATTCTTTGGGCATTTCTATGCAATTTTCTTCGGCAATTGTTACCCTAGCAGGGCAAGCATCGTGTTTTTTTATCCTTTCCACGATACCTTGCATCTGAACATGAAAGATTTGACAATTGGCCCAGGGCCCTGAGTTGCCTTCTTAAAAGAAAAAACTATGTTTTGATTAAAAAAAAACTATCACAAAGTATTGTTTTAATCTTTTTTCAGACGAGCAACTCAACTGGATAGGTCATACCTTAGTTATTCTAATGAAGCTTTGCCAAATTTCGTCAGCTAGTATTTCTGCCATTTCGAGAGCAAAAGAAACTTACTCTGAAAAAGAAGCAATTTAATACGGAAGTTGAAAGTGTGCAAATTGTAAGTAGAAAGCTGAGTAAAAGTTGAAAGTGTGCGTAGAAGAATGAGTTATACCGATCCAATTTTGCGACAAAACTTTTATTTTGACTTTTCATCTTTTAGGGGGGTATAAACAAAAAGACCCCATGATGCTATAACTTAGAAAGGTAGCATAAAAATCTGGTGTATATTCTCAATTGATTTAAATCCGAATTTTACTATTTTTCTTTGGTTTTTTTAATTTTCATTGATAACGTTTTTGTTTCAAGAATCAATTAATTCAAGTGAAATTACTGATTCAGCACCCGAAAGCTGAACACAAGTTTCCCACATTTGTCTACTCCCAGTCGGTTTCTGAGGCTTGCATCTTAAAATGAAAGATTTGACGATTGGCCCAGGGCCCTGAGTTGCCTTCTTAAAAGAAAAAACTATGTTTTGATTGAAAAAAACTATCACAAAGTATTGTTTTAATCTTTTTTCAGACGAGCAACTCAACTGGATAGGTCATACCTTAGTTATTCTATTGAAGCTTTGCCAAATTTCGTCAGCTAGTATTTCTGTCATTTCGAGAGCAAAAGCAACTTGCTCTGAAAAAGAAGCAATTTAATACGGAAGTTGAAAGTGTGCAAATTGTAAGTGTAAAGCTGAGTAAAAGTTGAAAGTGTGCGTAGAAGAATGAGTTAGGCAATCATTGTATGTACTTTGCACAGCTGCCATAATTGTTTACCGCGGCAATTGATTCTTTTGATTTTTATTCATTGATTAAAGTCGGATTTAAATTTTTGATTTATATCAAGTTGATTTTAATCATGCAACCCTGTATTATAGCATAGGGGCTGGTAAAAGATTTGTTCGGGTATGGGGGTTTTTTAGTGAGTAAAATCGGTATTCTTAACACTTTTCCACCAAACTCAGATTTCGATTGAGAACTTTACCTTGTGAAATTCATGCAGTATAGTGAAAGTGAATGAGTAGTACGTAGCTCGGTATTGACGAATCATTTCAAAAAGTAGTGAAGTAAACAATTTTTGAAGCTACAAAAATGACCAAAACAAACAAAGACTAGACAAAATTTCAAAAAAATACAAAAATTGAAACCCGCCTCCCAAAAAAGGAGATTACGGCAGTTAACTTTATGAAACTCACAGGAGGGGTACTAGAGATAATTAGACCCCGGTAACCCAAAAACCAGATTTTCTTGACACCCGGGCCCGAGTAATGACAGTTTAATGGCTTGGATAAAGCAATCAAGGAAGTGAAATGACTAGTAAAGTCTTTGCAATAATTGGTAATTGAATTTAAGGACTTGTTGAGAGTACAAAAAGGTAGATGAAGCCAATGAAAATCATTCTTTGGGAAAAACTTTCGACAGTTCAATTACGGGCCGTACTTTTTTACCATGAGGAGTCTGGAGTGTCACCCATCTGGCTGTTCCGTCGCTGGCTGGGTGAACCTCGAGAATTTTAGCGAGAGGCCAAAGACCCCTTGGTGTATAATCTTCTAAAACCCAGACAAGATCATCGACTGCCAAGTTGTTGGAGGCCGTGTTACACTTAGTCCGAAATTGCCTTTCTGGAAGGTACTCACGGAGGAAACGATTCCAAAACTGTTGAGCGAGAAACTGCGCGTTTTTCCACGATTTGGGAAGAGTGACTGTTTTGTCCAGAAATATGCTAGATGGTACATTAATTGATAGCCTACCGAGAATGAAGTGATTCGGGGTGAGCGGCAATGGGTCATTTATGTTAGAGGACGCGAGTTCATGCTGGATCATGCAGTGTTATCATGCAGTGTTTGAGAACCGATAACTTTATAGACAGATATCTTGAAAATTTGAACTAGTCGCTCCCAGCTGCCACCAAAATGAGGCGCTGCTGGTGGGTTAAAAAAGCATTCTATATCTATGTCCATGAGCAATAGTTTGTCTTTGAACTCAGAACTTTGAGCCAAGTTGCTTACTGAGCTCTTCAGGACTTTATTTGCACTGACAAAAAAAGAACCGTTGTCCCATATGAATTTTGAGAAACGAAACATCTGATGCAATGAATTATGCTGTCAGTAAACAAGTCTGGTGATACTTCTAAGTGTACCGCGCGTACAACCAAACAGGTGAAGACAAGTATATATCTCGAATATCGTTTGTTGTTATCATAAATCGGGAAAAGTCCTATGAAGTCCAGTCCAGTAGTATAAAACGGATAATGATTTGCCGTCGATAATCGATCTTTTGGCAGGTCTGCTATGAAGGGTGCTGAAACTTCCTGCAACATTCTACGACAAGACAGGCTATTTCGTATAGTCTGCTTTACAGTTAGACGACAACGGAGGATCCAGTAGTTTTCCATGAGACTACTGCGCGGTTGTTCATTTCAAGAATGACTGTTCACTATGTGGGTGATTTTTACTAGCAACTTGACGATGTGATTTGATCCATCTAGAATGATGGGATATCTAAAAGTGATCAAAAATGGTGCTTTGGACAAGCGATCTCGCGCTCGAATACGGTCGTGATCGTCGATGAATGGCCACAAAGTTCGAATTCTACTTGATGAAGAAACATGACTATTCTTCTTTAAATCAGCGTATTCTACCGAGAAGTCAGATTCTTGGCAGAATTGTATCAAGTGAATGTAAGCTTTCGCATGATGAGACAATTTTAGATGAGAACTTCGCTTCTTAAATTTGTCGACAGCCAAGTAGCAAAATGCAACTGAGCGAATGAGCATGTTCCAGTTGCTAAACTTGAGCGGTTTTAGCGTGTGGCATTTAACAGTAGAAATATTAGCCGGCATCATCTGAACTGTGGTTTGATTTAATTGAAGCAGATCTTGTTGCGGCCAATGAGATTGGTCCTTCCAAAGAAATTGTGGTCCCTGCAACCAGCGCGACTGAATCGTCATTTTTTCAACGGTATATCCTCGAGGGCCGTCATCGACCAGATTATCTTTTGTGGGAACGTATTTCCAATCGTGAGGGTTGCAGATATCCAAAATCTTAGCTAATCGTTTTGTAACGAAGATTTTGTGTCGAATTTGAGGCGTTCTCAACCAGTACAGAACAGTAGTGCTGTCTGACCAAAAATGTTGATTGCATATTTTGTAATATGACTCTTCAACGATGAAATTAGCCATTTGCGCACCGTAGACAACTGCTTGCAGCTCCAAGTTTGGTATCGTCATTCGCTTTATTGGTGCGACTCGGGCTTTACCTATCAAAAATTGGACCGACACGGTGTTATCTTTGTGGGCTATCCCGAGAAAAGCTACTGCCAAGAGCGCAAACTCTGAGGCGTCTGTAAAAACGTTGAGATCTCTAGTTATTATTTCTGTACTGTTGATCAAGTTTCTAGGCACGTGAAGTGTTTCAATGGTTTGAATTTCGTTTTTCCATTCAATGGAATCTGGAATTGACGAGGGTTCGATTACTTTGTCCCATTTAGGGCCTTGGCTCCAAACTGACTGAAGAATTTTTCTCAACCGAATGGTTAGATGTGCTGCAAAACCAAGAGGGTCAAAGATTGAAGCCACAAATTTCAAAAGAATCCGTTGGGTGATTTCTTTTTTGGGCTGAAATTTTTGAAAGTTTCTTATCAAGTATGTAAGTGTCCGTAATCGGATCCCATGGAAGTCCAAGAACACGTTGCTGCTGCGGTTTGCATGCTATGTAAAATACAGAGTAATATATTTTGCATGTAGCAAAGTATTAAAGAGACCAAATAGCAAATTTTCAAACCGCCAGAGTTTTACGAAAAATAAATCGGATGAGAAATATCGTTTCGAGTTTGAACTCAAAAAGTCGACATCTTCAAAAATCAATAGCTAAAAAATCTCAGAAAATTTTATTTAGTTCGCTAACTTTTGACTGATTAAAAAACTACCTCAAAGATCATTATTTCGCACTTTCTGCAAAAAGTCGGTACAAATATCATTTTTCTCCTAAAGTATTAATTTTTGCGACGCAAGCAATCTATAGAACAAAAGTACATAATATTTCGTCTTTGAGTATCTTTCGGAAACGTTTGATCGAAAAAACTCGTTTTTTTAGCGCACTATATCCAATTGTGTATAATTTTACCAAAGAACGTTTTAAAAGTCGGTCGGCCAAAGATTGGTTTCGTAAAATAGTACCAAATGGAAGACCCCTTGTGAGGTGAGGGTGCCAATTTCCATAGGTGGAGACGTCGGCCTACTCTTTAAATCTGCTAATATGCAATCCGCTACATAGGAACGAAGTAGCCAAAGGAACTCATGAGCAATTTGCCGTTTGTAGCCAGCAACCCATCCGTTTAAATAAAAGTGAGCAGACAACCTAAGAGCAAAAGAAGAAGAATATGTAGATAGCGAAGCCTATTTCAAAAACTATTTAGGGGGGGCGGGGGGCGGACGCTTTCCCCCTCAGGGATTCGACCCCCTGCCGACCCAAAGGATCCCCCTTTGAACTATTTTGAGCTATAAATTTTTGGCTGTCGGACCCCTAAATTTTTCTAAAGGCGCCTTTGGCGCCAATAAATACTAATTATGAGGGGAGAGTGCGCACCGAAAAAACACGATTTTTTGGTCAAAAGTTTTTAAGAAGTTCCCAAAAACGCCTTTTTGTTTGGCCTTTTTTCAAAAACTTGCCTGCGGCGCAGAAAATTTGGTCAAGTTACGGTTTTTATAGTGTTTTGAGAGAGCTCGGAAAATCAATTTGGTCGACGACTTAAAAAAAAGGTCGACAAAATTTTCAATTTTTTTAAAAATCCGCCCCCCCCCCTCGAAAAATTCCTAGATCCGCTCCTGCATTGTTCCTTGATAAACTTGTGCGAACAGTCCTATGTTTTGAAGGGTTTTTGAGCTATAAAACTAATTTTTAAGTTTTTTTTGGTTCTAAACTTTCATTGATTTTACGTTTAACAGATTTCGAGAAAAAACATTGAAGGTTATTTTTTCAATTTTAATATGTATATCTTAATTCAAAAAAATTGGCCATGGAAAAATGCCGACACGTTTTTCAAGAAATAATCCAACATTCTGAAAAAAAACTGCAACACGCATTGAAATTAAGAGAATCAAAATTCATTTCAAGTCATTTGTAATTCTGTGCAGAAAATGTTGGATGTATCAAATATTTTGTTTTGGTTGTCAGTTTTTCCCCAAGATAACCACATGTTTTTCATAAGGATTACTTTTGGTGACATCAAGAGCTACAGCAAAACTAACAAAAAAAATCTTGGAAGATAATTTTTGTCTCTTGGAAAGTACTTGGCACCATCATAATCTTTGACAATCCAGCTATTTAAAAAAACTGTATTTGCATATGGAATAGAACCTTGCATAAAAATGTAACATATTCTGCTGTTTATTGAGTCATTTTCAAAAATTTCGAGGCAGAAACTTTTGTTTGATAAAGCACCCCGCATCATAGCTTTAGGTGAAAACTTTGGAAAACCTTTTTTGTACTTCTGAAGATTTGAATCTTACAATAGGGTCAACTTGCTAACCAAATAACTGATCAACATTTTATGTTCATTACGGACTCTTTGGATTGAGAATGCAGGGCTTTAAGAGTGATTTGTGATAGCAAATTTGAATTGTCACCGGTGTGTCGTCTACTTCCGAGCTTTCGTTTTAGTGTTCTAGTGAACAAAATTTTCCTGGTGCATCAAACCGACTGAACACGAGAGTAAATAAGCCAGCCGAAGTATAAACCACCGATAAAGCGCGGAGTATATAAGCCAGCCGAAAAGTAAATCATTTGAATGAATTTGCGTAACTTTCGTAACTGTTACATAATTGTTACATAACCAGTACACAAAATAACGTATTTTCGGCTGGTCGATACTTCGACTGGTTTATACTTTGGTTGGTTTATATACCTCCCGCATTATACCTTGAGCGCATTTTTTACACACTTGTTTTAAATTAGTGCTGTTAATTGTAGTGCTAGTACAAAGTTATTTGCAACTCCTTATTAGCAAAAAATTACTCATTCAAAAAATAATTAGAGTTTTACAATGACAACAAAAATTGTCTCCCGAAAAACGTTTTAAAACAGTTAAATTTCAAAAAAGTTGACTAGCTTTTCAAAATATTTTGTAAAAAACTTGTCGTTTTTCCTAAAATAGTTTCGGTTATGACAAGGAATTGAGTTTATAATAATTACGAAAACCTAATGGTTTTTTACCCCTATCGTTAATACAAGTGAAGCTGCTTAGAAGCTCTATCTACAGTTAGCACCAAAACAAATTTAAAAAAATACTAACCGGTTGCCGTCGAAATGGCACAGATGGTTCTGACCACAATCATTTGTCAATAGTTCTAAATATATATTTTTCGATTCATTTTTCGAGTTTTATGAAAGTATTTTTATTTACTTTGCATATCTGATTTGGGAAATTGTCTGTTTTTGCTGTTACTGTTGTTAATACAATTTTATTCTCAAAAAAATAAAGAAAAATCAGGCTTTGCTGACTTTTAGAGAAAAATACAATTTTCTGCCTTTTGCAAACACAAAATAACAAGTTTTGAAAAATTTGAAGAGTTCAACGGGCTTCGAATCATTGCTCTTCAGTGCACAAGTCTGTTGTTTTCAAAATTTCGCAATACAACCTACAACCGTAAAATCGATCCATTGCGAAGGCAATAATAGTGTGCGAGGACGAGCTCTCATTTGACCTTCAGCTTCAGTTTTACCACAGCGCGAATAATTTCAGCTGTAATAATGACAACCATGAAAATTCTAGACGCAAAAAAACGACCTTGAATTGTTAAAAAAAGGAGCAGCGTCGCTATACAAAAGATTTTAGTCTGGAATGTGGGAAAATAAGTGAAACAAACTATGCTTAGCCAGGCTGCAATGCCGCCTTTCATAGATCCTCTGCGAGTCGCAGTAACGCCATTTTTTTTATTATAGCCAAAAGGCCGTTGCGAAAAAATGAATAGCTCAAGAAATTCAGAAAAATGGATTAGGTTTTTGAAAAACTTATTTTATATTTCGATATTTCGAACTTCGAAGAAAAATTATCACCTTGAAGATCTTTGATTTTAGTGCATGTTTTTTGACAAAAGATAACCAGTATGCTCAACATCGAAAATCTTATCAAAAATCAATCATGAAAGGTGCTTTAAAATCAAAAATCTTCAACGTGAAGTTTTTAGCAAATGAATTTGGATCAAAATCAAAACGTAAAAGTGAAATTTGAGTGTGACGCAAAAATCGGAATGCAAAAACTCAACTTTCAGAATGGAAGAATTGTAAAGTTTTTTTGATAAAAAAAACACAATTAAATAACATGTCATAAATCACTTAAATCGTTAATTTGATATTAATTAGAGTAACACAGTGCAGATACTGAATATGGAATAGTTTTTTAGTACTACAATATTTTTCAGCAATCAGTGTATCACAGCTGAGCGAATTTCTATCAATTTCAAAATAAGAAAAAAAAATATTAGCAACAAACACTCATTCACCAACACAAAAAGACTCGTACCGGCTGTAAGTACAGCGGAGCTATCGGTCTATTCTTGCCAATGGCGCAAGTGAAAACAGTGTTAAGACCACGTAATAATAAAAGTTAATTGAGTGCAATTATTAGGCCAAAAAACTGCACCAAGTTAATTAATTGGCGAGTTTTTCTTTATTACTTTACTGACTTATAGCTTGTCAGTTAATTGCATTTTTTGGTTGACAGATATAACTCTATATCATGGAAATGATTTTTTGAAATTAAAAAAAAACAATTTCTCAAGAACGGGGAAACTTTTCGCTTATATTACTAAAAGCAGTTTCTGTCAGCTTGTCGTTTTTAGACTTCATTAGTTGTGTAATGAATAGAGTCACATAAAAAACTGTTGCAACCAGGCATGTTTATTATGGAAGTTTATGAAGTTGAAATGAATGTTCCGTTTTTCTAAACAAATACCGAAAAAAACTTTCAAAAAAAGTAGAGATAAGACCATGTCTCTTGACGCTTTCTGCCGAGAATTTTCAGGAGAAGTGTCAACATATACCCAATCTCGAGGGCATGTGGAAAATTTGACGAGGTAAGGGGCTTGCGTAGGCATCGAAGATACTTTTGTCGATGTTTGAACTGTTTGTCAATATGCAATTAGGTCGGACATCCTGTACTTGAATTTTGTAGGATAAAATTCCTTCTCTCAACTGTCGGTGAATTAACTTGCGCAATCAAACTCAAGACTTTTCTTTACTTTTTTGAGAAAAAAAAATGTCGTGGTGCAAAAACGAGCTGTGATCAAGTGCGAGCAAGCTGTTGGAAACATGCCAATGAAATATGATTTCAAAACATTTTAAATATCAACACACTCTGACTGACCTCAGAGTGTGTAATTTTCTCTGACTGACCTCAACAAATCAACTTCAGTGGTTTTTAATCAATAGTTTCAAAGTAATGAACAGTTTGAAGAATTCAAAAAACAGAAACACACTGAATATCTCCTTGATTGAAAAGTTTTAGCTAGTTATCTCAGTTGCATTTTTTGCAAAAAAAATCATTTCAATCCTTGTAATGAAATTTATATCTAATGACGGTTCACTTGTTTAAGACACCTCCATAAACTAAACGGGTCTGAATTTCGCTACAAAATGTTCTGATTCTCCAGATCATAACTACACAACAAGACATTATAGTTTGTACAAATATTGAAACATAGGGAAATAAATCAGAAACCAAAACAGTAAGAACTGCAAGTTTTGTTGAGAATAATTTTTCCGCGCGTTTCGATTTTTAAAATAATGGGTTCAGCAATTTTCGTCCCCGGATGTTTCATGAGGATTTTCAAGTTCGTTTTTGTAGGGGCATGGGGATTTTTTTAACAATTCTGTCTTGCCTCTGGGATTCATGTGTTCATATACCCTGGTACAAAAAATGACGTCTGGTTTCACCAATGTGGGAGGTTTTACACTCCTGACAAGAATACTCAAAAACAACTGATGAAGCCAGGTTGGTGTCAATTTGATCCTTATTCTTGAAAAGTTGGGACGTGTTCAGCTCGTGAACAGTGGAAAAACCATAGTTTTTGCCATAGATCTAGTTAAGTGCCCGGATTTTGATGTTGTCATAGATGAATGGTATCTTTTAACACACATTTTTCTTGTTAGAATCGTCAGAAAGACTGCTGTTTTTTGCCGTTTTACCACTGCAAACGACTGATTCGCTTATTCTGATCAGAAGATTGTCATAATGCCCGTTTTTACGTAATATATCAAAAAATTTATCGTAATCAAAACTAATCGTGAAAGCTCTTCAAAAAAGTGCTCTAGGGACCGCTTCTTTGTATCTTAGATCTCGAGGTGACAAGAAAGCTGTGCAGAGCCCCGTGTTGATGGGTTTCACGTACCAGTTTGTGAATATATTGTTACCGAATCTGCTCAATTCAACGTTTAAAAAACTCAGCGAGCCCTCAAGATAATGGGTTCAGCAATTTTCGTCCCCGGATGTTTCATGAGGATTTTCAAGTTCGTTGTTGCAGGGGCATGGGGGCTCGCAGAATAAACAGAAAACGTAACTGATTTCGATAGCACGATTCCTTGATACCTGTTATCCATCCGGTAACATTTTTTTAAAACGTTCAAGAGACTGCAGTTCTGCTCGCGATGCAGATAAAATTAGAATCCATATAAAAGGAATGGCAGAATGAGCGATTTGTACAGGCCAAATTTTATGAAGGTTTTTACATTCACAGCTACATTCCTTCTGATCAAGTAGAGTACTTTGTTCGCTTTCTTCAGTCGTTCATCAATGTGCGCCTTCCTTGTTAGATCTTCTGCTACATAGATGCCGAAGTCTTTTATGGTTAAGATTCATCCAATTTTGCATCCATCAGCTGGTAACTTTGGTCCATTCCTCTGAACGTTATTTTGCCACACTTGTCCGTTGCTAACTCCATCTTATTCTCTCCAAATTTTATCTTGACCCAAATATCCGAACAGGTAAAATTTTGAGATCGTCTGCAAAGATGAAAGGATCAGAGAATTTCAGGACATCAGGCAGGTCGTTAATGAAGATACAAAACAAAATGTGTCCCAAGAGTGACCCTTGAGGCACCCCGCTGGTATCATCTAGAATTGTTGAGCTCGTATTGTTCACTCTGACGAAGTGTTTTCTGTTGTTCAAGTAATCTATTATGATTTCAAGCAGACATTCCTATTTTTCCAAGCAGCCTGCTACTCCTGTTTTTGCAGTTCGAGGTGGGGTATTTTGTCAAACGCTTTCAAAAAATAGGTGTAAAACTTAACAATTTTTGAGTTTGGATCGCTGTCCAGTGCTTCGTGGATCTTCTGCAGAAATGACAACATATTCGTGAGAACACATCTGTTTTTGACAAATCCATGTTGGTGCGGTGTTAAGTAACGACAGAAGTGTTCATAGAGTGTAATGTATTTTCATTTCTCGAGAATTTTGCTATCGATGTCTAAAAGTGAAACTGGTCGGTAGTTTTCTACTCTTCACCCGTCTCCTTTTTTGTGGATTGGGGTTACAGCGGCAACTTTCTATTTGTCGGGTATCTTACGGACTCTCTTTATGCTCTTAATCAACTTGTGTGGGACTTCGCGTATATTGCGGGACGTCTTCGTGAAGAAGGCAGATGGTAAACCGTTTGGACCACGAGACTTAGTAATATCTAGCGAGGATACAATGAGGTGAATTGTCGTTTTAGAGTTGTTAAAACTTTTTAATGTTGGATTTTCAGTTTCCACATCTTTTAGATTGAATGTTTTTTTTGGAGTGAACACTGAATGGAACAACTCGTTCTGCATTTCGACTTGTTTGTTGAGAATGGTACACTGAGATTCATCCTTAATCGGATTTTTGATAGACTGGGAGATTTCCTTAGACTTTTTAAGTGTTTGAAAATTAGATCTGTATTTCTGGAGAATAGCAGTTTGTTCTGGTAAATTTCCCTGTCTTGTTCCGGCAATTCTGTAGTTTTTCAGTTTTGTTACTTGTTGTTCTCTATAGTTAATCGGCTTTACTTTGGACCAAATTCTCTGTGTGTTCAGTTTCTTCATTAAATTTTATGTGAAATTAGATATTCAAGGAGGAAGACGTTGTCTGTGCCTTGTTCTTCTTTGAACATAAATCTCAAATGCTTTGTCGAGATACTGGTGTAGCTCATCATACATGTCGATGATATTAGTATACCAGATCGGTTCGAACGGATTTTTCAGTAGGTAATCACTTAATCCGTCGTAGCTTGCATTTCCGAAGCTTCTGAAGTTTTGCAACACTGGCTTGCATTCTTCGGTCACCGGGAACTCTAACGACAGATGAGAAGCTTCGTGATCAAATTTTTGCAAATTTTTTCTCCTTTTCCGCATTTAGAAAGCAGTTACGATAGAAAGCTACTTCAAGAGTGTTCTGAGAGCAAGTCGGGTAATCAATAGCTTGTCTGAAAGAACTCAGGAATATTACTAGTGCAACTCAGGAACATAGCTATCAAGGCTTCTACTGCAATTCAGGAACAATACTATTCAGGTTTTAACTGCCATTCAAAAACAATACTATTCAGGCTTTTACTGCAATTGAGGAACAATATTATTCAGGTTTTTATTGCAATTCAGGATTAATTCTATTCAAGCTTTTACTGCAATCCAAGAACAAAACTATTCACGCTTTTACTGCAACTGAAGAACAATACTCTTCAGGTTTTTCTGCAATTCAGGAACAATACTATTCAGACTTTCGAACCCACCCACACGGGGCTCAATATACTGTTATTGCCATATTGCGATCCAAGTTACAAAGAAGCGGTCCCTAGAGCACTTTTTTAGAGAGCTTTCACGGTTAGCTCTGATTACCACGCTGTCACCGCAGCTTTCGCAGCAAAATACGGTAGACCAAAAAAACCTCCAGGGAAATTGATAGATTCATTGGTTTTGTTTTTTTAAATGATATTTTTATATTTAATCCTTTTAATTCTTAAATATAATTGTATATTTGCATACCGGTGTAATTGTTGATTTTAAATTTTTTTTATTAATTTCATTGTTTAGCCGCATGCAGGGGCGGATTTGGGGAGATTTATGTTCAAAGAAGAACAAGGCACAGACAACGTCTTCCCCCTTCTCTCAGGATTTCAACCCCCTGCCAACCAAAGGGTCCCCCCTTTGGTACTTTTTAAGAAAACCGTTTTTGGCCGACCGACCCAAAATTTTTTCAAAAGGCGCCTTTGGCGCCAATATATATTACATTTGAGGGGAGCGTGCGCCAAAAAAAAACGCGACTTTTTTTGTCAAAATTTTCCAAAAAGTGCCCAAAAACAGCTTTTTGACATGTTTTTTCAAAATTTTGCCTGCGGCGAAGAAAATTTGGCCAAAACATTGTTTTTTTAGTGCTTTAAGAGAGCTCGGAAAATCAATTTGGTCGACTTAAAAAAAAGGTCGACAAAATGTTCTAGATTTTTTGAAAATCCGCCCCTTTACTGATAACATTTTTGTCTGAACTGAGGATTTGAATTCGAATCCTAAGCAATCCGGAAACCATGTCAATTTCGAGAGTTTATAATACAACAATTCAAAATATCTCAAAAAAGAAGTTACTAAAAAGAAACGCAAACGCTAGATTTTCTTCAGAGGTCTATATACTTTAATCAACGAATTTAGAGCTTTCAGTGAATGAAAAGAAGTCCTTAAAGAAAAATTGAAAAGCAATTTCAAAAACAATAATAAATTTTGGTTCGATTTTTTCCTTTTAGTTGGAACCTTCTGTGCTGTGTGAACAGCATGTGACTATTCTTGTTTCACTTATACTACTTTTTCGACAGCCAGGTGAAGTTTCAGTTTATTTACAATCAAAGACGCATTTGAGCGAGCAGGATGATGGTGAGGAGTTAAATATACAAGGTAGGGGAGTGTATGTTTATTTGAAGGGCTAATTTGGGTTTAAATGGCACGTGACTAGGGCTATTTAGTATTCTGAACGGAGTCTATTTAGCAGCAGATATAATGGAGTATTTTGTCAGCCCTGTTAAACCTCACAGCTACCCTTATTCTCTCCTTTTTACTCCCTCATCAATCGACCACACCACAATAGAGAGAATGGAGTCCCACTTTTTAATTGCTATTCGAGACACCGCCCCTCCCATCCAAATAAAACATCGTCCCATCTACTTCTCTCCTTCCCCCTTTACTCATGCTCCAAATACATCTTATATTTCTACTTCTACCACTGTTAAAACGAAATAAGGTCCGCTAAAAACAAGGCTGCAAGCGCCACATTCAAAAGTTTTTATCATTTTCATTTTTTTTAATACAGAGAAACCCTTTTTTCAAGGAACTGACGGAATTCGTCTTTGTAATGTGAATTCCTAATTAATTAATGACAATATAAAGAATTCCATACTGTATCTTTGTGTTGAAAAGCTATACGAGTTATTAAAAATGTTTTTAAAAGCTTAATCAAAATGAAAGGATGAATGCTTGAAAGGATGAAGATTGAAATATGCTTCACCAAATTAGTTCAACATACATGTGCTGTAAAAAAAAACGTTCATCGTAGAAAAGACGAATGACTCAATTTCATCTAACCTTAGCTAAATTTGAGACTGTATAGCAACAATACAGCTCGTATCAGGGAAGAGCTCAGAATATTCCGACTGTCCCTTCAAGTGTCCGGAATCAATTTTGAAGAAAAAAAAACGTTTTTATAAGATTTCCTGCGAAAAGTTTCAAAAATCTTTTGAAAAACTCCTCATCCACGTCTATTGCAAATTACAAATTAATATATTTCGGATTTGGTAAAACACTATTTAGATCAATTAGCGTGCCTCAAATCAATTTGGAATGGTTCCTGAGCTGGGCTTTTTAGTCGCTCACGCGTTGTGAGAACGCAATATCTCTCACGTTAATTATACTCTTTCTTTTTATAAACCACAAAATCGGATGAGCTCTTTTTCTTCATTCAAACGAACTCAGTTTGAAGTTCTTCCTGAGTTTCTGAAACTTTTCTTAAGATATTGTGGTTGACTGTTATAAGAGGCAAAGTCGATAACAACAGTGGCTGGCCATGGAGTGATGCCCAAACTAAATGAGCCCAGTGATAAAAACAAAGAGACACGGTAACATTAAAGCCAATTGTCTGAGATCACTGAACCCGCAAAGCAATTCTAAAGCAATTCGGGCACTCTTGACTAGCAGAGATGACAAACAGTGATGGTTAATAGCCGATATACAGAAACACATGGTCCATATTATTTCACGCTGAACAGAAACGAATCTAGCTTCTAAAGTTAAACCAGTCAACGCGGGACCTGTTAACCGTATCTTGTGACATGTAAAAATTGTTTTTGACCCTCAATTCATTTTAAACTGGTCTCTGAAAAAAAAAATGAACTAATTCTTTTACCTCAATTCACCATGGACTGAATTGTCAGCCGGATAAATGACCACATTTACTAAACAAAAACAGAAAAAACTCTGTGCACAAAAAGTACCTCAAATTGGCAGTTTTGAAACAACCAAAACCTCACAAAAAAGTCGCAGATGAAATATCTCCCAAAACTTGAGTTAGGGAACGTATATATTTCAGGTATTACAAAAAAGCGCTTTAAAAACCACTTGTTTAACCACAGATATTAGGCTGATCTCTGCACCACTTGCCATACAAAATGAAACGCCAAAAAATATTGTGCCTCAAAGGTTGAATGAATTCTGTTAAAGAAATCGTTGGCAAAAAAATCAAGAAAAATCTTATAGCGAGAAACAATTATCAAACACAATGGAAGGATTCGCGATATATGAACTTCATCCATTTCTTCCCTATAACCAGTAGCTGGAAAAAATTGGTCAAACTACATGTCGTCTGAAAAAATTCTTTAAAATCTTGCAACCGTACTACCTGCATATAACGAACGAACAGTTGAGGAAAAGAAAAAGCCCTATCTGTAATTTGGTATAAAACGAGATCAAAAAATAATAAAATTTTGACACAGAAGCGAAGCTTCGCGTCGCAAACACTTGCGAGAACACGACAAAAAGCAGTTCTATAAAGTGCAATAAAAAAGTATAAATAAGACTTGAATAAGTACTAATTCGGCTACGTCTCGGACTCGAACTGAGACCTAGAGATGATGAGTCGCACGAAGTAACCAGCCAGCCGCGGACGCTTAATAAACCACATACACTACCCACAAACAAAGTAGAGATCAGATTCTATGAAATTTCCAATGCAACAGATCGTGGTTCTAGCAAAAATGCCACCAAGTAAGTGAACAGTTTTATTTTTTTACTGAACAGTTTTCTTTGCAAAGTAGGTTAGAAAAGGAGGTCCATACTTATACACTTCGCTCGCCAACTTGTTATTGTATATATGGAAATTTCAAAAAAATGACCATTAAACTTCAAACAATTGACACTAAAAAACTTGCAGAAAGTCTAAAAAAGTTTTAATTTTCTTTTCAAAAACTCTAACTCAAATTGTTGTTTTTTTTTCAAAAATTGAAGACAAATTTTGTCATATTGAAACAACACTCTACGCCACCATTGGAATCGATTTCTGGCGAAATTTTTAAACCTAAGACACATCAATTTCATTGAAACTAAAACTAAATCAACGCATTATTACAACAAAAAAAAATCAAAAACCTGCCTCCAAAAACTGAAAACTTAACTCAAAACAAATCGCAGCTGTTCATTCTAAATTTTTTTCCAACAGAAACTTTTGTTGTGTACAAAACCAAGAGACTATGAACTACTCTTAAATGGTTGAAAATGAAGGAGAAAAGTATTTTAAAAAATCTGCCAAAAATACAGAATGGAATACCCGGCAAGTAAGCAGAAAAAGTTGGAAGGAAATCAACAAGGCGACAAAACATTTGGCAATATCTAATGTTTTAGCTGTAGATTAGGTATCACTTGAGTATCTCTAGGACCAGCTTGTAAACTACAGCTGTTAAATGAGCAATTTTGCTTAAAATGGAGATCTTAAAATTGGAGCCCCTGTGAACAAAATTGTTTACGGGAACAAAAGTCCAGAACCCGATTGCAATACCCTTGCTAATCGCAAGGATAAAACGTGAAACTGATTTGAATTTGAACTACCCACCATAAATCAAATTATCATGATTTCTACGATGTCAAAAACTGGATATATACTGCGATCAGTCAGTTATGCCAAAAACATCAAATGCCAAAAATCAAAAAACAATGTGTCCTAAACAAAAAATGAAAAAATTAATTGATTTTTGAAGAAATCATTGGCAAATGAATTACCTAAGACATCAGAAGGATCTGGGCTAAATGAACTTCTTTAATTTCTTCCTCATAACCAATAGATGCAAACGATAAGGAAAAAATTTGGTCAAGAAATCGAGATCCGAAACTTCCTAAATGTAATTAAAAAATTTTGCTCGAAATCTGGTAACCAAACAACCTGCATATCTGACAGGATCAGCTGGGGATAAGAAAAGGCCTTATTTGTCATTTACTTTGAACTAAGATCATTTTGAAAGAACACAATTGAAAAAAAAACTCAAAAAAGTAAATGCAAAAAACTTTCGAATGCAAAAAACGTTCGAACAAATGACATATTAAAACATTACGGTATGTCATCAACTTGAATCAAATTCCGAATAACCTAAAACACGCCAAAAAAATAAAACTGAAATCAGCAGATAATTTCAGAAACAATTTCTTTTCTTATAGACGTGATTTTGGCGTACATACAAACCAAGAAACCACTACTAATTTAAACGCTTGAAAATGAAAAAAAGTATCTCAAAAATCTACCAAAAAATTACAGACTGGAACATTCCGCAAATATTTAGACAAATTCAGGAAACACGACAATAAAATCAACTAATATCCAATATGATTTCCAGCTGTAGACTCAGTATCACTTCAGTAGCTCCAGACCAGCATTTAAACTACAGCTGTTAAACGTGTAACTATGCTAAAAACGGAGATATTAAAATTGGAGATACTGTGAACAAAGTTGTTTACGAGGAAAAAGTTGAGAAACCGATTGTCATACCTTTGTTTATTGCAAGGGTAAAAAGTGAAACTGATATAAGTAAAAACCCATCCAACAAAAACCAAACGATCAGTATTTTTCCGAATTAACAAAAAAAACAAATGCAGACTGCGATCAGTCAATTATTTGATCTGTTATTTTATAAGTGGTGACTGAAAAAAAACTCCAATGAATCGACAGCAAAAAAAAAACGATAAAAACAGAGATGTTAAACCGCCATGAATTTTATTGTAACTATGACCAGGAAACAATCAGCAACTTTCATAGCACGTCAACGTTAAATAGAAAAAACAGTAAATAGAAACTTTATCCATGAACGCGGATAAAACTTTCTATTGAAAAAACTTTTTATGCGAAAAACATTTTACTTTCTTTAAACTAATCACCAACTAAATATAACAAAACAACCATAAAATGGCATTAAGTTAGGTTAAATTATTACAAATTTTTTTTGATTTAAAGTGGCAAAAAGGAGCTATTTGTTTATTCAATATGAAGTGCTGCATAAGTAATGAAAAAAACAGAGTATTTGGTTTTGATAAAATCTGAAGCTGCCTTTAATTGAAAAAATTCAAAGACATAATTGAAAAAATTAATAAGGCATTATTGAAAAAAATCATAATTTTGAAAACCCATCCTTCGAATTAAAAAGAAAAAAATAGCTGGTTTAGAAGCTTTCCAAGAACAATTTATGATTGACACTTTTTGATAAAATTAAACCAAATAAAAGAGTTTTAAAGCGTAATTTTGCTGGGAAATCTGATACTTAAATTCCACTTTCGAAACTATAAGTCGGTCATGTTTTTTGTGATCTTTACACTTTTGCTGTTCGATAGTGGAATTTGCCTTTCCTAAAACTGAAAACGAGCTTAAAAAGAAATCAGAAGTCGAACCGCGAAAAAATAATTTTGCGCCTGAATAAATTTGCTTCACAATATATGTTTCAAATTTTTTCACATTTAAAATTGAAATAATTGTTGCCAATTGATAAGTGCAGAAGCATAATCGAAAACAGTTTCATTATTCCCGAATTTTATTTAACATTTTGGACAGTTTAAAAGTACAGCCTTGTGAATTTTTCTTGAGAAATTAAACAAATGCATTACCTTTCCAACCTGTTTTGTCTGAAAAAATGCCACCACTAAAAATATAGCAGACACAACCCAGAATAAACTTCACAATTAATATTTGCCCTGAAAGTTCAACAACAGTAAAGCATTTCAGGTACTTTCAAGTTTGAAAAAATTATCAGAATGAAGGAATCAGTTCATTTAGATGAATATAAACTATAAACTATGTATAACTCACCGGTTGATAGTTGAATATTTTTAACACAAATAACGCATAAAAATTTTTAAAATCCTTCTTTCAAAGTAATGATGATTTTTCTTATCATTTTATACTATTTTTTCAGAGTTTAACTCAAAATCATAATTTCACATAAAAGTTTGACTGCAAAAAAAAAGTTTTTTCAAACATCACAGAGGAATGTGGAATTTTGAGAAATTTTGAAGAAGAAACCGACTTATTCAGGTTTATATACAAGTCTCGACAGTATATATTACCATTCACATTGTGGCATCTAAACTCAACTGTTTTTCAATACAATTTGCTTGGTTGACTTTCCCCATTTAAAAAAAATTGAAATTTAATTTTAAAAAAATGATTGAACTTGTTAAATGTTTGAACTTGATACGGCTTTGTATACGAAGCAAGTAGAATTTGATGCAAGCAGTCGACAGACGATCGAAAAAATATTTTCAAAACTAACTTAGCTGCGCTTGATTGCCTTCGTAGAAGGATCAAGTTTGGAACACATTAAACTTCTAAAGGTCGTATTTCGGAATTCAAAAAGATTCTTAATTTTGAGCAAACGCGGTCTGAATTTTTCCTTATTTCAGTCAATTTGAGAGGTATGTTTGAGTGAGCGATTATGCCATCATTTGATTCAAGTGAACTTTTTCAGATATAGTCAGCTCAACATTGCAGAGACTTTATCTGATTTTTGTATCGCCTAAAAGAAAAATTTTCTTCACCTAAATTTTTTTACATTCTTTTTGAATAGCACTCTTTGAGCGCGGCTTGAAATTTAAATTTGAAATGCAAGATGCAGGATTTATACAGAGGCGAAGCTGCATTTCGCAAACACTAACGAGAACACGAAAAAAAATCAGCTCGATGAAGATGTCTCGAATTCGATCTGCGACCTAGAGATTATGATTCTCAAACACTAACCACTCAGCCACAGACGCTCAACAGATCACAAACACCAGCCACAGAGAAAGCGAGAACAGATGCTAAGAAATTTGCAATGCTACAGTGCCACCATGCTCGTGATTATAGCAAAAACAGCCACCAAATAATGAACACTCTTACTTGTGAGCTAGGTTGGAGAAAAGAAGGTTCGTACTAAACACTAACGCCCACAAGCGCGCTAGTGTAATAATCAAAACAATCCAGCATAAACGAGTGCGAATTAACTTATCGCTTCAACACAAACAAAAACATGGTAACTGACTTTTTCATTCTCTTTTACATTTGCAGAACCGCCTTACAAGAGAATGATGCTATGGCAAACCTAATATGTAGGCTAGTCCGAATCAATCTTTAAAAAAATGTGCCCAAAAATGATGAAAAACAAATTTAAAACTTAGTTGCACAAAAAAATTGCACTTCACTAATCTGGAGACAAAAACGAAGAGCTTCATACAGCCGACACCAATCAATTGCACCCTATAAATGACAAATTGAAGATACCTTAATTATGATTTCAACATATCTCAATAATGCAATCACAGATAGAAATAATCGAATCAATTTTTATACAGAGACCAAGCGGAGCTTTGCATCACTTGCGATACAACTCAAGCGCAGCATTGCAAGCTAGCAAATAGAAAATGAGACACAAAGTGATATAATTTTAGAAAAACAGACGAAACACACAACCACGAGAATTGAATAAGCTTTTAGTTATAACCGAGCGCTAACTGAGCCGACAACCACTTGGTAGACGCTCATTGAGCCAAAAACAAAAGCCATAATATATTGTATGAAAAATTTTGAGAAATTAAGTTTTATCTTGCAACACAAACTACTTGAAGTTTTCAAGAATTGAGGTAACTAAGCCGATAAAACAAACTGCAACCACTTAGGCCGCATACATCTTAGCAACTAACTTTATCAATTACAGGAGTAAAAATAAAAACTTACATTTACAATAAAATAGCTGACAGTACACGAAAATTCCACGATGTGGCGAATAAGCCGATAAAATAACAGCAGACAAACAAAAATCTGATGATTCATTTTCTCCAGAAAAAAATTCAGTTTCGTGCATTCTGAAAAAACAAGGACCTGCCGGGACTCAAACCGCAGACCTTAGGGTACATAGGCAATCGCGTTAGCTCTAGGCTAAAAGGGAAGGAGTCTCAAAGGTGCTAAGATTCACTAATGAAGCAACTTCCAAATTTCTTAAGGTTTCAAAATGTAATAACAAAAAAGTTAAGAAAAATGGGATTCAAAAACGAAGCAAAAACAAACAAACATTAAGAACCTTGAAAAAACAGTTTTCAAAAATTTAAATGAATCCAGTGAAACCTCAAAAAAACCTTCTGACTTAGGAATTGCCTATGCTATGAACTAGGTTATTCAAAGATTGAAAAGATCTTCGGCTTGAACTTAAGCAAAAAAATTAATGCTCCCCAGCTATTTTAAGGCATATAACCTGCAAACAAACTCATTTCTCAAAAAAAAACAATGGTGCAATGCGCGACCAATGTTAGGGGTGTATTGGAAAAAGGTCTTGTAATGGAGCGAAAACACCAAATTGAGAAAAATGCGTGCGTATCAAAATCACAGCCGACAAAAAATGGTCCGACTTCGTTGCAATGTGTGACTTCGTTAATCAACTGTGACCAACCACTTACGCACCCTTCTTCCAAAAAAAAACAGCCAACTTCACAAAAAAATGAATCTTTTCTCATTTTTTTATTTCATGATAACTGACAGTGTCAGGTCGGCACCATTTATGCTATTATCAGAGCAACCGGATCTTCTGGTTTTTAGGTCTATCTCAGATTCGCATTCTGCGGAAACACCTCGACATTACGCTATCAAAATGGAAGTGGGGCGGACATCAAAAATAAATTTAGTAAAAATATTCACAATTCAAATGTGGACCCAGTGTATCTATTACTTCGAAATAAATACTCAATACAGTACAGTAAACACAGCGCTGCTTCTATTCTTATAATGAATGAACAAACAGCATAATAGTTCACGAGCAGAAGAGTATCGAAGCAGACAGAAAAAATACTTATCAGTGCCTTTTCTTGATTTTATTCCGAATGATATAATTTCACGAGGAAGACAAAACACATTCAACTCACTTCAGAGAATTATAACGCTAGGGTAATTATTCTAACCATGGACACTTGACATATTAAAGCCACTAAAACAATATCTTTTCTACTAGAGATTTAAAGGCCTGCCTATATTTCAAAATTTTATTATCAAGTGCCGATGATTACATTTTGACCCAAACGAATTCTGTTTCATTGACGTCTTCATTAAACTACTAGCCATTGAAAATGCCAAATTTACTGAAATCTTACGTTTTTTGCAGAAGAATTCTGAAAAAGCTATTTTAGTTAATCTTATCAGCAATGAAACAGGTCAGAAATATTTAAAAATAACTTCGTATGAGGCTTGACGTATTATTTTACGACAATTTTAAATAGAAATGAGTCAAAATAACTGAAATATATCAAAAATAAGTCTAATAGAAAACGCACAAAAGTACTACACAAAATTGGCGCTTGACACAAGACGAGACGAGACCGAACCTGCAGACGAATGTTGATTCAAGTTAATTCAATTCATTATCCATTAATTATCAATTCAATTCACAATTAAACGCCTAAAACCAGACAGAACAGACAAATATTGACAATAA
Organism: Symsagittifera roscoffensis; assembly: GCF_963678635.1. Lineage (NCBI taxonomy): Eukaryota > Metazoa > Xenacoelomorpha > Acoela > Convolutidae > Symsagittifera > Symsagittifera roscoffensis. Next base: position 4,247,237 of record NC_087070.1, on the reverse strand, counting down.
CTATCCATTTGTACTCCGACACCATTCAAGTTAATAATATCAGCCTGTATTATTAATACAAGAGTAAACAACACGATAGTCGCCCACCATTAATGAAATGCTGATTAAAAATTAAAATAATTACAGCCAATAACAGACGTTTAGTTTAGCACACGGCCAAATAAAGCTTCAGCTAAAAAAAAACAGTTAACTGCAAGTTCAAAACAACTTCGTCAATGGCCGCTTATGGTCACAATGGTCGCAATATCAATTAATGGTCATTAATAAGCACCTTCCAAAAACTCGACAAAAATAAGACATCGAGTTTCAAAAAACTGTACTATATTAAATATCTTACTTCACAGAAACTATAAAGAAACTACTTCAAAGAGTTCAACGAAATTATTTGCAAGACAAGGCAGTTTTTTCTTGCAGCTCAAAATGCGTACTCAAAACTCCATTGCTCATTTCTGTGTTCGAGGTGGCGTTTTTTGTGATGACTTATCGAGGCCATTAAATTGTATTACGCTTCTGTTTAGCTTGGCAAAAGGCTGCAGAAAACGGCGCACTACAGCAAATGATGTCCACCTGAAATCTTACCAACATTTCCAGTAGAAAGAACCAACATAGTACCAAAAAAAGATGGAATAATTTTGCACAAAATTGAGTATGACTTCAAACAAATAGCCTAATTGCCTCACTATAAAAGTGTAACTCAGGAAATATGACTCCTTGAACAGACCCGAGCCTTAAGCCCAGATAACCAAATGGAGATGAATTTGAAAGTTAATCCTTCAGTCGTGATTTTTTACCCCAATAAAAGTAATGTGGTTATAATAAATAACTGGTAGTGGCTTCACAACTATCAGTAATACCTTTTGTACTCGAATAAGTGACTGGCTGCCGATTCAGAAGGCTAGTTGGTCGATAACATGAAATGAGAAGAGTTTTGGAAGTGAATATTGTGTAATGGCGTGTTGCTCTTCATCTGCTAAGTCCACTTCGCTTGCGGAATTGGTCGATCAATTAACTGCAGCAGTAGAGATTTAAAATATGTCTGTCTAGTTTCGTCCAGTTTAGTCGAATGTATTTTATTCGTTTCTCATGTCAGGATATTTGAGCTGTTGTCGTGTCTGTTGATAATACTACTATTTCATTTCAAGAAGTTTGTTTGTTGAGCGTTGAAGTGTATTTGAGTTGAGTTGTAGTATTAATGGGAGTGGCGTTTTGTTGTTGCGTGGTTGGTAGCTGTGTTGCAGTGAAAGCGAAGGGGTTTAGCTATTATTCTCTTTGCCTTTTTTTCTGTTTCTGTTGTTCTCGTCTGTTCTGTTCTGTCCTGTTCGGTTGTTTTTCTCTCCTCTTCGTCAGTTATACTTGATACATGTTCTTGGTTACACTGTTGTTTCTCGTGATTGCATCGTCATGCGCCTAAAACATCAGTCTACTTCAAATACAGAACAGTCAAACTTAACTGCGTATTTCCTACGACTCATACCATACCAATTTGCCATACCGATTTGGCACAACTTGACATACCACTAGCCACTCGACTTCTTTAGTAGCCCCGAAAGTTACCTCTTCATTTTTTTCTTTTTGAAATTCGAACAATTCACTTTTTTTCTGTTTGCTTGTGTTCACTAACTCTTGTCCAACTGCCTGATCGCCATGTTTTATATGAGAACTTAAATGCTTTTTGATTTTGTTCAAACACGGGAGACTAGAGGGATAAAACTTATTTATGCCCGAATGTCATCGTAAAATAGGATTGGCTGATATATGCTCATAGTTTCTTAGCCTGTTTTATTCAGGCACTGTGATTTTTCGGGAACAAGGACATATATCAGCCAATCATATTTTACGATGATTTTCGGGCATACACATAAATTTTATCCCTCTAGTCTACCGTGTTTGAACAAAATCGGAAAAAATTTAAGTTCTGATATAAAACATGGCGATCAGGCAATTGGACAAGAGTCAGTGAACACAAGCAAACAAAAAATACTGACTTGTTTTTTTTTTTAAATCTCTTCGAATTTTGAAGAAAAAATGGAATCAAAATTCTAGAAAAAAATTATGATCGACTTTTATTGATAAATTAACCCAATTTTGAGAAAACTGGATCAATAAGTAATTTTTGATTTCGCTGAGTAGCTTTCGAAATTAGAAGTCGATCTCGGTTTTCGTGACCGTGCGGTCCGAAAATGGAGCTTTCCTTCCTTTTAACAAAAGAAACGAGGTGAACTTCAAAAGATCACAAGTCAAACTCCAAAAATTCAAATTTTAGCCTGAACAAATTGTAAGATTTTTCCTGAAAAAAGTCAAGACCTATATAAGAGTATTAACTGCTTTCATCGACTCTAAACAATTGTGCCACAAAAATACACAGGGAAAGCCGAGCTTCGCATCATTTCTGCTACATAAAAATAGCATTTTTAGTGATTGATAAGTTTCTGATGCAATTAGCCCAATTTGAGAAAACTGGATCAATGGAAGAGATTTTGGATAGTGCACATTGCCTTCCAGTTGGAGGGCAAAACCTAAGCAAGAGTCTTCACTTCGTTCATTGTACAATTTCAAGCGAAACAAACTTGCTAAGTTAGGATCGACAAGCCTACTCTTCTTTGACAGTAACTACAAGATATCATTAAAAATAACAGACAGACAATTGGAAAAGAGTCAATGAACTCAAGTAAACAAAAAAAACACTTTTCGAAAAATAGCTCAAAGTACAAATTTCAAAAAAAAATAGATGCCCTTAAAGCTCTTTGAATTTCTTGAACAATTTATGATTGGAACTTTTCTCATAATTAAACGAATTTGAGAAAATTGGATCAATAAGAAGGCCAGTCATTCCGCTGGGAAATATGAAACTCAAATTGAACTTTCGATATTAGAAGTCGATTACGTTTTTATGAGCTTTACACTATTGCGGTTCGATAGTGGAGTTTTCCTTCCTTTTAACAAATAAAAAAATCTGAATTTAAAAATCTGAATTTAAAAACTAATTGCCTAAACCACTCCTTCTGCTTCTTGAATAACATTTCTTCGAGCTACAATCAAATAGTAAAAAGACTGCTCATATCAGGCCAAAAACTTGATGTTCCGGTTGCCCACCAACGTGAACAAAATATTTTGGGTTAAACATTGACAAGATTTTCAAAAAAAATGAAAAATATGTTCCAGCCGGATTCATTCATAACCTACCACATTACGGACGCGTTTAACTATGGTAACTTCATGCGCATTCATTATCCCATTTTTGCTTTGAAGCCAAATCGATAACCAGGCAAAATGATACTGCTTTAAAAAAATCAGCGAATAAAGCTAACGCTAAATAAAATAGCCAAATCGAAACAAAAACTGTTTTATGAAATATATCACAACCATTTATCACACAAACGAGACTGCCCGTATCAGGGCGAAACAAAAAGTTACGAATTCCCTTTAAAATCCATGAAACAAAAAGTGACGAACGCAAACACTTATGATATAAACGCGGAAATGCCATCACCTGAGATGCAACGCAGGCATAGCATTGCAAGCAAGCAAACATAGCCAATAAACAGTTGGAAAAGAATCTATGAACGCAAGTAAACAGAAAAAAAAACGCTGCCTTTTTTGAAAAATTTCAACATTCAACGTTTGTCGTGGACCTTAACACGTATGCTAATCGATATTAGAGTTTGTTTTCTTTTTAACAAAGGAAATGAACTGAACTTGAAAAAAAAAGTTGAAACCGCAAAAAATCAATTTGACCCGATCATATTTTAAGACTTCCTGAAAAAAAAATCATCACGACCTATGTAAGAAACTGAACTAGGTTCATCGACTCTTAAACAAAGACGGAATAAACGAAAAATTCAGTTTCAGAAAAACAGTCGGTAACGCAAATACCAGCATTGAAGACGCTTTTACTATTAACTATCGGCCACTAATCCGGCAATAAATGGGTACACAACCGTTGAGCCAAAAAAAATATAACTGAGTTTTTGCAACACAAACGTATTAATTCAAAATAAACACTGTTTGCCCTTCAAACGGCACAAAATAAGTTGACTAAGCCAATACAAAATAAGCCCAATCCATATAGGCCGACTCAAATTTCAAGTAAAAAAAAATAAAATTAAGCAAAGCCAGGGCTAGTAATTTTTAGATAAGTGGAGAAAATCATCGATACTTTCAATTACAGGGATAAGGGCTTACAGAACAATAAAAATCGGTTATGTGTCAACTAAGCCGACAAAACACAAGCAGACAAGCAATAGGCCGACAATGCAAGTTTTTCCGAAAAAAATTTCAGAACCTGTTGATAACCCGGACAAAATACAGCAAGCGATAAAAATTAACCTTGTCAAATCGAGATTCTTCATCAGACGATAAGCTATCTGAAAAAACAAACTTCGGAGAAACTCATATTTCGGCACTGACGAAGATGTAAAGCAACGATGAATGATGACAATGACAAACAGTACAAGGATAGCCATTTCGGTGCAAGTAGCACTATGTTCCGACCACATTCACAAAAAAAACTACATTTTTTTGTGAAACTGTCATTTGTTGTGCACATTGTGATGAGAAAATAAAACGAACGCATAGAGTTGTGAAACAGACAACATCGCCAATAGTTGTCTTGAAAATGAACCAAAATCATGAAAACAATCAAAAAACATTTTTTGTTTTATAGAAATTGCTGATTGTTTTTTGAAAACATTTTATTGCCAAGAACTCGCTAAAAAAGTCGCAAAACAATTTACCGCCGAATACGAATAAATTTTACACAACTTGAAGGAAAATTTTTTAGTCTTTATGAGGTCATGAGGCCTACTCGCTCAGGGATTCGACCCCCTCACCAACCAAAGGGTCAACGCTTAGATTTTTTTATGACATCCACTTTCGGCCAACCAACTCTAAATTTTTCTAAAGGCGCCAATATATGCCAACTTTGAAGAGGATCCTGCGACGAGAAAAGGCAATTTTTTGGTCAACCTTTTCCCATAAGTGCTCAAAACCGGCTTTTGTACTTGTTTTTTTTTTAAATCTGCCTGTGGCGCAAAAAATTGTCAAAATAGGATTTTTATAGGGCTCTGGGAGCGCTCGGATAATCAATTTGTTTGGCCCAGAAAAAGGTCAACAACATTTTTTGAATATCCCCCTCGAGAAAACCCTAGATCCGCCCTTGATTTTTGTTACCGAATTTTGAGTCGAAAACCCTAAGAAAATAACAAACACACCCGAACTTCAATTCAAATTTCTTCCCAATTCTCAATGGTCGGAACAATAACTAGAAAGTAAGGCCCTGCCATCTGTTCGTTTTAAAGTTCAAGGACAAAACAGATTGATTAGTGAGAGAAAAACTACATCATGATAATGAAGTGATCTGTTACTTCACTGTGTAATCTCAATAATATTTGCGTATAACTAATCCTTACAGCTGTAGCTGCTGGAACTACCAGAAATCCTGAAGCACCAGAAACCGAAAAAGCAATCCGAGCAGAAAAAAGCATATAAATTTATCTCTACTGAAGTATAATGCTTGCTAGAAAACTACGCGAAGGACATGCCAACGATTCTTTCAGACACAAGGTTGAAATGTCCTCCATACCATCAAATTGGCAAGTACGAGCAAAATTATCGTAAATTATTGTAAGAGCGGTGGTGAAGTGGTTACGTCTCCGCCTCTCAATCGAAAGGTCGGATGTTCGCGGTCCACCATGATCCGTCCTCGTTGCTTGAGGGTGAAGAAGCAACATTAACCAGCCCAGAAAAATAACCAAAAAAATTGCATGTAGTTCTTAAACAGGGGCACAACAGCGGTTCGCCGTGATGAGCTGTACAGCTCTTTTGTTGGTCCTTTCCCCCGTGGATAAATGGTCTTAATCTTAATTGTAAGAGCAAAATTATTGATGATTGTTTGTTTTGAATGAAATGATTTTGAATGAAAAAATTATTTCTTTCTTTTAAAATTGACATGACTTACTAAAAAGTGGACGAATACTAGGGTCTTGTAAATTTTCGCTATTGATTGAGAGGAGATTTTCGTGAGGGAAGGGGGCTTGTATAGAGAATGATTTAGCAAGTAAGCTGAATGTGTTTCGTGGTTACGTAGCAGTATTTAGACAACCGCGTATTCAGGCAAGTCAGTATTTAGACAAATACTGTTTCAACCAATCAGAATCGAGACAAAGAAGAAATTAATAAATATTATGATTTATTTTGGATCATTTATGTCTTATCTCGATTCTGATTGGTTCATACAGTATTTCTCTAAATACTGACGAGCAGGGGCGGATCTAGGATTTTCTCGAGGGGGGGCGGATTTTCAAAAAAATTTTCAAAATTTTGACGACCTTTTTTTTTTTTAGGTAGACCAAATTGATTTTTCGAGCTCTCCCAAAGCACTGTTTTGCCCCTACTTTGGCTAAAGTTTCTGTGCCGCAGGCAAATTTTTGAAAAAAAACAGTCAAAAGGGCCGTTTTTGGGCAATTTTTGAAAAAATTTGACAAAAAAATCGCGTTTTTTTGGCGCGCGCTCCCCCTCAAAGTTAGTATATATTGGCGCCCAAGGCGCCTTTAGAAAAATTTTAGGGTCGGTCGGCCAAAAATGGATTTCTAAAAAAAGTATCAAAGGGGGGACCCTTTGGGTCGGCAGAGGGTCGAATCCCTGACGAGTATGAATGCGCGGTTGTCTAATGCGTCCGTGTTTAGTCTTCTGTTCTTACCTGGAAGTTGAGCACTGTGGATTGCTTCAGCTTCAGACGTTCTTTGATTTTCCTTCTGAAACAGAACAACACAACCCACACATTATAGTGACCGACTACAAAAAGTGTAACCATTTATGATGTAATCAACATTTTCTGATATCAATTCATTAAGCGTAAAATAACCATAACTGCTTATGAATATAATGTGTAAAAAACGACTGTTTGAAACTTAAAAAAAATTGTTCAAATTGACCATGCTGATTGTTTTATTGTAATTGACCATGTTTTTTTTATAATTGCGTATGGTAACAGCAAAAAGGACTTTATAAAGCTCTCTTAGGCAAAACGTGAGAAGCAAGGAACTGGGAAAGAGCCAAAAAAAAATTGCTTTTTTCCAGTCCAGAACGGTTTCACCAAAAAATCCACGTAGGGTACTGGAAAAGAGCCGTAGAATTAACATTTCTTCAATGTTTCCTTTCTCCTGTGGATTTTGCTGTGCTGTGTTGTCTTACCCTATCTGGGTGACTAGTAGTTCCTCTGTCTTGTGTCCCACCCAGATCGACACTCGGTCCCCCCTAGGCCGCACACTGACCACACACCCATTCACCAGCAACCCCGCCTCATCCTCAAACGCCTCCCCTAGAGCACACACACATTTATTACACACACAATTAACAAAGATAGCCACCACTTCTATGCAAAAAGACACGCGACACTCAGTTAATCATGACAGTTCAACCCCACCCCCCCATTCAAACTTTTTTATATAGTTAATTTACGAATTATTAAAGTTTAAGGTTAAACGCGTAATATTGTGATGTTATGTATGAATAATAAATCTGTTCACATGCGGGGAAAGACCACCCAAAGTTTAAGATCCAACTACGGAAGGAACCGGAATAGAGCTACGCAATTCTTCATGGAGATTCACTATTATCACTGCTTAGGAAGCATCTTAGGGCGCCCTCAAGCATCGGGTACACATCATGGCAAGCCTCGATACACTGAATTTTCCACAAGAGAGGCAGATATGTATTGACGTTGAAGTCATTAATTAATGTGTATTTCAAGGCTACATGCGAATTAATTCACTCGAAATAGCTAATTGCTCCAATGGAAATATTCATACCATCATCAATTATTATTTGGCACCCTTATCATGTATTCAAGGGTGCACTTTGAAAGTTGAAATATTATTGGAATTTTAAACCGAGAAGAATCGTACCTGCTCTAATATGAGCTAGGTTCCCAATCGTTATTTAGCTAGCAGCTACAGCTGAGTAAATACATCCAAATAAAAGGAGACAGCAGTTCGCTTTCTGTCCGGTTCCCCGTTCTGTTTAGTTATAATACAGCTTACGCCAATAAGGATGAAATAAATTCTGACAATGAGGGGAAAGATGGTTTAAAAACCAGTCGAAAATGGGCAGAGGATATAAGGCATTGGTGTTAAATATCCTTGATTTACGTAACTATTACGTAATTGTTAGATAATTATGGCATAGCTCTTCAGGACTTTCGACTGATTTATACACATAGCATCAAAGAGTACAGTGTACTGACCGATGAGACAGAGGAGTGTCTCGAGCCAGTACTTGTCCACCTCCTCCTTGAGGTTCTTGGGAATGGGCATCACCCACCTGCCCCCCGTCCTGTTGTGCTCGTCCTCCCACTTGGGGATGATGCCCTCCTTGAACAGGCAGTAGTCACAGCCTACACATAACACACAACACAGGATAATAACTTAACGCAATGTTAACTAACACTGTCACTGAGTTAGTGTGACTGCTTGAAGGTCACTGACCTTTAGCGAGTTGTGAAGCTGGCTTGATGTGGTTGAAGAGTGACCAGAAGTCCTCGACGGTGGAGAACTTGTGCACTATCTTCAGGTTGTCCTCCCACTTCCCATTGGCACTCTGACCCCCACCCTGCAGGAACCACAACACCCATACATTCTCCAGGGGATGGCGCAGAGAATCGTCCGAGGTGGGACCTACACCACAACATTACATATTTAACACACGCCACTCCAGTGCACAAACGAATATCGAGTAGTTCCGCACTTTTCGACCTTGTTATTGTTTTTCACTCATTTCTCTTCCAACAAGATGAGCTTGACCTGATGATATGAACAACTTTAATGAGGACTCTAGATGTTCGTTGAGCAGTTTTAAGAAACTGAATAACAAAATTACTGAATGGTACAAAAGGTACATCTGAATTAAAAAAAAACACTTCAATGCGAATAGTAAGTCTACATAGCATTACTAATCCATTGTGAAAATTCTTCCTACATCCAACCTGTTTTTTTTTAAAGAAATGCTTGACACAATACAAAAATGAACATATTTTATTCAAGCTATATTAAAAACATATATAGCCAACCGACAGTTAGAGAAAAAGTGTCATTGGCCTCAAGGAAACAGAAAATGATTTTTTTTATTTTGATAATTTTAGCGCCATTGGAACTTGCGTAATTGGAGAGTGTAATTTACCTTCCTTTCAGCATATGAATTTGAATTAACTTGAAAATAAATTAAAAACATGCGAAAAAAAATTGGACAGGATTAATTCTCAAGCATTTTTCCTTTAAAAACAACACAAACTATATATTTGTATCATTCCGTTCATTGACTCTGAGAAATGTTTTCAGAATTTTTCAAATATTGCTCAAATCACGACTGAAAGGGTTTTGATAATGATACATAGAGGCGAAGCGGAGCTTCGCGTTACTTGCGACACCACAAAAATAGCATTGCAAGCTAGCAGACAGAAAAGAAAAAGAGAGCCACTAACACCAAAGATAACAGAAAAGCAGCGAACAAATGCTATGCAATTTCCAATGCTACAAGGAAATTTCCAATAATTTTAACACTTTCAATGAACACTTTTATTTGCGAGTTAGGTTAGAAAAAAAGAAGGTTCGTAATAATGCACTAAGCTGATCGCTAGTGTAAAAAAGGAAACTATACGAAGTCAAGGCTGGTGGAAACAAAATTGCAGGAGTAAATGAAAAATAAAAATCAACTACAATGAAAATTGAATAAAGCAAAAAAAAATCTAAGATGTGGCAACTAAGCCGACAAAACGTAAGCAGTCAAATATTTATACGACAAATATTTCCCATTTGAAAAAAAGACAAATCCTTGTAAGACTCGAAACCAGGACTTTTGCCATCCCAGGCGTATTCGTTACCTCCAGACTAAGTGTGGCGGAGACGCTTAGAAATTTGAATTCATTATGAAACAAGATACCAAGTGATTCTGTTTAACAAGTCTTTAACCCAAAAAGTCTATAATCCGATTTGATAACGCTTGCTAATCGCAAGCGTAATGACATAGCCAACAGACAGTTGGAAAAGACTCAATGAACGTATTGAAAGAAAAAAACGGACTTGATTTTTGGAAAAACTTCATGTTTCGAAATTCAAAGAAAAAAAATATAAGGTCTAAAAACTCTTGATGTTACAAGAACAATTTTTTCATTGACACTTTTCCGATAAAACTAACCCAATTGAAAAAACTTGAGCGCTAGGAAAAGTTTTTATTCCGCAGCAAAATCTAAGAATTAATTTCCACTTTCGAAACAAGAAATAGATCACCTTTTTTCGCTCTATTTCCTCTCTAGTAATCGGGAAGCGAATTCTGCCTGCCTTCTAGCAAATGAACTTGAATTGATCTCAAAAAATGCACATATAGCTAGGGGCAATCATAAATACATAAATGTATGCATGCACCAGTGTGAAATATTAAAGCATTTCATGACTTTTCCTGAAAAAAATCATCACGACCTATATAAGAGTCTGAAGTCGTTCACCGACGCTTTATCACTCAGTCGCATTGGATGTATCTTTCTTTAAGTATCTGATTAAGCTTGGAGAAAAGGAAAAAGCAAGAGCACATCAGAATGCCAAGTTACTTCCCAGTTCATAGCTGCAACAAAAAAATATGCTGCCTTAAACAAGTCTAACAAATCGTACGTTTGATTAACAAAATGATAGTCGTCAAAACAAATCCAGTAAATAGTTAAGTGTCAATGAACTCAAACAAACCGAAAATGATTGTTTTGAGCAACTTTCACATTTTGAATTTCGGAGACATATATCACGTTAAAGACATGAGAATTTCGATCATCTTCCATGATTGATTCTTTCTCAAAAACCTAGCCCAATTAGTGAAAACTGCGTCAGTAGTTTTTTTTATCATTCCGCTGGGAATTCTGAATATTTAAATCCACTATCGAAATTACAAGTCGATCACGTTTTTCGTGACCTTGACACTTTCGGTAGAGGAGTTTGTTTGCTTCCTCTTTGAGGAGTTTGAACTTCCAAAAAAATCAAACCGCGAAAAATCATATATAATTTTGAGACTTTTCCTGATAAAAAAAATAAAAACATCATCTTCGCTTCATTCATCGACACTTGATAAGTGATAAATCACTTCGTTCATTAAACCTTAAAAATTTGAAATACATAGGCAACGAACATGCTTTGAACGACGCTAGGCAAATACGACGACAGAACATTAAGACATGACATGAGACAAATGAGCGTAAAAAAAAATTAAAATAAATTGTTCGAATTCATAAGCGGTTCATATTTCTTAGAAAAAAGTTTGGATTATTGCGTGTAGCGTCGTCATAAAGTCTCGTCAAAAACGTTTGACGTCTTAACAGCGGTCTTCTTATTATTCTGACACCGTTTTGAACAGCAAACATCTATAATATCTAAGATTTTTGCAATCGGATGAGCGCCAAATAATTTCATGTCGATAAAGAAAGAAATGACCGAGAGTCCTTCAAATTTGCCGATATGCAAAAAACCGCAATACCTTGAAGCCAAAATTACATCACAATAACGCAAATTACATTTAAAAAATACGTAACAATTGCATAACAACAGTGCCAATCTGTTGTTATGTTGCATAACAATATTAATTTTGCGCTTTTTGGAATCGTAATAGTATTTTCGGCTTCTTGGCTCTTCGGCTTGTTGGCCTAGCATCTTCAAACTATGTAATGGCGACTAACCGTTGGCGGAGTTGGAGGATGATAAAGCACCTGGTATATTGGAGGGGGGACTATGGCTCGCACTGTTACTGCTGTTGTTGTTCATTGCACCTGCTGTGGCCTGGTGTTGGGAGGAGGGGGAGGGGGCTGAGGGGGAGTTTAGGTTCTCATTGCTGTTCGTGTTTGAGGAGGACATGATCATGTCTATGTTAGTGTTGTTGTTGCTGTTTCGTGTTGTGATGTTTGTTGTTGTATTTGTATCTGACCTCAAATGGACACCAGTTGTCATTTTTATACTATACTATATCTGAAACCAACAGCACACCAAATAAATGCATTAATCGCATAAAGTTAATGCTAACACCCAATATGTAAATTGCAAGAACCAGGAACATGTGAACAATCTCCCCTTAAATAGACCAAATGAACAATTTACCCTTTTAATTAAATGGTCAATTCGAGCAGTAAGGCCTAAATGTACTACGCTCAAATCTGATTGGCTGAAAAAGAATGCTTTGAATCAATGAACAATCTCCTCCTAAATTGATTTAGGTGGGAGATTGTTCACTTGGTCCACGAACCGAATTGTTAACAATTTCCCATTGGTACCAGAGTATTGACCAGCTTAAAGCGAAAATGAAAAAAAAAACGGCCGATCAAGGAGTCCGATGCGAAAACGGCCGATGCGAAAGCGGCAAAAGCAATCGGGAAATTTCCAAAGCATTAACAAAAGCGGAAAAGCGGTTTGAATTTCCGCCAAAAATGGCTAGTTAAAAAGTCGAAATTTGTCTGAAGAAAAAAAACCCACCCCGAGCACAAATATTCCGTTACTTTCGTATCGAAAGTCGGAACAATAAGCATGATAAACCCGCAGACTAAAATAAAAACTTCTAAAGTCTGTTCAATAATTAATATTGTCCTACAACAGTTCATCGAAAAAATGAGGATTAACTATCTGCTCTTCGCCAAAATTGAGTGTGAATAGCAAAAAGTTCTGCCCCCTGTGTTTCTCGACAGACAACTTTTTAAATATTTTAATATGATACCAGAAATGACCATTTAAGAACTTTAGTTAAGCTGACAAAATTTGGTATCTACAAGTGAGCGGGACAATACTTCGAAGATAAGATTTTTTGAACGAATGCCAACATCACAAAGCATTTTTCATTTCACAGAGCAATGCGTCATCGAGTGTTTGCATTATTCATTTTACTAATTACAAAGAAACTCGATTTAGTAGAAAAGTAAGGCAATAATACAAATAACTTTCAAGTCTATTTACAAAAACTAACTCATTATTTTAATTCGGTTCAGGTCAGCAATTGTTTCAATGTGGCTGAGTCAGTCAGTATAGATATGTCCGGATTATAAGCACAATTTTAATGTTGTCACGTGAGGTTGTTTATAGCAATTCCCATTCACAGATTGACCAGCTCCTGAATTCCACAAACCTGCAAAAGACAACGAATCACTCCATCAACATGAAACTGATCTTTTTTTACTGATCTTACTCAAACGTCCGCCTTAACGCAGAAAACTTTCTATAAATCAATATTCACTTTTACTACAAAGTTTCCATTGTGAAATTGTGACGAAAACCACTGCATTGAAACAAATTTTTCAAGAACTGTATCAAAAGAATTAAATTTCAAAGAATATGGGGAGAAACATTCGCCACATTAAAACATAACCAACAAACAGTTGGATGTGTCAATGAACTCAGGGAAACCGAAAATAATGACAGACCTTTTCAACAGCTAAATTTAAAAAATCTTCTATGATTGACACTTTTCGAATAAATGAATCCAACTCCAGAAAACTGGATAAATGCACAGTTTTTTTAAGTTCCGCTGCGAATTCTGAACATTATAATCCATTTTTAAATGCCAAGCACGTTTTTTCGCACCACTTGAAATTTTGTTATTCGAGAGCGGAAATAGCCTTCCTTTAAACAAATTCAACACAGAGTCGAAGCTACAGCTCGAGCGAGAAAGTGGCAAAAAAATCAGGAGCTTCAAAATCCACAAAACTCCACAATGCATGTAATAATAACTTAGAATGTATTAAACCAAATTGTAAATAAATTATACATTTCAAAAAAACTCGCGACGTACATCAAAATGGAAATTTTCTGAAAAGGGAGTTTAACACAGAGACGAAGCGGAGCTTCGCGCCACTTGCGATACAACACTAACATAAAGAAAAACATAAAAAACAAAAAAAGAAAATTTTTGAAGATAAAAACTAGGCGTAGGCCATTTAAACTTTCATATGTCTCGATAAAGTTCACTCCAGGAAAACATGCTAAAATTTTGAATCAGCAACAACGGAACAAAATTTACGAAAAGAAACAAAGCCAACAATCTTTGAGCAGACACAATTTAATTTGAGCCGCAAAAAAAAAACACGATTTGAAAAAAGTTTCAAGTCCCACCTTAAACAACAAGGGACAACACTTGCAACTACAATGAAAGTTGTTCACAGCACAAGAAAAATCAGTGATGTGGAGCCAACAAACTTTGAGCTGAAACCATTTGAACCGAAAAAAAATGATTTTTGAGAGAAACTCAAAATTAAAAAATCTAATAACCGAAAAAAAATCATCTAGCACAGCATAGCGGAAGATCGCTAAAAAGTGCCAGAAATCAATCGATAAAAACACGAGCCAAGATAAAGTTAAATAAACAAAGAAGAGGTAAAATATGCCTTTAAAATAAAAGTTTTGCTATCCGCCGAATCGAACCACTAACCATCTGCCATGGTCGCTTGAAAATGAGCAAACACTAGCCACGAAAAAAGTCGAAAAAACAGATGCCATTTAAATGATTATCCAATGAAGCAATAGTGCCACCAAGTGCGCACTTTCATTTGCGATTAGGCTAAGAAAAAAAGTAGATTCCTGATGCAGCTCAGGATCTCGAATTAATATCATCCTGTAGAAGATCGATTTTTTTGAAGAAAGACATTTGAAAAATAAACTGTTAAACAGATGAGGAACTTCTTTGTGCGAGAACGGAAAAGTCGACAACCCTTGTTCATGGAATTTTAATTGCCTGTGTTCAAAGTGTCGCGCCAACCCGATGTGCTCTAAATCTTGGGATCACATCTCAGTGCCATATCCACAAAACCATAATAATAATAATAATAATAATAATAATAATAATAATCATAAATAACAACATAACACTACGCTCGCTTGTGCAAAAATTGATGAAAGAAAAAAACATTCAACAAATTATCATATCTCGATTTGCCTCAAACAAAATTCACTTTAGAAGAAACATATCGAGAAGGACAATTGACGAGCTTAACTTAGCAATATAAAAACATAAACAAAGCGGTCTAACCAACGGACAATACTTGGTTGGTGTCCCGAAACTCTAAAATCCACTCAGCGTGAATTTTTTTGGCCGAACAAAAGACGCATAATGAGGCAACTGTACGCCGAAACCTCTTAAACCAAAGATAACTTAGATAAAAAAATTACAAAAAAAAACTACAAAATCGGAGTTGGTACTTTAAAAAAGATGATACACAAACTTCGGTGAGATTTAAAACTCAGCCACTGTGACTCAAAGATTGCAGGCAGTAACGAAAATGAAGCAAAATTCTTTTTACAACTTATAGCACAATTTAAAACAAATAACTTTTCGAAAATATACAAAAGAAAACTTACCAAGAGATAACATAGCCGAAAATATCTAAAAAAAAAACCTTCTAAGGAAAATAAAAAAGACTTCCAAACTAACTAAACGTTATTTAGTCGTCTTCTTCTCAGTACACACACATGCACACAAAAACTTTTTCGCTCTTGGAACGACGAAAAATGAGGCCACAGCCGATATAACTAGGCCGAGAGCTATTGAATCGAAAACAAAGAAAAAAACGAAATTTTAACATATTGAGTTGGTAAAATTAGTTCCAACGTGAAAACAAATTTCGATACAGAGGCGAAGCTGCGCTTTGCAAACACTAGCAAGAAAACGACAAAAAAATGCTCTATAAAGTGAATTAAGAAAAAAATAGAAATAAGGCTCGAATAAGTGAAAATTCTGGAACGTATCAGATTCGATTCTTCGACTTAGTTATTATGAATCTCACGCACTAACCACACGGACGCTTCACAAATCACTAGTCACAAATAATGCAGAGAACAGATGCTACGAAATTTTAAATGCTACAGATCGTGATTTGAGGAAAAGTGCCACCAAATGCGCACAACTATTTGCGAGTTACGTTGGAAAAAAGAAGATTCGTACTAATACACTATTCTCGCAAGCTAGCTAGTGTGAAGAGGGCGGACATTCAAAATGCCTACATGCTCAAAATAAGTCTGCTGCAGTATTTTCAACACAGGGGACCAGGAGAAGAGACCTGTGAACACAGTTACTAACAGGGAAAAAATATATTATACCTGTTGCAACACACTTGCTATCGCAAGAGTACATAATGGTTTAAACTTGTTTTGAAGTGACCGGAACAGCAAAAGGTATATTAAGAAGAAATCGATGAAGCAAGCAATTCGCAGTATTTTTTCTAGCACTATGACAAAAAGCTTATTAACCTTGTTCCAGGGAAGAGCCAAGTCTATCTTCTTGGGGTAGTCCAGTTTCATCTCATTCATGAACTGAACAAACTCTTCTTTGGTCTTAGTCATCCGCGGATTCAGCCTCTTTTCCTCGTCCACACTTGAGACACTTCTCCCTGTGTAGTCATGAGCAGGGTAGATCAAATAGTCTGAGTCCAGGGAGAGGATTTTGGAGTGGACCATGTCAAAAAGAACGCCTGGAATATTCAAACCACCCTCGAAACTCATAATAAACTCAAAATTCTCGAAATTTTTCCCTATTTGATAGTATTTTAAACATAGCATCAGCAACATTTCATTCATAGCAAACCTTAATTTTTGACCCATTTAAGAAGTTTAACTTCTTCGAATTCAAAAACTCCGCTGTAAGTTTTCGTCAAACTTGCAACCCGCTCAACTAACTAGAGGCCAGCTAAAGCTGGAGATACCTGTTTGACGGGGTGAATCAAGGACGGGTCATACCTGCGAATCGAGGACTGGAATACCTGTTTGACGGGGTGAATCAAGGACGGGTCATACCTGCGAATCGAGGACTGGAATACCTGTTTGACGGGGTGAATCAAGGACGGGTCATACCTGCGAATCGAGGACTGGAATACCTGTTTGACGGGGTGAATCAAGGACGGGTCATACCTGCGAATCGAGGACTGGAATACCTGTTTGACGGGGTGAATCAAGGACGGGTCATACCTGCGAATCGAGGACTGGAATACCTGTTTGACGGGGCACTGGAGAAGACTGAGGCAGTGAGTCACTCAAAGAACTTGCTCGACACGATTGACACTATCGCGGCTCGAACGGTAGGAACGAAAACGGCATTTTTTTTGGCTCAACTCTAACTTCGACCAGCAAAAAAAATGGCGGGGAAAAATTTGGGAAAAGATGGTATAAATTTTTTATTTTTCGTCGATTTGTTTTGGAAAGTTTTCTGAAAATTTAGAAAATGAAACTCATCAAAAACTTGGGAGACAGATGGCAACGGAAAACAATCCTCAAGCCAAAACAAAACCATGCAAAGAATTAATTGTAAGATTAACATTAACGAATGCATTTTGATTTTTCACCCCGTCAAACAAAGCACAATACCATTGGAAGTAATGGAGCGTGTGAAAAATTCAGCCATGTAACAGCTTATGTAGAGGAACTTTCCACATCCCTTTCTACTCATTAAACCAACCTCAGATTTGGGAGGGTAGATTTCGAGACAAGTCAAAAAGTTTCAAAAACGGTAAAAAAAAATCGACGTTTTCCGAGTCATTATTTCTTGTGTAATTTAGCGTAGTCGCTTATGCAGGGTAGCTTCGCACAACTCGTTCTACCTATTAAAACTTTAAACTTTCAAGAAAATGTAAAGATCCCAAAACTTTTGTAAAAAATAACCCCCTCCCCACACACACACACTTTTTCGAAGTCTGTAGAAAGTGGGGTAATGTAAGAAGAGACTAGGGGATTATGCAGGCACACAGGGAAGTTGGCGGACTTCTTATTGGTACCATTTTTTTTGGAAAACGGTAGAGTAGTTTTTGAGAAAAACTAAACTTTTGAGAAAAACTAAAAAGAACTTGTTAGGTTGAAAGATGCTGAAAACCTTGCTCATTAGATTGGGGCGGGTAGTTTTCGAGAGAAGCCAAAAAGTTTCAAAACCGGTTGAAAAAATCGAAAATTTGACTTTTCCGAGGGTCATAACTTTTTGTTTAAAAAAATAGGCGTAACCGCTTAATAAATGGAGCTTCCCACAACCCGTTCTTCACACTGAAACCAATATCTCAGATCGGGAGCGTACTTTTTGAGAAAAGTTAAGTTTCAAAAAACAGTCAAAACTTCGACTTTTCAGAGAGTCATAACTGTTTGTGTAAAAAAAATTTAAGCAAAATTGTTTAGACAGCCGACCTTCCCACAACCCATTCTACTCATTGAATCCAAAATCTCAGATTTGGGAGGCTAGCTTGCGAGAAAAATCGAAAAGTTTCAAAAAACGGTCAAAAATCGTAAAGTTGACTTTTCTGAGGGTCATAACTTTTTGTGTGAAAAAATTGAGCGTGACCGCTAATGCAGAGGAGCTCTTCACAACCCGTCTGTTCGATTGAAACTAAAATCTCAGATTTAGGAGGATAGTTATCGAGAATAGTCTAAAAGTTTCAAAATTTCAAAAACTCGATTTTTCTGAGGGCCATAACTGTTTGAGTAAAAAACAATTGGGCGTAGCCGCTTATACAGGAGAGCTTCCAACAACCTTTTCTATCCGTTGAACCCAAAATCTCAGATTTGGACGAGTAGTTTTCGAGAAAATAAAAAAAAAATTGGGGTCAATAATCATCCCCCCCCCCCCCCCCAGGTTATAGAAAGTGGGATAAGGTAAAAAAAGAAGAGACTAGGAGAATATGCAGGCAGACAGGTGAGTGGCCGGACTTCTCATTGTTACCACTTTTATCAAACAGGAATTATTCACTCAATTTTACTATGACGCTCCATAAATAAAATGAAAAGAGAATCAATTTGTTCACCTGGATCACCCTCCTGGAAATCAGTTCTGCCACAACCCCTGATCAGGAGAGCGTCTCCTGTGAAAACCATTCGGTGCTGGTGGTCCACATAAGTCACGCAACCATTTGTATGGCCAGGAGTTTCTCTTACTTCCAGAAAGTATGGTCCGAACTGGATCTTAGATCCCTCTGATACATACTCATCCGCTTTAGCCCCAGAAACTTTGCTGATGACGGAAACACAAGGTTTATCCGCATCTGTGAATAAAAATAAACCACTCCTTGAAATCAAATTTTCTATACTTCTCGTTCAAAATTAATGAGAACAAAAAAAATGCGTCGATGATCTCTCGGACAAAAACATAGCTATTTGAAAAAGCTTAACATTCACCTGTGCTTGTAACTTCTTTCAACTTGCCAGTTCCTGTTATGTGGTCTGCATGCATGTGCGTGTTGATAGCATATTTCAAAATGAGACCAAGATCCTTTATTTGACCAAGATCACGAGCAACAGTTTCCAGCACCGGATCAATCAAAACAGCTTCTTTTGAAGGTTTATCTGCCAGAAGATAAGTGAATGTCGATGACTCTTTTTCAAAAAACTGTCTGAATATAAAATTAGAATCCATGTTCGTCGTGATTGTTCTCTTGAAACGTGCTGATTTTGATAAACAGCGGGAATTGGGTTTGCATGCACTAAATTTTAAGTACCGTAATTGTTTAGCGAATAAAAACAGCATTCGATGTAGTCGAAATCAAACGCCTGAAGCGCTCACCATTAACTGAAACGTTATGAAATATAAGCAAAAGCTCTTATTAAGACCTCTATATTATTTTTTATAGTCTTAATTAGGTAGTGAATAGTGTTTGGTTCAAGTTATAAAAGGCCGGGTTGGTCATGTAACATTCGCCCGGAAGTACATACCGACGGAAAGTAAAGCTATGTAACAGTCGCCTACTTCGGTCACATATGAGGCTTAAGAAGAATAGGCCCTATAACCATTGGCTCAAGAGTCAGGGACACTATCTCTCGTGTTTTTCTACCTCAAGAACGGTCGGAGCCAATTCGGTTCGCTTGCGACATGAGACTAGAACCCGTTACAGCTTAAAGGCTACTACCAAGATATCCCCCCACTCTAGAAAATAAGAACGTTCCCATACTTAGGTCTCGAAATACCCAAAATACACGAACGCCGTTAAAAACAGGGTCGGAACAATCCGTTAAGTTACTTTTTATTGGACAGTGAAACTTTGATCCATTTCAGATGGATCAACCTGAAACTCGCCTTATCTCAACATAAAAATCATAAAACACACTCAAGAAAACTAAATTGAGAACTCACATGTTGACACACTCGAGAATTAGAGGTAACTAAATTAATGAGCATATCGAGAATTAAGTATTATAACTTGAGAAATTTAATACTAATTAGTTTCAATAAGGGAAATGAGTTTTGACTCTAGTTATGAAGTTTTAGTCTGAACCATAGGGACACCCCAGCTATCCACCTTTCCATGTAACATTCGTCTACTGCAGTCACACATGAGGCTTAAGAAAAATAGGCCCTATAACCATTGGCTCAAGAGTCAGGGACACTATCTCTTGTGTTTTTCTACCTCAAATCAGTCGGAGCCAATTCGGTTCGTTTGTGACATGAGACTACGACCGGTTACAGCTTAAAGGCTACTACTAAAATATCCCCCACTCTAGAATTAAGAACGTCCCCATACTTAGGTCTCTAGATACCCAAAATACATGAACGCCGTTAAAAACCGGGTCGGAACAATCCGTTAAGTTACTTTTTATTAGACAGTGGAACTTTGATCCATTTCAGATGGATCAACCTAAAACTCGCCTTACCTCAACATAACAATTATAAAACACACTCTAGAAATTTAAATTGGTACTCACATTGTAGCACGCTCAAGAATTGGGAGTAATTAAGTCGGTAAGCAACTCAAGAATTAAATAGTGTAACTAAATGAGTTTAATGTTTGCTAGTTTCAACAACAGGAATAAGTTCGTACTCTAGAATGCAGTTTTATGTGGACCATTGGGACACTCAAGCTGTCCACCTTTCCACCGAAGGTTCACTCTGGTCCAGTTCGAATAGTTGACCAGTTGGATAATTGTCCAGTTCTCAGGAACACTCTGTCTTCTATTTCAAATAGGACAGCCCTACTCTAGATTATTATTGTCTCGGAAATTGCGAATGGCAACTTCCTTCTGATTTATCTTGCAACTTTCGCGCGATTGTCACTCGATCGTTCTGAATTCTCTTTTTCGATTTTCAGTTATCGCGAGAAAATCGTGCATGACAGGCTCCATTCGAATTTTTGAAAAATTAAATTTCACTCCAAAATCAAGTGTTTTTTGCTTCTCTCAAGGTCAAACTTCCAAATATGACCGACTGGCACACCACTGAGGGTTCACTCTAGTTCGGTTCGAATAATTGTATTCCTCTTTCACAATCGTTTCTCTCCCTATATCAGGATAAGACGGCTCTACTCGCGTTTATTTCGTATCTGGAAATTGCGAATAGCAATTTCCCGCTGCTTTTTTCAAGTACTTTCCCGCGATTGTAAATCGGATGTTCTGATCTTCTATTTCTGAGATTTTCAGTTTTCGCGAGAAAGTTTAGCATGACAGGCTCCATTCGAAATTTTGAAAATTTATATTTCCTCCCAAAATTACGTATTTCGTGTTCCTCAAGGTCAAACTTCCAAATATGACCGACTGGCACATACTCCCCGGACTCGAGATCGATGTCCTCATCGCGTGTTGCCGCCTGTCAGTGAGTCCCCAGAATACCGATTGTTGCTCAAGATACAGTGCCAGTGGTCATTTACAGAAGTTTGCACCAGACTCAAGTTTATCTACATCCCAATGTTCACCACTATATAAAATCGTCACACTATCGCTGAACAGCAATCAAAATTTTCATATACCTGCACCTTAAATATCCGCTTTTGAAGCTTATGATTAAAATTTCTTTTGTCCTATCCAGTCAGGAAATTGTCATGCAACATTTTGATTTATATAATAACTATAGCATATTAATAACAATATTTTGTTTCGTTAAAATTTCTTTTCCGTGACCTCGGATTTTATCCGATTTCACACTCGAGCCCCTTCCTTTATGTGCCATTCTGCCAGATAGGCACAGCGCAACCTTCCGGCGACACAAAAGAAAACGAATAAAGGCCTTAGTAACGAAAAAGTATTGCGAAGGAGGGTAGGAATATTCTAGAATTTTTATTTTCAAAATTTCGATTGAAGAGTGAATATTTCTCAGAAGTACGAAAAGACAGCCATTTTGACTGAAAGGGACGAAAAAACAGAACAGCGACAAATATTGTGGAAAACGATCGCACAAGAGACAAAAGACACGAAGCCTCTTATCGTGGCAACAACACACGATAAGACTCTTAGCAGTGGATATTAGTGGAGAAGGAAGCTTCAGTTGGAAAGGAATATTCCACGGAACCCTCCCGTCCCACAAATTGGAAGAGATTAGAACGTTATCTCAGGAAGATTACGGGAGCGAGGCTTGGTCCCCCAGAGACTGTTTTATGTAAAGGGACTATATAAAACTGACTTTGTAGCTACTTAGATGTCGTAGAACTCTGAATTAACACCGGTGTAATTTGATATTTTAGAATATGAGTAGCTAGAAAGAGGAAAGGGTCAATCCATCTCCAATGGATTTAATATAGAACTGTCACACAAAAACATATTAAAATTGGTTGTTCGAGCCGTGTTTTTAATAGCAATCACGTAGTCTGAGGATCCGAGACTCAGCTATGTGGTTGTGTTTGCATATAAGCGAAAGCTGATCAAAAGTCGTTTGACTGATGGCCTAAAAATAGTAATTTTTTACTTAGCCCTAAACAGACCAGAAAATCAACTGGCAAGGTCGAGACGGTGAAATACGAGTAGGATTAAGGTAACTGACGCCTGCCAGTCGTTAATAGAAACTTTTTCTACGCTCCGTCGCTGTGTAGTATTTGGGCGAATGTTACATAGACGTTTTAATGGCGCTCCTGGGTGGGCCTGTTAAAGGCATGAGACCATCATGATCAGCAAGCGTTTCAGCGACGAACTCTCCGCTCCGGGCGTATGCCCAAGTTAGAGGCCTTAATGACCGTTATTGTACTAGGGGGAAGGTGCGTACCCTCCGTCTAGTACAATTTAGCTTTTTAACTTAGTTAACACCGAAAATTCCGGGGGCCGGCGGGTTAGGTGGGAAATCTAGAGCCCGCTTGTCCCGAGGTCCCAGGACCAAAAACAAATAAAGAGAAAGCGTAAAAACAAACAAAAATAGTGTATAACCAAGAAAAAGCCAAAAACAAATTTATTTCAAAACAAAAAATTACAAAAAACAATAAAAAAATCCAAAAAAGACCAAAAACAATAAAAACATAAAGTGACAGTTTATATGTTGTTTTCGGACGAGATGTGATCTGACCTTCCTAATTGTTGTTGTTTCAGATTGATCTATATCATTTCTGATTGAAAGATTGTGTGTTTTGGTGAAGGGTTGGATACCCTCCCTTGAGTGTAATTTGAGTATTTAAGCACGTTAATGGTGATTTTGCCGGTGACCGGAGGGTAGAGTGGCAAGCTGACCGACGTGTTCCACACTCAACAGGGACATAGGGACAACATCCAAAACGACTGTTGGGTATCGTTGAAACAAATTTAGTATCGTTCGGGTACTATTTCATTAAAACTTAAGTGGTGGGGGGCACGATTGGCGCGGTCCGATTGTACCCTCCGTCGATCACAAATTTCCCAGTTAAGGGTCTTAATTCGGGTATTTTGGTGCAAAAGAGGGTATAGTAATATTCATTAACGACTGCTAATAGATTATTGTCCTTACTATATATTACTTATCTCCTATTTAGACCCAAGAAACACCCAAATTTTGTCGAAAATTACAGATTTTTGACAAACTATAGACCCCCAAATTTTTGGATTTCCGAGCTTTTCCGAACAGCAAAAAGCTTTTATATAGGGAATAGCTACGTAGTTCGATCCCCCTAACTAAAGAAACCGCGTGAGAAAAGACTCAGTAAAAGTTGGAAGAAACCAAAAATTTTCGGTCAAAATTTCGATAATTTTCTGAATTTTGTCAATCTGTTTTGGGGATCGAGTTTTTGAGTTCTTAGAGTTAGAGCAATAAAATTTTTTGTCTTAGGAGCGTGCTAGCATAACGTGCTCGGCTGCCAGAAAAATTCTTGAGTAACCTTCCGATTAGAGCCGTGGATAGAGCTAACAACTTAAGGATTGGAAAAGGAAGGAATAGGAGGGTCCAAATTTGATAGTTATTGGCCAAATTTTTGTCTCCAAACCAATTTTGGTCCGGTTTTTTGCATTATTCCAGTGCCGTGCAGGGCTACTACGCTCGTTTCAATTTTCTTTAGGCACTTTCAATCGGAATTGCGGAAAAAGTTTCTCAGAAACTACATAGGTGGTGAAAAAAGCCCATTTGGACAAACACGTTTTTGGCAATTTCTCAAAGACTAGCCAACCGATCGGGATAATTTTGGTACCATAAGTCGACGTTTTGGACCAATTTTTCGGACCGCAATCGTTTTTGGGTTGATAAACTCGGAAAAGAAAATTTTTTTAGAATTTGTTGGTTCGGAGGGTCCAAATCACAGGTAACCCTCCGAGCGGCAGAAAATTTTATCAAAACACCTTTTTATCCAACTGGGAAGGTTGACCGTGTCAGCCAACCTAGTTTCAAGTCAGGTGGACTGCTTTTGGAGACTTTATCGCGGTAACATAACCTTTTTTTCTTGATTTTTGGGGAACCCTCCGAAGCAACCCTCCGGAGTCAGCTAAACCCCTTAGCAACCCTCCTTAGTGGAAAATTTCCACGAGATCATCCAAAGAAGTTAAAACAGCCCCCATAGAGAATTTAGCTTGTTTTGACGCTTCCTGAAGTTAATTGAAGGCCCTTCTAAGTGAGGTTCAGAAATTTGAAAATTTTGGAGGTACCCTCCGAAGTAACCCTCCGGAGCATATTAAGCATCTTATTGACCCTCCTTAGTAAATTTAGGGGGACCCTCCGAAGTAACTTGGGTGATTAAGGTACCCTCCGAAGTAACCCTCCGAGGTAGGCTAAGTGTCTTAACAACCCTCCGAAGTAACCCTCGGAGTGACTTAAACCTTCTAACAACCTTCCTTGTTAGAAACTTGAGGAAACCTGTGGCAATTTGGGAAACGGAAAATATCCATTTAATTAAGATCATATTAGGATATTAGGCGTGCTTATTAGGATCATAGAAGCCCATTTTGACCCGGAAATTCGTGATCAACTTTGGATTCTAGGTCGGGTGTATCGTAAGTACCCGAACAAAAATTTTTTTGATTGTGATTTTGGTTGTGTGGTTGCCTTGAGCTACTTAATAGGAAAGTTCGGACAATCGCAGGACACCTAAAAGAAGACCTCGGTGGGTCTATTAGGCAAATACACACTCACTCGAGAAGACTGTGTCCTGGGCTTCGTTCTTTCGGATCGTTCCGATTGAGGGAAGTCTTTTTCTTTAAGACTAAGTTTTATTGATCTGTTTCTGAATCATCACTGCTTTTTACCAAAGATTGTTTGATTTTAACAAAGCAGTGACTTGATAAATTGTGTGGCAATAAATTGATGCTGACGAAAGGTCGCTGTCACCTGTAGGATATTCTTATCTGATTATCGATTGTGTTTTGTGTGTTGATTATATCTTGTGAAAATTTTGT
This sequence comes from Symsagittifera roscoffensis, assembly GCF_963678635.1. Taxonomy (NCBI): domain Eukaryota; kingdom Metazoa; phylum Xenacoelomorpha; order Acoela; family Convolutidae; genus Symsagittifera; species Symsagittifera roscoffensis. Next base: position 4,221,726 of record NC_087070.1, on the reverse strand, counting down.
GATACTGTTATACTAAACAACAGGGTTGAGTTAGCATTATATCAATACTGAGCAGGCCCTGTGTGTAACTTTAGCTGAGTTGCTAAGATTGTCATTGAGAAGTCTAAGAGACATTTTTGATACCTACGAGATCGAAGAGGCAGCGTTAAGTAATTTAACTTGAACTTGTTGCGGTACGTGTGCATCGCCATTAAATAATAAGAATATTGTTATTTGTCACAAAGTATGCAGCGCAGGGACTCGTTAGGATCGACTACTAAGATTCCCAAGCTGAGCAAGGGCAGCACGCGAAAATTTAAAACTAGGCGTAGCCAGTCCTCGTTTAGCAGCGCCTCCGACGTGTTTGCCGAAACCGAATCGACTAAAGGTCAACCAGATCTTTCAGTGAGCGAAATGAAACTAAGGAGCGAGAAAAACCTCGATGGCGATCAAGGGCGGAGCGCCGAGGCCAGAACCGCGAGCGAAACGCTTGTGGACCCCTTTGACGAAGGAGAGCGGACACTTATTCGACCCGACTTTGAGACGAGTGAGGACCTCGAGCGGGAGGAAGTTGAGAGGACGGAGGAGACCTCGGAGCGTTCCGAGGTCGAGCCGCGAGAGGAAGTGTTATTCAAGGGAATGTCCAAATCGGAGACCAAGAGTCATAGGACGTCGAGGACGTCGACGCAACCGACGAGGATCACGAAGAGTACGTCAGAGGGCTCATCATGAAATATGGTCCGAGGTGTTTCTTCTGTAATTTGGAGGGACACTTCAAGTCGGATTGTACTCAATTTTGGGATGCAGTGGCGGACTCAAAAGATCCCCGCCATGAAGAGGCGCTTTCGGGTGTCAAGGCCAGTCGAGCATGTCTGATGAACGAGGCCGAGTCTCGGAGAAAGGAAACGACACCGAGCACCTTTACGACTAAGAAGGTAAAGATACTGCCTGACGAGGTGGTAGCCTCGAACCTGGAGGCAGAGTCTGCTAGCCCATTCAAGGTGGATTACGGTCTGGCGGCAAGGACAGCGTTGCAGAATGTCAAACAGGAGCTAGCCACGAAAGAAGTGGAGCAGTGGGTAAGGTCGGAGCTGGAGAGCACGGATCTTCGGGAAAGTTTTAATATTCTGGGTAAAACGACGAAAATAGAAGACAAAGAGGAACCCAGGAAGCAGAGACTAAAACTGAACGTTATATCTGGGAGAACTTTCGGCATGACGAAGGAGGGGACGAAAATAATGTCCATTATCTCAGTCGCAGGGCACCAGGTGGTCAAGAACTTGAGTGAACCATCCGAGATTACACTAGTCCACCCGGACATCTATGCCGACTACCTGAAGGAGAAAGATCCCAAACTGGACTCCAGGGCAGTGCAAGCGCTGCTCAAAACAGGAGGTCCGAGGCTGATGAAAGTGGATGGACATTATATCGATGTCCATGGCCCTTACCCGATTCTAATGAATGTGGATGGCATCAATATCTACACAAAAGCTCACATAACTGATGCGAATGATCAGATTGGCCGGATATACATTGGTCAAGAGGAGCTGAAGGTTAGACGAATCGGACACAACACGATGCTCGAACAAGATGTGGTGCACATAGGTTGCGATGCCGATCTGGCCGCACACGTGCTGGGCGTGCAAGGCAGACAACTTTCAGTAAAGGGACTGCTAGACACGGGAGCAGTGGTTAGTGTCATGCCAGTCAAAATTTGGACCGACATGGGTTTCGAGAGGTCGGATCTCATACCGACAAATATCAGGTTGGCAGCTGCCAATCAGGGAGCGATCTATGTGACTGGACGAACCCCGATATTTCACTGCAGCTCGGAGGAAGACATCTTTGGATGAGCTTCCTAGTAGTGGAGAATTTGGACGAATCCGATCAGTTCATCTAGGGAAGGGATTTCGAGCGCAACTTTGATGTCACGATCAATCTCAATGACGGGTTGATTAGGATCAAGGATCCTGAGAGAAAGTATGAAAAGAGACCCCTTAATAAGATCTTAATTAACCAGGCCAAGGTGCCGATTTTTCTGGATCGAAAAGTTAGATTAAAACCAAACCAAGCCGTAGTAGCGACGTTCAGTATGAGGAACTTGAATGAACTCAGCAATGACAGACAGGTGTGTCTGGTACCAAATCCAAACAGTAAAAGCTCGGCTATTTTGGGAAGAAGCTTCTCACTCACTCAGAGCGGACTGTGTGTGAGTGTGTTCTTGAACACAGGAGCAACAACAGTGACAATACAGAGGGGAAAGAATCTTGGCTATGCTTTGCCTCTGAACACAGACTTTCAGAGTGTGGAGAACTTGAAAAAGTTTGATGTAACTAAATGTCCATTGCATGCGAACCAAGAATGTATAATGAGGAGAGTGAATGAATTGAAATCTTCTAGGAAATTGTTTTCAATGAAGTCGGAAACAGATGATGGGCTGTCTAGTTGTTCCAACTTTCCTGAGAGGCCGACAGAAACAGAGTTAGCAGCGAATGAACCAGTCCTACCTGAGATAGAACATTTGAAGGGTAAAATATCAGACAAGATATTTTACCTTGCGGTGCTAAGTCGGAACGCAGACGTTTTTTCGAAACATAAGGCCGACATAGGTTGCTGTAATTTTGTAGAACACGAGATTGAGATAGAAGAGGGCTCGGTACCTCATAGGGAAGGGGCGAGAAGAATGACCCCTCACAAGTCAGAAGCGTGTAGGAAGGAAATCGAGATGTTAATGGAGTACGACATGATCGAGCCGTCGAAGTCCCCGTTGGCTTGTGGCGTGGTCATGGCGAAAAAGAAAGGGGGACAACTCAGATTTTGTTGTGATTTCCGTTATCTGAACGCAGTGACTATAAAGGACGCATACCCGATTCCCCGCATCGATGAGAGCCTATCCAAGCAGGGAGACTCGAAGTTCTTCACGACGTTGGATTTGGGCTCTGCGTTCTGGCAAGTGCCACTCAGAAAGCAAGATCGAGAAAAAACAAGCTACGCATGCGAGCTGGGATTGTTCCAGTGGAAGAGGATGCCGTTCGGATTGTGCAACGCAACGGCCACATTCCAGCGACTGATGCGGGCGTCACTAAGAAAAACGGGAATCTCATCATGTGTTATGTCGATGATGTCGTGATTGCAACACCAACCTTAGAAGACCACAGAGAGAGGTTGGAGGAGGTGTTTTCTTGCATGAAGCAGGCGGGTCTGAAATGTAAACCCTCTAAGTGTGAAATCCTCAGAGATTCCATAAAGTTTCTGGGCCGCCTGGTGGACAAACATGGAGTGAGACCAGATCCTGAAGCGGTTGAAGCGGTGCTGACCTGGAAGGCACCTAAAACAGATACACAGCTGATGAGTTTTTTGGGATTCGCTAATTATTATCGAGAGTTCATCAAGGGGTTTGCTGACAAATTATACCCCATGCAGCGGTTGATGAGAAACAAGGGCAAAAAGTTCACTTGGATGGTGGGGCACAAGTTTCATTTGAGATCATCAAACGTGAACTTTGCGAGGCATCGGTTCTTGGCATGCCAACAGAGAAGGGGATGTTCGTGCTGAACACGGATGCATCAGTGGTTGCGATATCGGGCATACTTCACCAGGAGCAGGAGTGGAACGGGAGAACGGTTCTTCGTCCGATAGCCTACGGGAGTAAAGTCCTGAGTGATACTGAGATGAAGCACGGCGCGCCAAAAGCGGAGATGTTTGCGGTGATCACTTTCGTGGAAAAATACAGGGCCTACTTGGGGAGTGCTCCCTTTAAGTTACGTGTGGATAATCGTGCCCTTGCCTGGCTGAAAACCTATTCGATGGACCAAAGTTATATTGGTCGTTGGATTGTGCGCCTGGATGGATACCACATGATCATAGAGCACCGTACCCGTGACAAGCACCAGAACGCAGATAGCCTCAGTAAGAAGACAGAATTTTATGAGCGCCTCGAGGAGAAGCAGGCTAACCAATCGGAAATCAAAGACGGATTTTCATTTCTGGACAAGGAAACCTACGACAAACTGCCACTTACTAGGTGGTTAGACAAGTCGGGGCATCCTATACCCGGACACCCTGACCTTCCAGTGGAAACGGCCGCGGAGATAAGGCTTTTAGCCAGAGGCGAGCCCGTTCCGTTGGATCTGCTAGTCCGATCCGATTTGGTACAGCAAGAACTTACCAGGCTGGGTATAAACAGCATGGCTCTATTGAACAGGACGGTGAACGTGGCGCCGGACGTCATGTGAAAGCTCCGTAACTTGTTGGACAGGGAAGTGGATAGGCATGATTGTGAGTGGATGGAGACCATGCAGCGGTTGACTGTCACCGAGAGACCAGAGAAGAGGCCAGTGTCCATTCGCAGCCGAGGCGTTGAACGGGATTGCAGGTCGATAGTCAACCAGCTGGTGAGCTCGATGCCGAAGGAGGTCTTGTTGAGAGTTCGTTCACTGAATATGGGACACTGAATCAGACCCAAGCCACTGGGTAAATCAGGATCAAGTCGAAATCTAGCTTCGCGTGGAGAGTGCATTTCACGGATGCAAAAGAAGAATACGAACCGAGCCCAGATTGTTCCTCCGGGGACGAGACAAAATCCGGGGAGTCTGATACCTTCGAGCCCGTCAAGGACGACTTGTCTGAGGAGTCAGACACCTTGGAGCCCGTGCAGGACGATTTGTCCGGGGAGAGGTTGACGAGACCGCCTAGGGGCAGAATTTTGTCCGGGGAGTCGGATTCAAAGCAACCAATGGACAGAGTTTTGTCCGGGGAGTCAAGAAACATCTCAGACAACTTGGAATATGATGTTGGGGAATCAGTCGGCTCAAGTGTTGACTCGAGGCCCCAGTCCTGGGACAACACATCTGAAACAACTTCCAATTCCGATATGTCAGAGATCGCAATCCACTCCTTGTTGGTAGACTGGAAGCAGCGCGGGCTGGACCGAGAAACGCATCAGGATCCAGACAGGGACAGATACACCTCAGATGAAGAGGGCACTGTGGTAGATAATGCCGCAGACGAGCTCGAGCTGATAGCAGTTTCGAAACGCCCAACCAGAATGCTGCCACATGGTACGGTCGTCCGCACCAATCTGGAACCATCTATGCAGGAAGCGACGCCTTTGAAAAAGATATGGTGTGTCAAGTTGATGGACGATGCTCATGCTCCGGAAGTCATGAGTGGGCAAATGAACGTGGTAAAGACGTATTTGAAAGCCAGGTACAGGCTGTCGGATCTCCTAAGGGCTCAACGAAATGATAGAATGACGAGCAGTTTGAAGAGATGGATCGAGAATGGATCACCTGACAAGGGAGACTTGGAAGAAGACAGCTACAAGATCTTGAAGCAATTCTACCTGAAGAGAAAAGACTTGTTGTACCTGAACAAGGACGGAATTGTAGCCTGTAAACGTAATGAGGAGGACAAAGTCCTTTACAAATACAATTCAATAGTGTTGCCACAGTTGTACCAGACCCAATTGCTATTTCGCTCACATGATCAGATGGGCCATCAAGGTGTGGACAAAGTGTATAACAGGATACAGAAACGATTTGAATGGCCGGGATTGAAGAAGGCTTGTCAAAAGTGGATTGCCGCGTGCCTGTCATGTCAGCAGGCGAAGGATCCCAGGAAACTAGGGTTCCCCCTACAGTCAATAGAGTCGTCGGGATTCAACGAAGTGGTGCAAAATGATCATCAGAAAATCTGCATGACAGCAACGGGCTATAATCAGGTGCTGGTAATGATCGACCATTTTACGAAGTATGCGGAGGCAGCACCTTGCATGACAGCATCGGCGGAAGAAACATGCGATCATTTGTTAAATGTGTGGATAGCGAGGCATGGCTGCCCCATCACATTCCAATCGGAAATCGCAAAGCATTCGTGGGTGATCTCACGAAGGAGTTAATGAAAAGGTCGCAGGTAGCGCAGGCCCACTCGACCACTTATTACCCGCAAACGAATGGCCTAGTTGAGAGGCAAAATCGCACACTGGTATCCATGCTGAGAGTCTATTGCTCGCGTTACATGGATGACTGGGACAAGCACTTGCCGCAAGTGATGGGTGCTTACAACAGCACGGAGCATTCCACCACGGGAATAAGTCCGCACATGATGCTAACGGGTCACGAAAAAGCGCTTCCGTTGACGTTTTTCTACCCTGAATATGAGGGGAAGAGAACAGCACCGCAAACGTACGTGCGGGATGTTATTAGAAGACAGCAGGACCTCAATGACTTATGCAGGAGGAACACGCAACAGGCGCAAATTAGACAAAAAAGGAGGTTTGATAAAAGGACAGCCGATGCGAAAGCCTACTCAGTTGGCGACTACGTCTGGGTGTTCCAGGAAGTGGTTCCACCAAAAGGAACCAAGAAATTATTAAAGAAATGGCGTGGTCCATTTCAGATAACAGAGGTGCACCAAGGAGGTCGTTTTTATCGATTGAGCACTGGAAGAGCAGCTCATTACGAGAACATCAAACCACACAATGCCTCGTCAGAGGACTGGTGCATCCCAGCGGACATGCAAGAGGGAGACTATTTGATTGTGGATCCTGCTTGTGAAGTGAATGAAAGGGGTACTCGCGACAAAAACGACGGGAATGAGGTGGTGGACGATTGCGACCTACCACTGGATCTGGAGTTGACCGAGCGGGTAGAGGTGGACAATGAAACTCTACCTTATGCCGAGAAAGACTGGGAATGCCCGGAACAAATCGAAATTGACAAGGGAATACAGCCTGACTTTCCTCTCACCATGGAAACACGCCAGAGCAAGAGAGGAAAAAACAAGATGAAATACAATCCGTACGGCGAGGATTTCGTTGTAGACAGGATAGTTGTAAGTGATGTCATGGACTCGCTAGTGGGACTGGACGAAGTGGCGGTGCTAGACGAAATCGACTTGGTGAATGATATGGATCAGGATTGGATCGACGATCGATCAGAACCGGAAGTGGTGTTCGAACCAGAAGCGGAACAGACTCATGAGAAAGAACTAATGAACTTGCGCGTGCTCGAATGGCTCCATGATCTGCCGACAGATCCAAAAGAGACGATCCTGACGATTCAAGACGTCGATAAAGACGGCATCAAATACATCAGTCATGACAATACTGAGTCCAACTGGGTCGCCCCAGATGGTCCTCTACGTGTTCCACAATCCAACCTCGATCTCCTAGACTTTGGCCGATCGACGGGGACGTCGATGGACGTTTTTGTCCGGGGAGTGGGGGTAGGACTCACCCACACCAAAAATCTGATAATAAAAAAATTGAAATCGGCAAGAGAAACCGGAGAACTAGAGACAGAGGGGGAGAATGCTAAAAAACCACCTTTTGGACGAATTTTTGAATCGTATTTTGATCTACCGAACCATTATTCAAACAATATCGTCATAACGGACAGCGATTTCATACTCACGGAACGCACGTGCGCTATAGCGATAACCGCGGACGTAAGCTTCAAAACAGCACTAGCGGCTGATTTCAAAATAGAGTATAAGAACATCGAATTTTTTTGGAAACAGAGGCCTGGTGTGGGGGGATGATAGCGCTGCCCCCTGTTGCATCACAGATACCAGGGAAATATTTGTGTTTCCTGGTTACCAAGGCCACTGATAGGCAACACGTAGATCCAAAGAGCTTGGTATTGTCCTTGAGTCGACTTAGGGATTTTTTGGTTGAGAGAGGAGTGACCTCTCTCTCTCGTTACCAGTATATGACCCTAATAGGGGAAAGCTACATCCGAGAGAGTTGTACGCACTTGTACATGTGATATTTTCAGAAACTGACATAGAGAATTACTTACATAAAAAAAACTATCTGAGCATATGCTAGGAATTTCGTTTGGCGATAAGTGGTTTTTATTAAGTTACTTGATAAGAATTAGTGTCAGGTTTTAGATTAGGTTAGGTTTTAGGTACAGTATTAGGGATTATGTTTTCATGTGATAATATAGATGTGTGATGTTTATGTGTTTATGTGTTATGTTATTGTTATGATATGTTTTATGTTTTGTGTCACAAAAGACCTAGAGTACTCCAGGTCATCAAGGTGACAGCGCTCATTTGTGCTACCCTGACGCAGAGACAGGTGGACGATCCACCTTGGTGCTAAATTTTTAAGTCAGAATTGAGAAGAGAATTTCAATGAAGAGTTTTAAAGAGTTGAATGATGTTTTATCCAAAAATGATGGTTTTAAGTCGCGACTTGTTTTTTAGATCTTGATTGATCGGAAATTGTTTATTGAATTAATTGAATCGAACGAACCAGGAAGAAACTACACGACAGCAAGAATCAACACGATAAGAAATGGGTGACACAAACAAACTAATGGAATTCCTCTCAGCGAGTCTAGGAGCGACTCTAGACGAGATCTATCAGCGGCTGATCGATTGTGATTTTACACGAGAAGACCCGGGGCTGGCGATGTTTGTGGTCGCGCTCCTCAATGCATTAGGACGAGAGGGTCGAGGGAATCGCACGACAGAAGTCGTGTTGATGTTGGCCTTCGGTGAGTCCGGGACCGCCGAGAGCGGTCGAAACCGACTGATGAGATGGCGGCGTGGAGAAATGTCTGGCCACGACCTGGCTCGTGAGCCAGGACTAGGTGAACAGAGGGACCACCGGCTAGGTGAGATGCCCTTACCGGTTCCACCTGCGCAGCCGCTCATCGGAGCGAAAAGACAACGTGATGGGCCGGGCCCGTCACATTCGGTCGACTCTCCAACAGCTGCTCCTCCTCCGAAGAGAGTGAGGGTGAGTGAAATAGAGATCCAGACGTCGGAGACGATTGAGACGTTGGAGAAAAAGGAGAGAGACCAGAGCGAGCTGTGTGCCAAACTTCAGGAGTATAGGGCAATAGCTCGAGAAAGAGACGAATGGAAAAAGAAATACGAAGATCTACAGGTGGCCTACAAGGAGGATGAAATAAAGCACCTGAAGGAGCTGTATATGGCAAAGGTGGGCCAAGTGTCACAGGAAGTTCTGGCGACAATGAAATCCTCGGAGTAATCCAGCGACACACACCCCAAGACAAGAGTACAGGAGCTGTGTGCATCGAGAGGGCCCGAGGCTCCTCAGCAGACACAACAGTCTGCTTGCAGTCAGAGGAACACAATACCAGACCCTTCTGACACCTATCTCGCTCCTCAGTTCCAAGAATCATTCAACCAAGTGGCCAGAGCAACAATGGATGAGATCAACAGAACCACTGGGCGGACATTGGGTAGGATCGTTCCTTCCCAACGTCGTGATCATTCATACCAATAGCTCGGAGCGAGCACCCCGCACGGTAGCGTCCTCGATGACTGCGCATGGCGGAACCTTTCAAAAGTCCCGCGTGGTAGACATTAGGAAGAATCTGATGGCACGTCACCAGTTCACGCAAGTGGCCGCGGAGCATCCTCGAGCCTGCCTGAATGGCATGAGCTGGAACCCCGCTACGAGCGACCAGGTAATTCCCCCAGGGAGTCGCCACTTGATCATAGGAGACAGTTTGGTGAGGAATCTGAATGAGATTTTCGTCTATGGTCAGACTACCACTCTGTCCTTTGGAGGAGCCTCAGTGGCTCAGGTCATCAAGATGATGAAATTCCAGAGCGAAGATCACCTAGATACGCTGGTGATAATGCTGGGAACCAACGACGTCTCGAGAGCCCCAGTGACTCCGGAAAGGAAGTGGGAGCCTCTATTGGTATGCCTCTTGAACGAACTAAAGGAGAAGTACAGGCCCAGGCTTGTGGTGCTGTGCACGATACCACAAAACCCGCTGGTGGGCACCACAGTGGCAGAGTTCATGAATGGCAACGTGACACGGTGGAACGAAATGATCCGTAGTCTGGTGAGAAATAACCCTGGCAAGCTGCGACTTCTGGATCTCGAAAACATGCTGCGCATGATTGATCACATCGCGCTTACCAGAGATGGAATACATTTCAACACCCAATGAGGGAGACACTGGGTCAATGATGTATTTCAGACGCAATTGAGGGAAGTGGAGCAGGAGTCGAGGGCGACCAGTTCTCTGGCTCGGACCAGCTCGACCGGAGGAAATAGAATAAGGGCAATTGTGCCCGAATCCCTCGTCAACCGCCTAGGGCCCTTGGCAATGGAGACGGCTGCAGCTGCACCCGTCGCTCCGAGCTCAAACGTAAGAGAGAGGCTAGGGACTGCTCCTCCTCCCAGAACATAACCGCTTAAAAGCCGACTCGGGAGATCAGTTGATCAGAACAGGAATAAATCCCAGACCGTGTCTAGGATGAACGACCCGCCTGCCATGGCAAACCCTGCTTCAGCAGCCGGACCGTCTACGAGCGCCGTGCCAGCGGAGGGAGTTGAACCAGGCAGCGTGCTGCTTTGGAACCGATCAGACCCTAGTCATTGGGGACAGTACCAGACGGACATGTCAACGAAGTTGAACATGAATACCTTGACGTGTCGGGAGGACGCAATGAAAATGATTGGCGGAGAAAGTCCCACAGTGTCGCGACTATATCGGATACCGGGCGTGGATTGGCTGCTAGCAGAGCAGGAGCAGTTCAGCTCCACGACTACGCTCCGGCACGCAGACTTGAATGGGTTGCCTCAGGACAATACCTTTGGACTTTTGAATACCCGGTCTCTTACGGACGTCTGACAGAGAGCCCGGGAACTGACGCTGACTGCTCGCAAGGGCACGTTTCAGGCGGATAACAAGCCTAATAACAAGCATCACAAGATGTACAGGCAGTTTGCTAAACCACCAGGTCAGACGCCTGGCGAATATTCGAGGGACTACCCCCGAACGACCACGGTGGATGGAGATGACAAGAGATATGGGAAACTGAAGGCCCCAGTAGGCGACGGCCTGTTTGCCGCTTATGATCCCTTAGATATGAAAGCTGCCAAGTATCTGATTGTGGCCAGTTCCAATTATCTCTATACGCCCCGTTCTCTCTTTTGGCCCGACGTGATTTTCTTGACGGCGCCTAAATTGGACTGGGGGCAGGCAATAGGCATGAAGATAAGTGTACGAAGAGTGGTCAGCATGGAGCCGCAGGTGATAGTGGTTGCAGGCTCAAATGATCATCTGCAAAGCAGGGACTTGTTGACACGTCTGACGGATGGGTCGATGCCGAGCAACGAGGTCATAGGGGAGGCGATAATGACATTGCTCTCAGCGATGGCTGAGGTAGAAACAGCAGCAAAACAACATTTCACCCAAAATGTAGTGAAATGGTCTTTGTGTTGTCACCAGGGTACGCTGCATTGCCAGAACCCATTCAGTTTGTGTACACGATGGTCACAACGATAGCAGAGGGACGGTTCAACGTGATAATTCCTGCCCCGAACAGAGTGGTAGACCCAGACAATTATTACCCATCCCGATCTGAGCTTCCGGCCGTTTGGGCTGACATTTCCAATGCCATACAGGGACTCAAAGATTGTAGCATAACTCGGTTGGTGCTAGATGAGGTTCTGGGATTGGAGCTGTCCAACTTTGCCAGATTGCTGAAGTTAAGACCAGGGGTAGATGACGATCATCTGTTAGTACAACAGGTGGCTGATGATCTCTGGTTCAGACAGATGGATCATGCAGAGAATGAGCAGGGAAGGACAGTCAGGAAAAACATGACGTCAGCGGAAGAAGATCTCATGGCAATGGCTTTGCGCACGAAGCCGCACAACACCGTATGGTTGTACTTGTCACCAGGGCTGTGCACCTTGGGTGAGGACGCGTTCGAGCATGCGCCGGCAGTGATCAAAGAGATACACGTGTATCTGAAGAACTTGTTTGATGCCCGGGAGTTAGCTGGGGGTATGATGTTGAAATTGATGCAGGAAGTAAACACGATGTCGCTGGACAAGTTCCAAGCTGACGTGCTAGCCACGAGGGCACAGTATGAATGATCGGATGCCATCTTGGGTGGAATGGGAGTGGGATGAACACCATCCTTCCTGTCGACGTTCTATCCGAGGGCATCTCGGAACCTGATCGCGAGTTTCGTCAAGGACATCAGGAAGTTGTCGATTGGCCTGATATTCGCCCTATACGTGACATTTGGTCATGAAAATTTCGTGAAGGGACTGGCGAACCTCTTCACCCAAACATTGGCAGATTTGAGATTGAATGGACACCTGACTCTGATTGCTATGACCTACGGTCGACTGGGTGATTTGCTTGTGCTGTTGCGTTACCCTGAACAACTCCAGGGAACAAGTCCTGAGTTCAACGCGTGGTTGGAAACCGCCTCGCTCAGGAAGATGAAAGACTGGAGGACTCTCCTGCTCCAATATCTCTTGCAACAGAACAGAAGCGTCACGGGAGAAGATAAGGTGGCGACGGATGCGGGTGAGTGTAAGCAGTATTGTGGCTTGCCCTTGCTGACAGATTTGGCTGTCATGATGCGGATCGATCCGTTGGCCCTGATTCACGGACTGCGGGAATTCGTCACGGTGGTGTATGGACCGGTGATGTCTTTCGCGTTCCCGGACGTGCAAGTCAAGGCATACAGGAATTCTGTGTTGTATGTCAACCTGGTCTCAGTCGTGGACTGTTCCGTGCTGAATTGGGTAGAGCAGAGGGAGTTGAGAGGGCTGGCCAGCGACGATAGGCTGTTCGGAAGAATAGCGGAGCCAGGTTGGGTGTTGATGGATTTCAACAACCACTTCAAGTGCCGAATGGGCCGTGAGGACCTTTCCCACATCCAGTTTAACCCGAAGCTTTGGAATCTGAGACCAGTAGTGAAAGATACAGGAGCGGCATTGAGAGTCTCACTCTTGCCAGAAGCCTACGCACACGCGAAAGAGAACCAGCAAGCGTGGCTTTCCGGGTCCAGGCCGCTGCCGGACCAATGCCCTTGATATCCACCGATAAGGAGGATGTTGTTGCGAGTCACATCTCCCGTCATTGCCCCTCGCATCGGAGCAGCTCTTGATGCTGAGAAGAGGATGCTGAAGTGGAGTGAAGGGATGGAGCCGCGCTTCATCAGCTGGAATGTTGCAGCCGCGCACACGTTTGACTTCTCATTTCCTGATGCTTGGAGTAGGAAAAAGATCAAGGCACTACCTTCCAGGAGACCAGAGGTCTCGACTGAAATGTGGAACGAAGTGTATACTCCCACAGATGACTTATCAAGACTGAAGTGGTCAGGAGAAGTGAAAGTAGTGATGCTGGAAGTGGCAAAGGAGAGCAGAGGAGGCTCATACATAACGATAGAGGACCTGGCACCACATGACGAGGAGTCCGTAGAATTCCTGGTGAACGATGAATTGTTTTATCACGCAGGAGACATGACCGTACCGGCTCGACCGGACTCGGGCATGGACACACGACAAGGCCCTTCAGGACCCAAGCCGAAACCTGATGCAGATGACGATGAATTGATGGATCAGGACGATAACGATAACGACATCGAGGGAAACACGGGAAAACCGGGTGAGACGGATCTAGGAGCGTTGGAGAGAGACTTGCTAGAATATCGGTTCAGTGAAGACGACGATGGGGAAGTCGATGGGAGTCTATTGCTGATGACGCCATCGTCTTTCATGTCCCCTACAAAGGAGGCGTCGGCCGACTTATCCCCGATGGACCCAATAAGTCAGGCGAGAGAGTGCCGAAGCAGGGATCCGCAAAGATTGCTCCATGAGTCACCGAGGAGGAGAAAAATCGAAGAATCAATGAGGGTATCCTTCCTGAGTACGCTACCGGAAGAGGAATGGGAGAGATATCAGAGTGAACTGGAAGGCAAGACAGGGGCAACCTGGAGCCGAGTGAACTTCATGGAAAGGTCATGGGACGTGATACGACGATATGGGCCGCAGTCCAAAATGAAGGTGGGATTGAACCAACCCATCATGCGTGAGGTCCTGGAGAAAATAGTGGAGTCGGATGTTCTGACCGAGTCAGTTACAGAAGACAGTGCCGATGATCAGCAGGTCACAAAGAAATTACCCGTTAGACGAGCCAGAAAGGGGCTGAAGCGACTAAAAGGGAAGACAGGAAGTCGAGCCGTGAACTCGAGAGTGGTGAAGTCGAAAGCCGGCGCAGTGGTGGCCTCTCTGACAAGCGCAGGTCGTTCAGGCGAGAGCGAGCAAGGAGATGGTGCGACGCTGACCGGGGGAGAAAAAGAGAATCTGATACCCCCTATGCTCTTGGCAGGTCTGACCACGACAGCCATGAAATCAAAGAAGACAGCACGAACCCTGGCAGACACTAAGCTAGAGATGGAGATCATCAGTCAGTGTGGATCTGGAGGACTTGAAGATTACAGGCCCTCGCGAACCAACATGGCCAAGTTGAAACTGGAGGGACAACTCGACGTGGTCGAGTACAGTCGAGTCACTGTGCCGGAATCGGTCCATATGGGAGATCCAGCAGGGGGTTATGTGGAGATGTTGAAAGCGAGGAACTCCGCGAGAGGGCACCTGATGGCTTGGAGCGAGAAGCGAGCCATGCAGGAATATCTGAAAGGGCTTACGGAGAATTCTAACTTAAATCGGAAAGAATACGGCACGGTAATGTCCTCGGAAGCGAACGAAATCGGATTGGAAAAACTACTAGAAATTTCTTGGAGGGCGGCCCTCCAGAGATACTTCGACGAGACGATGCATGCACCTGCGACGGTGGCAGCGTACCTGGCTCATCCGTGCACGAGAACTGATCTGCAATTACGGTTGGCTTGGTGCTTGATGGGCATCAAGAAGGCGGAATATGAAGCCAGTAATGATTCGAAATCACGGGAACAGGAGCTGGAGTTGATGGAAGCTCTGCGAGCGTTTATTTCAAAAGAGGATTCTGCGATATCATGGGCTAAGCGTAAGGATGCCTTTTGCTTTGTCAGGTTCGTGGTGGATCGTATCCCCACTCCTGTTTTGGGAGAATGCATAAAGGTCATTCGGCAAAAGGGAGTTGGTTGCGAAAGAAACTTCCTTACGGGCACTCCTGGAACTATATCAGGATATGCCGTTGACTGTACCAAATAGGGAGTCGAATGACATGGAGAGCTATCGCAAGTTGGAAGAAGTGAGAAGATATTCCAACAAAGAATTGAAAGTGAACCGGGGGTTGATTGAAGCAGTCAGGGGACAAAAAGACTTTGCAACACTAAGGAAACTGAAGTCGTTCCAATATGTGTCTGGCATACCGGGGATGGCGTATAATCCCTTCGTGAATGAAGAAGCCAGGAAAGCGTACTTCGACTATGAGCAAGTCATAGTACTCAATTTTTGGGTTGAACGGATTAAAGAAACTGGAATGCTGATGGTGGAACAACCCAAGCTGGGAATTATCTTGGAAGAAAAAGTGGTCGAACCCTCGGTTCCCGAGCTAAAGGGGCAAGTGAGTTTTGATTTGGGTTCTTGGGACGGTCCCTTGAAAACCAGTCTAGTAACGATGTGGGAACTCATGAAGCCTTCTTGGTGTCCTCATCCTAACGCCGGTTTAATCTGGGACATAACGGCGGATATCACGTGACACCTGGATGATGACGCGAGTCTACATGATCTGGCCATGATACACCATCTGCTTGCCATGAGGTTGACGAAGCGGAAGAGCAACCCATCCACGGAGCTATCCGAGGAAAGTCAATCGAGCAATTGGTTGGAGCAAGGCACATGCTTGGCTCAACATAGTGGGATGGAAGGACATGTTTGCAACTTGGGAAACTGCCTGATTACGCTGAGCGAGCAGCATCGACAACTGGCACGATTGTACGGAAGATTGAGCATGTCGGATAAGAGTGGCATAAAGTTGGTCGCGGACTGTCATGGGGTGGCGGATGTAAACTTGACCACAGCCTTGGGATTTTGTAGCATGACGAGTTCGATAGAATCGCTTGAGCGCCTGGAGCGTGCCCATGAGCTAGTGACGTCCCTCAGCGTGGAGGTATTCCCTGGAGCATTGCAGACAGAGCAGAAGATCGGAGGCTGGCGAGAAGCTCTGGAAAATGAAATGAATCTGAAGGATAGTGAAGCTTATCATAAACCTACTGGTTCAAAATATCTGGTGGGTTCAAGCTCCGCACCATATTGCAAAAGTAGGTATCCTACGCACATGGTGGTGATGGATGCGAGGACGCAGCAGGTGTTGATTGACCAACTTTTCTCTGTGCCAAAGTGCGTGAGGTTGGCCAGAATGTCGGAGAGGTCATATGATTTGTTGGCGAAGATCTTTCGGGCAGTCCCGAAGAGATCTGAATGCGAGTTGCAAGACGTAGTGGGTGAAGAGTTCCTGAGACTGAACGAAGGTGATGTGAGTGAGTTCCAGAAGCAGAAAGCGAGTGGAGCGTTACCCACTGAATTCCCCACCATAGAAGAGAAAGACGATTTACACAGAATTCTGATGGAGGTGGAACCGTTGCTGGGAGCCTCAGGGTATCGGACCCGAAGGAACATAGTGAGAACCCATGGGGAGTATCCTTGCCACTGCTTGGCGCAGACGTTGTGGTACCCCAAACGCGGGAATCTGATGCTAGTATGGGACGTGGAGGAGTTGTACTCTACGGGGTTGCCCGATCAGAATCAACAGGTGTCAATCGTGGTGGTTAGTGCCATGCTGGCAGTCAGATGGTTGGAGGCTAACGCGGACCCAAGTGAACAGGAGACGGCCGTGCCGACTCCTGAGCAGCTGAGCAACGTGAAGATGAGCCGTGAATTGGACCTTTTCAGAACCACCTGCAAGGTTCTGAGAATACCCAAAGCCATTGAAAGAATATGGTCAAGGCAACAATTGATGCCTTGGTTTCGTGCAGTGATGACATCATGGATGTATGAACGCGCGAAGCGTCACATATCGAGGAACACGGAAGACTATCAATCTTTCCAGCTAGATATAGGACCGGGAGCCTATAAGAGAGCATTCCTGACGCATAGAAACGCGGTCACCACGGCGGTGAAGCGAGTAGCTGGAGCACCTTGTGTAACTGAAGATGAGAATAAAGAGGTCTTAAGAGCTGACCTAGAACGAAATGTGAGCCTGTGTCTTCACAACAGCTTTTGCAGGAACCGGGAGCAAAAGGTGAATGTGGACTTGCTACCTTGTTGCAAACCGAGGCTGTTGGAACAGAAGAGTTGGGGCACGGCCCGCAACTCCATGGACATGCTGGAGAAAGTCCTAGAAGACAGCGAAGCTAAAGATCAGGATGGAGAAGCGATGGAATGAAGATGATGAACGAAGAGAACAAGTGAAGACGTGAGCAAGAAAAGAAGAGAAGGAGAAAAAAGCCTGATTATCTTTGTGTGTTAAAACTTGAACCAATCAACCAAGTTTTGATTAATGAACTTGTTAAATTTTTTTGTTTTGATCTAGTTTGGTCAAACCAGACTTTGAAAATTGTTGCAATTGTTAAAATTGTTGAAAGAAATTTTTAGTTA
Organism: Symsagittifera roscoffensis; assembly: GCF_963678635.1. NCBI lineage: Eukaryota > Metazoa > Xenacoelomorpha > Acoela > Convolutidae > Symsagittifera > Symsagittifera roscoffensis. The sequence continues at coordinate 4,204,400 of NC_087070.1, read as the reverse complement.
TGCTACTTATGTATATATGGAGAACATAGGTGAGTATATTTACCTATTTAAACATGACTGAACTTTTTAACCTGTGTAAGACACAATTTCACTGTGTGGCGACATGGTAAGTTTGGGTAAACTCGCTCGAGAAGGGTGAGTAACTCAATAACTTTCCTAGCCACAGGGTTTCTTAGTTTTAATATCGAATAGGACCGCATAGATAACTGATTATACTTGGTGAGTGATGTTAAGTTAATTTTAACGGGTGCGTGGCCGTGCCACGTCCCAACTTTTTAATCACAAAGAGCGAAAAGAAATTTTATGGCAACTGACGTAAGTAGTCAGAAAAGAAATTTTGTCTAGGACACTCCTCATGGTGCAAATTTTGTGAAAATGTTGAAAGGCAGTGAGATGTAGTACGATGCCATTTGTGAACACGTAGTGAGTTGAGGTGGAGTAGATAAATTTCATTTTCTTATGCGATTTTTAAGATTGATTACAGAGAACTGGAACACTACTTGACAATAACCCGGTGTTATGCGATCAATAGGGACATTGATGGGGACTTGTCCGGGGAGTATGTGCCATTCTGCCAGATAGGCATTCTGCCATTGTGCCTTCCGGCGACACAAAAGAAAACGAATAAAGACCTTAGTTACGAAAAAGTATTGCGAAGGAGGGTAGGAATATTCTAGAATTTTTATTTTTAAAACTTTCGATCGAAGAGTGAATATTTCTCAGAAGTACAAAAAGACGGCCATTTTGACTGAAAGGGACGAAAAAACAGAACAACGACATATATTGTGGAAAACGGTCGCACAAGAGACAAAAAACACGAAGCCTCTTATCGTGGCAACAACACACGATAAGACTCTTAGCAGTGGATATTAGTGGAGAAGGAAGCTTCAGTGGGGAAGGAATATTCCACGGAACCCTCCCGTGCCACAAATTGGAAGAGATAAGAACGTTATCTCAGGAAGATTGCGGCAGCGGAGGCATGGTCCCCCAAAGACTGTTTTATGTGATGGGACTATATAAAACTGACTTTGTAGCTACTTAGATGTCGTAGAACTCTGAATTAACGCCAGTATAATTTGATATTTTAGAATATGAGTAGCTAGAAAGAGGAAAGGGTCAATCCGTCTCCAATGTATTTAATATTGAACGGTCACACAAAAACCTAATAAAATTGGTTGTTCGAGCCGTGTTTTTAATAGCAATCACGTAGTCTGAGGATCCGAGACTCAGCTATGTGGTTGTGTTCGCATGTTGAAGAAAGCTGATCAAAAGTCGTTTGACTGATGGCCTAAAAATAGTAACTTTTTACTTAGCCCTAAACAGACCAGAAAATCAACTGGCAAGGTCGAGACGGTGAAAAACGAGTAGGATTAAGGTAACTGACGCCTGCCAGTCGTTAATAGGTACTTTTTCTACGCTCCGTCGCTGTGTAGTATTTGGGCGAATGTTACATAGACGTTTTTATGGCGCTCCTGGGTGGGCCTGTTAAAGGCATGAGACCATCATGATCAGCAAGCGTTTCAGCGACGAGCCCTCCGCTCCGGGCGTATGTCCGAGTTAGACGACTTAATGACCGTGATTGTACTAGGGGGAAGGTGCGTACCCTCCGTCTATTACAATTTAGCTTTTTAACTTAGTTAACACCGAAAATTCCGGGGGCCGGAGGGTTAGGTGGGATATCTAGAGCCCGCTTGTCCCGAGGTCCCAGGACCAAAAACAAATAAAGAGAAAGGTAAAACCAAACAAAAATAGTGTATAACCAAGAAAAAGCCAAAAACAAATTTATTTGAAAACAAAAAAGTACAAAAAACAATAAAAAATCCAAAAAAGACCAAAAACAATAAAAAACATAAAGTGACAGTTTATATGTTATTTCCGGACGAGATGTCATCTGACCTTCCTAATTGTTGTTGTTTCAGATTGATCTATATCATTTCTGATAGATAGATTGTGTGTTTTGGTGAAGGGTTGGATACCCTCCCTTGAGTGTAATTTGAGTATTTAAGCACGTTAATGGTGATTTTGCCGGTGACCGGAGTGCTAAGACCTGATGAATTTGACACCGTGATCTGTCTTAGTAGCGCCTCCTCATCATCAGAACTGATCACAATTTCTTCCCATGCTCTCAATTGTTCGTAAGATCGCATCCACTCTCTCTGCTCTTGCAACCTCGCTGCCTGATTCGGTAAACCTTTCGTCTTCAATTCCCTGTTCAAGCAAAAGGAATTGTGCAGGCTCAAGCTCACGTTCTTTGCCAAGTCTTCCTCCAGTATCGACTCTCTTGCTTTGGTATTGTCTCTAGACACCCTACCAACTCCAACTCTTTTCCAACCTGTTGTGATCGCATTTCTATGGGTCAGCAGAGGTCTCTTGAAGGCTTCCGGGCCTATCTCTGCCAGGAACTGTCAATATTCTTTCTGATATTTCTTCATGTGATCCTTCGTCGCTATGTACAACCAAGATGTCAACGTCGCTCTAAGCCACGGAAAGAACCTGAGGCGGCTCCATACGTGCCTGACTTCCAATGTTATGGCAATTACCTTGCATACAGTCTCAAACAACTCAAGTCTCCTGCTGTAATCTATAGCGTGTATCGATTCTGCCGTATGTGTCTTCGACTCCCTGTACTTCGTTTCATTTTCTTCGATCCATCGCAACGCCAACATCGTGCTTACTACCAAGATGGTCACCTTCTGCTGTACTCAATTGACCGAATTTCTTCTACATCCCACACTAAGCAAATGTTTGTATGCTCCGGGTACCACACTGTCTGTGCCAAGCAGTGGCATGGGCATTCCCCATGTGTAATTTCTATGCTTCGGAGATTTCGTTCCCCCGAGACTTCCAGCAGAGGCTCCAGTTCCATCATCTTCTCGTGCACCACATCATCTTCCTCCGGCATTGGGACATAACCCATCGGCTTCCCGATGGCATTCTGTCTCTCAAAATCGCTCCTTTTTTCATCTCCGAAGCTCAAGAGTTCTTCTCCCCAGATTTCACTCAAGTCATCTCTTTGTGTCTTCGGCACCGCTCCCAGGATCTTCCTCAACAGTCTGTGTGAATGATGCGACATTCGAGCTAGCCGTACGCACTTGGGTACCGAGAAGGCCTTATCTACTAGTATCCTTTGGCTGGATACCTCCACCATTGCCATGTGCAATGGATAATGGCTTCCACATACGTTGGCCATTACTGATCCCACCAAAATCTTTACATTTACCGGCAGTCCATAAGCTTCGCTCACTGGAAATCCCATCTCCGCCTCTAGACCAATCTTCCATCCTCTGATATGTTTTTGGGTGGTTTGCAACGCCCCTGGCCACGACTCCACGCTCAACGCCGTCACCAAATGGTGTTCAGACTCCAGCATCTCGAGTGATTGCAGACTACACATTCTAGAGAAGAGCCCCAGCGCCGTCGCTATGTTCACTGTGGTGTTCGTATAACACTCAGCCATTATCTGCACCTCGCTCTTCTCTCTTTCTGTTATATCACCAAACCAAGTGACTAGGTCTTCTCCCTGAAAAGATTGTATTCTGACGCATGATCGTCCATCACAGGTGTGCCCTCCGCCTCCGCACGTCAAGTCAAGACAGCTACCAGGCTCCAACTTCCTTACCGATCCCAGCTTACTCATTGTTCCACCCGACTCTTTACTCTGTGGTAGGATCAATTTGTGTATCACGTCCAACGTTCCCAGATCCTCATCTTTTGTCGGTGTTAGCCTTACTCGTTCCGTAACTACTTCAATCAAGCTCGCATGGGGATGGGGACACCAGCAAGGTCTCAGCAATTTCGAAACCATTCCCAAATTCGTAGTCATCAAGCCATTTCCGTTTCCCATTCTCAATTCTACTCTTTTGCTCCAGCGCGGCACGCTTATCACCTTTGGCGTCGCCTCAAGTAGCAGGCCCAGGCTCGGTTTCTCCCTTTCCGTTAGATCGATTACGATTATCTTCTCAGTCCAAAATTTCAAGAGCTCCGCATCCTCATGATTCCTGTAAGCGCTCGCAGCTTTTGAATTCAAGAAAGGATTATACGCTATTCCCATCACTCCAGACACGTATTGATACTCTCTTTTTTTATTGGGTCTCGCGTAACCATCAGCCAAGGCTAAGTTGCGATGCACGTCATGCCCCTCTTCAAACTTCTGTTTGTGGAACCTCCGTATCTCATCCAGTTTTCTATGATTCTCTAGGGATTGTCTCGAATCAACCTCCTTCTCGATTCCCGTACTCTGGTATCGAGTTTCTTCACGATCGAGTTTCTTCAGACAGTCCTCCAATTCCTTCATCGTCTCTAGGGCCACCCACCAAGGTCAAGCCGTATTCCTCGTCGCGTTCTTCTCAAGAGGGTCATTGGACACTTGTTTGCCAACAACCTGATGTTCGCCCGAGATCCATTCTCTGCTCACATCCACTTCCCAGGTTTGTCCACTCGTCGAACCCTTTTTCGAACCTGCCTTCTGAGGTTTGAAGTCCTCCTCCGTTACCAGACTTGTCGAGGCCACAATTTTTTTCCCTATTTCAGTTAGCCTCCTTGATCCGGAGCTACTCTTGTAGGCTGTCGTCTTCCACCAAGCCAATATCATGGGGGCGGTCTCCCTCAAGTTCTTCTCCGAAACAGCATCCACCGACGGGCTGCTCAACTCCTCCATCTCGCGCTTCCTTTTTCGAGACTTCATACCTTTGCTTGGGGTTGTCGTCACTACCATCACAGATTCGATCTCTCCGTCCCGTTCTGACCCTTCCAACTCGTGCCTCCCCCTGCTCGAGCCTTAAGGATATTAGTAATCATATTACTAGTCTTAACCTTATCCTCCCCTTCAGTCTTAATTATTTTATCATCAGTCTTTTTCTTCAGAGTAGAGCCGTCTGTACATTCATCGTCTTTGGTCTTCCGTCGCGTCTCCCTCAACTTGACCATCTTGCTCAGCAACTCCTTTCTTGCTTTCTCATCCAGTCCGGTGGCCATCAACACTGGTTATCCAAACTTGGCCATCGTGTTCCACAGTTCTTCCTTAAAGTAATCTAGCGTGGTCTCGCTCTTCATCTCCCGATCAAATTCACTCAAGAAATCCCGCCAAGCCTTCTCATCTAGAGTCCCCAGAAACATATCTTTGTTCCCCTCAAATGTATTCTTTTGCGTCTCCTCAGCACTCAAGAGTATCATCCCCATGTTGGAAGTTTCACTTGTCAGTGGTAGTTCCAGGTTCTTACGGGGGGATGAGGTCAGTGGTGGTGTGGCACTGTCCACCCAATCGTCTCCGCTCAAGTCCCGCAGCAGCTCCTGGGCGGTGAAATCCACCTCTCCTGGTTTCGGCTCAGGCGTATTCCCCACTTCCATTTCCTCCCCCGTTTCGCTGAGAGTTTCGTCCATGCTCTCTTCTCCCGACTCAGATTGTCTTCTCTCGAGTATCTTCCTAAATCGATCCTCTACAGGGCCACTTCTCTTGTCTCCTAGACTGCCCACCGACAGGGGTGAGGGTGTCGCGGGGTCTTGCTTTTTATACTCCGTCAGGGCTACATACAACGAGCCTGCCGCATCCAGCTCTTTCCCTTCTTGCCTCATTTCCACCTGTTCCAATCCGCAAGGTGCTCGATACTTCCTCGTGGCAAACTTCATCTCGTCCTTCAGCGCAATGTGTCCCTCTTCTACGATCATCCTTCCATCATCCCATATCGGTAATCAATTCTCCAGGCTCGTCCCGATCAAGCGTTCTCAAGATTTCCCGCACCTCGAATTTTGGAGGCATTGAGCCTCTCATTTTCTTGGCTTGAGTCGTCCATGAGTTAATCTTGATATCGCAGGTGTGGAAATAGACCGCCGCCGTATATCCAATGAACAAGGGAGGCCAGCCATCAGTGAAATCCACTTGCTGTTTCTCTACCGTAGCTCTCGCGAATAGGGATGGTACTACCAGGCGGCTGTTCATCCCCAGGGTCATTGTCCTGACTGTCGGAAACTCAGGAATGGTTGCGGGTAAGACTTCCTTCTCCAGTGTCGCCTCCAGCTCCTTCTTTACCAACTCAAAGCTCTTTTTCCAAGGATCTCCTGTCCGTTCGCCGTCAGGGGATTCAGGTTCCAAAACTTGGTATACGTCTCTATGGGGCCTTCAGGTTTTCCCCCATCCTGCACTGCAGTTGCCCCCGGAAATTGAATACCACCAACTCGGGATCTTTCACCTGCCCAAAGAGCACTGTGTTACTCATCCGCGCCCTGAGCACCTCCTGTTGACACCAGTTCAGCGCCGTCCCATCCAACACGCTTATTAAGCTCACGTGCACTACTGAATGGCGGTATGCAGCCACTAGAGGGTCCGGAAAGGCGTATGTCACCGCTGGCCTGTAGATACAAGTCACAACTTCCTCTAGTCCCCTGATCATTCCCACCGGGTATGACCTCATCGCCAGGCATAGATCCGTCAGTAGAGGGATACCACCATTCGCTTCCCTCCATTCCTCTCTGGTCTTCGGGTTCTTCTCTTTACCGGTCATGTGTCGGTTCTGCATCAGTAGGTATTCCACCAGCAACGTCTTCAGCTCCGCCGCGCACTTGTATGAATAAGTGTCTATGCTCGAGTGGGTTTTTCCCATCGACAGGGGTTCTCCATATTTCATCAGCCGATGGAATGACACCAATTCGCCATGATTTAGGAGCACCAGCGCCAGATATCCATCAATCCGAAGTGTCTCCTATACGCTGGTCCCATGTTAAACAGGTATCTCGGGTAAGCTAAGTATAGGGCTAGCAAGAGGCTTATGGGCATGTTCAAGAGTTCAGGCCCTGAAAATGGTCTCTTTTGCACAAAACACTCCAGCCATGTATCTCTTCTCCCAACAAGGACTCAAGAATTACAGTATCTCGTGATCTCTCCTCTTCCTCAGCTCACCTTTTGCATGCTCCCACCAGAATCCTCCAATGGTGACCTCATTAGCTGCCGTGACAAACCAGGCCACCGTCATCTCCCTGCTCTCGGCTACCTCCAATTAATCCTCGAGAAATTCCCAGATCTGCTTCACGAGAGGTGGGGCACTCTATCTTATCTTGTCAGTAGCATTCTCGAGTCTGGGTGTTAAGAACGGCCACCTGCCTCTCTCTTGCATTAGTCGATACACCATTGACTCCAGTTGCTTCTCAGTCGCAGCCACGTTCTTCCTTTCGTTGCTTGGTCCCTTTGATTTGCTCGTGGAACTCGTGATAGTCACGTCCATGTATCGGAACCACAAGCTGGCTGTCAGGTGACTTATTATCGGGTGGTCATCCCCTATTGTCGGACTGAATTTCAGCTGCCTGGCAAAGTTCGAGATCTCAAGTAAGAGGACCTCATCCAGCACAATGAGTATATCTGCTAATTCATAGAATCCCCTGAAGGCATGGGATACGTCCGCCCACGCCGCCACAAGTTCTGACTTCCGTAATCTCAAGTTCGTAGATTCCAGCTCTCGGTTGGGAGCTGACATCAGGATCCGCCATGCGTTCCCTTCAGCTATCAGAATCAAAATAGCATACACAAACTGCAGAGCAGGGGGCATGCTTGCGTATCCGGGGGATGTCGTGAATACCACCTTGGTTTTGGATCCAAATCGCGAACTGACGTTTTCCTGTACCTCATTCATCGCGGCAAACAGCGTCTGGATGGCCTCCCATATTTTCTTTGGCGTAGGCTCGTCCCCTTTCAGCTGCTCTAGAAGCCCAGCCGCATGCAGGTGATCATTCATTCCCGCGAACAGCAGCAGCTCTGGTTCGCAAGGCAATTCCGACTTTATCGCCACCACCAAGGTCAACATCTGGTTCAACTCTGCACCCGGCAGCGAGTAAACTAGAGTTTCTGGCCAAAATAACTTGGGAGACGTTCCTTCGAAGTCCGATCCCGTCACAATGATCACTCTCGCGGCCGCTGGATCTGCTCTGTCATACACTGCCAGTGTCTTGGCTAATTGAGCATTGCCACAGGGTTTCCCATATCTTGGGTCATCTGCCAACTTCGCAGCCTCGTAAGCCGCGTCTGGCAATTCCATCTCCCTTGGATCCAGTAGCTTGTCCACCACCCTCAACTGTGCAGGAGTCGCCAATCTGATTCTGGCGATACTTGTTCTGTGCTTAGGTGGCTCCACTATGAGTCCCGGACTCCCCAGCAACTTGAGAGGTCTGTAATTTATCGGTCCCATGACTGATTTCGTGGGAATCCGAGTCAGATCAGCCGTCCTCATCATTCTTGCTCTTGAGAAATGTGCTTCGTGGTCCTTTAACCAGTCTACGCACTGGTGTCGACTCATGTCCTCGTGTGACACATGCTTGAGCCCCAGGACTTCTGCCAACTCTTGTCTGCATACCAGATCCTCTAGACCAACTCCTTCACCTTCTCCAAATACCGCGTCCGACTAGCCTCCGCTGTCTTCTCTACTCTCTTATCCTCTACCACTACCGCTGAGGATACGACTGAACTCTGGCGCGTTGATGACTCCGCTTCTTCAGCTTCCATTGGCGTGGAACCCGGTAGTCTGGTCCGGCTGCTTCTCGAGCTGTCTCTTGAGTTGACTCCCAATCTCAGGCGACTGGACAGGGGTCTTGTGGCAAGGAAAGGGGGATTTGGGGGTGGACCGAATGTGAATCGGGCCATCTCAAGCAAGTCTGCCTCCAACTCATTTATGTGCCTCTGGAAGACATCATTCAACCACTCCACGCCCCTAGGCCTGTCGAAGTGGATTCCATCTGAGGACGCATCTTCTGCCAAGGACTGCTCCATCTGGTCGGCTACGTCCAACAACCTGATGGGGAGAACGCTCCTTTGATGTATCTGCTTGATTATCCCGTTCAGTACCCGCACTTTCTCGTTCATCTCCATCGCATGTTGGTCAGCCATCATGCTGTAAGGGATGGTGCAAACGGTGAGTATGGCGGGATCCATCTGAATCCGCAACTCCTCCAAGATGCAGCTCATTTTGTCGTATAGTCTCATGACTTTCCTTAATTCCCCTCTGGACACATCATTGGTGCCCATCATCAGGGTCACTGTGTACATCTTAGCCATCCCTACCATCTCGAGTGATGCCAACATCTGCGGCGTTGCGGCTCCGGAAAAACTTAAGACTCCAGTCTGCCAGTGCGACTGGATTCGGGTCAGCACCCGTATCAGGCTGTCCCCTACGATCAGATGAACTGCACCCTCAGGTATTCGCGGCGGTGTGTAGTATTCAACCCAGGACGCATCATGGAGGCAATCCCTTCTCGCCCGCTGCGCCGCGTTCCAATCCATGCGATTGTGCCGGTGGTATCTGCCCTCCGTGTTCTTCTTGTAGCTTGCGATCACCACGCTCCTGACCGGTTGCTCTCTCCAAGTCGGGGTACCTCCACTCGAGCTGGACTTTCGCGACTTCTCAGCTGTAGCTTCTCGTGTAATTCCTTAAGACGCGACGAGCTCCCGCTCACCTGACTGCTGCTCGTGGTTGAGCTCGGGGTGTATCCCGCCAGTGCCACGTCCATCAACGGTCATATCGGTTGCGTCGTCTCTGAACCGCGCAGGGAGGATGCTGGTTCGGTTGGTATCCATATCTCCAACCCCTCGTTTATGTGTTCTTGAGCCGCACGGTCCAAGTTGAATCTCCCCTTCGACCTGGGAGCCTCATTCACCTCCATACGCAACTCCGGCCTTGAGCTCGCAACAGCTCGTTCCGACATCCTGGTTTCCTTTTGCTTTTGTTGGTCGAGCTCTCGTTGTCGCCTCTGGATCCTTTCAAGTTCCGACTTCAACTGCTCGCAATTCGCCGCGTTCTCTCGCACCCTCTGCTCCTGCTGGTGTTCTGCTCTCAACATCTCAAGGTCACGACGCGCCTGATCCCTCTCAAGGATCACCTGGTCCCTCTCCAGATTCGCTTGATTTCTCTCGAGTTTCGCGCTATCTCGGTCAAGATTCGCTTTGTTCTTTCCCCTCTGTGCCCTCTCGAGTTCCCTTTTCAAGTTGCTGAGATCAAGATACGTCTCTTCCGTTTGCTAAGCTCTCGTCATGGAAGGTGGCCTGCTCGTGGACTGGCTAGCCGAACTTGCTGACGGTCTGACCGGCAATGGGAATTCTCCCGCGCCGTACTCAGTGTTGTTGCCTAAGCCAGGATTCCTCGCCAAGTCGAATCCTCTCACCCCCCAATCCACGTTCCAGGTTAGCCATCTCGTCTGTTCCTAGTTGGATATACCTTCCGTGGTGTAGCCGACCATCAAGACAGCTTCGGTCTCGGATTCCCTGCACTCACCTTGCTCCTCTAATTGCAGGATGGCATTCAACATCACTGCCATCCTCTCGTCCACTGGGATGTAGTCCAGGTCCCTCAAACGCCTGTATAACTCATCGAGCGTCGGCCTCTTCAGTGCCGCAGGCATGGACTTCCAAAATCGATCTGCCATTTTTTACAACTTCTAGATTATCTCCCGCACCAACCAACTCGTGAATTACCGAACCAAATCGTGAATTACCGCACCACTCTTGAATCACGTACCAAGTTGAGTACTTGAGAAATCTCTTCCGAATGTTTCTGATCGTCAACTTTGTTCAAGATTTTCTATTCTCTTTCCAATGAGTGTGTTTTAGTAGTCAACTTTGGTTTGATCAATTCAACCTGAAAGTAAAATCCACTTTTTAGACAAAGGTGTCATATTCCTAACCTAAAACCCCCCCATTATTGTAGTTAAAACTTTATCCCTTCGTCCGTTTTACTAAAATAATTCAATTGGAAGTTTTTAAGAGCATGCAGATTCATCTAATGTTTTAGCACCATCATTTTTTAAATTATAATTGTCATGCCAATCACGTTAAAATCCATCTACCTGCCCCGAGGTCCCCATGTACCCTCACTCAAGATCCACATGTACACCAACTCGAGACCTCCGTTGTCCACTCGTAGCTCAGGCGATACTCAAGTAGTACTTCTTGCGTAGGTGTACCATAATCTCTGTTTCTGCGAAGACCACGTGTAGGATGGCATACAACTCCCTTGGGCTCAGCTTGCCCCTGTTTGGGTCATAAACTGGCATCGAGACCTCCATTATCCCTCTTTCAATCATGAAATCCCTCAGCCTCGTTAGTGCTAACATCACGTGCTCAGGATCTATCGTATTCCTTTCATTGACCCTCGTCACTAGAAAGTACAGATATTTGCCCGGGACTTGTGCCACTGATGGGGGAAACGCAGCCATTCCTCCCAGCCCCGGTCTCTGTCTGAACAGAAAATCCACGTTCTGGTATTCTCTCTTGAAGTCGGCCTCCAGTCTCGATTTGAAGCTCATGTCCGCCGTTATACAGATCGCGCTAGTCCTGTCTGACAGAATGAAGTCGCTGTCCGTTCTCAGGATGTTCTCCGAGTATTCATTGGGGATTTCAAATTTCGTTTTGAAGTTTCGTCCTAAGGTAGGTTCAGCTTCTTCCTCGCCCAGTTCTAGTCCGTTGGTCTCTCTTACTTCCCTCAGTTTCTTTATCATCAAATTTTCGGTGTGGGTAAGTCCTACCCCCACTCCCCGGACAAAAATATTTATCGACGTCCCCGTCGATGATGCTGGGTCTAAATTATCTGGGGGTGTTTCTAGCGGCTTGTCGGTTGCTGTCCAACCGAAGAGGGGATCTTCCGTTTTCACATGTTGTTCTGCTGACACGTCGACCTGTTGGATGCTTAGCCCTTCATCTTCTTCGCTTTTGACCCCACGCATCCACTCTAGTATTCTCAGGTTCGTGTTCTCCATCCTCTCTATCTCGCTCTGTTCCAGATCTGTTTCTTGTTCTGGTGTGGAGTAGTCCTCCTTTGGGTAGTGTTCACTGTTTTTGATGATTTGCCATTCATCGTCTGCCACCAACTCGCCCACACTCAGTAACTTGTTGCCCACTTCATCAGGCCTTATCTTGTCAATTAAGAAGTCATCCCCGTACCTATTGTACCTCATGCCCGTCCGTTTACGATTACCGCTCCTGGTTCCTGCTGTTATCGGCAAGTCCGGTTCCGTCCACTTTGGCACCTCGTCCTGCTCCGGATCGTTCCAGTCTTCTTCCACAAAGGACTCTGCCTCTGAATCCGCTTCTATTTTTTTATTGTCGTCCAGACTCAAGCCCTCGTTGCCATCGTTTTTCTCTCTGGTGCCTTTTTCATTCACCTCGCAAGCTGATTCCACCAATAGGTACTCGAGTCCCTCCATGTTCTGCGGTACGCACCAGTCTTCTGTGGATGGGACATGAGGTTTCAAGTTTTCATAATGCGCTGCACGCCCAGTACTCAAGCGATAAAACCGTCCTTGTTGGTGCACTTCCGTTACCATGAACGGTCCTCTCCATTTCTTGAGTAGTTTCTTTGTACCTTTGGGAGGTATGACACTCTGGAAGACCCACACGTACTGGCACACTGCATATGGTTTCGCTTGCAGTATCTTCTCATCGTATTTCTTGCGCTGTCTCATTTGTGCTTGCGCGGTATTCCTCCTGATCGCTTCTTTCGCATAAGCTTGAGGCGACGTCTTTTTCCCTTCGTACTCCGGGTAAAAGAATGTTAGGGGCATTGCTCTTTCCTTGCCCGTCAACATCATGAAGGGACTGATTCCTGTTGTTGAGTGTTGCGTACTGTTGTACGCCCCTACCACCTGCGGCAGATACTTATCCTAATCCGTCATGTACTTTGAGCAGTATACCCTCAGCATGTTCACCAACGTTCTATTCTGCCTCTCTACCAACCCGTTGGTCTGGAGATGGTAGGTCGTTGAGTGCGCTTGAGCTATGTGAGACCTCTTCATCAATTCTTTCGTCAAGTCCCCCACGAAGGCTTTGCCGTTGTCCGACTGAAATGTCAAGGGACAGCCATACCGTGAAATCCAATGTGTTATCAGGTGGTCACAAGTTTCCTCTGCCAAGGTTGTCTGACACGGCACCGCTTCTGCCAGCTTCGTGAAATGATCGATTATGACTAGTATCTGGTTATATCCTGACTCTGTCATACAGATCGTTTGGTGGTCTATTTGCACGACTTTGTTGAACTCCGAGCTCTCAACGGACTTGAGTGGAAACTTCATCTTCCTTGGGTCTTTCACTTGCAGGCATGCTAGGCATGCATTTACCCATCTCTCGCAGGCTTTCCTTAATCCTGGCCAGTCAAACCTGCGAAGTATTCTCTGTTGCACCTTGTATATCCCCTTGTGCCCCAGTTGATCGTGCGATCTGAATAACACTTCGGTCTGATACAACTGGGGCAATGTGATGCGGTTATTCTTGTGTAATATCTTCTCCTCATCTTTTCTCTTGTACGCTACACCCCATCAGCTGTGTGATAGAGTAAATCTTTTCTCTCTTTGTAGAATTGGCTCAAGATCTTCTATTTGTCTTCTTCTAGGTCCCCCTTCTCTTTGGACCCCGTCCGGGTCCATTTGGAGAGGTTGCTTAACATCTTGTCATTCTTTTGGGCCCTTATTAGATCCGAGAGCCTATATCTCGCCTTGACATGTTCCTTTAGTGCCTTAATCTGACCATTCATTTCCCCAGGGTTGTGGATGTCATCTTTCAGCTTAACGCACACTATCATTTTCATGATCTTTCTATCGTCTCGTCCTCTGGCACCAGATCTGTTCTGACATACGAGTTGCAAGATAGTTTCCTGAACGGTTTCCTCGATACTGCAATTTTCTCAAGTTCTTCACCTCCTCGCACTCGCACTTCTTGCTGATCCAAGTTGTATGTACCTGATGAGGGATCCGTCTGCAGCTCTCTGTCGCGGTGTCTCATCTTCTCTTCCGCCAGTATCATGCACAAACTATCTTGGTCGTCGCTGCTGTCCTCCAAATCTTCATCCCATTCTTCACACTCCCTGGACAATTTTTCTTCTCCAACATCTTCTCCCTCTTCGGGCAACTCCCCGGTCTCTTGACCCGTTCCCAGGTGTTCAGCTTCCTCCTTTCTTTTTCCTAGCCCGACTCCGTTCAAGTACGTCATCAGGGATTTTGTCCACCAGTGACTGCACGATTTCTTTTCCGTCAGGATTCCTCCCTTCTGAGGTGTCTTCGTCGCCGACTGTTTCACTCCTTTGCAGTATCGTGACTTCCGGTTCCTCTTTGCCCTTTCTTTTGATCACGGGTTTATCATATGCATGCCAGTTTCTCGAGTAATCTCATCATCTCCTCATCTATCTTTGCTTCTCCAGTTTCTACCTGGTTGAGATCATAGCCCTTCGCCTTGAGTGTCTCTCTCACAAGTTTTGACTTGAGCATTATCCCTATCAGCATCCCTCGGGTCTTCTTCAAGATTGTTCTCTCTGGAGGCTCTTCTGGTAATTCGGGGTGATCTTGTATCGGTTTGCCTGACTTGTCGAGCCATCTCATGAGAGGAAGACTATCATACGTTTCCTTATCCATGAAGGAGAAGCCCTCTTTTATCTCTGGCCTATTCGCCTCCCTCTATTCCTGTCTCTCGTAGAACTCCGTCTTCTTACTCAAGCTATCGGCATTTTGATGTTTGTCTCTTGTTCTATGCTCAATTATCACGTCGTATCCGTCGAGGCGAACTATCCACCTCCCAATGTAGCTCTGGTCCATTGAGTACGTCTTCAGCCAGCTGAGTGCCCTGTTGTCCACTCGCAGCTTGAATGACTCACTTCCTAGGTATGTTCTGTATTTCTCGACAAAGGTAACCACCGCGAACATCTCTGCTTTCGGCGCCCCGTACTTCATCTCCGTATCACTCAAGACTTAACTCCCGTACGCTATCGGTCTCAAGACTGTCCTTCCGTTCCATTCTTGTTCCTGATGGAGAATCCCAGAAATCGCGACTACCGACGCGTCCGTATCCAGCACGTACATCCCTTTCTTCGTTGGCATCCCTAACACTGGTGCCTCGCACATCTCTTTCTTTATTCTCTGGAATGATTCTTCAGCTGCGTTGTTCCACGTGAACTTCTTGCCTTTGTGTCTCATTAATTGTTGCATCGGTTATTTTTTATCCGCGTAATCCTTGATGAATTCCCGGTAATAGTTCGCAAAACCCAGTTGTCAGTAGCATTTTCGAGTCTGGGTGTTAAGAACGGCCACCTGCCTCTCTCTTGCATTAGTCGATACACCATTGACTCCAGTTGCTTCTCAGTCGCAGCCACGTTCTTCCTTTCGTTGCTTGGTCCCTTTGATTTGCTCGTGGAACTCGTGATAGTCACGTCCATGTATCGGAACCACAAGCTGGCTGTCAGGTGACTTATTATCGGGTGGTCATCCCCTATTGTCGGACTGAATTTCAGCTGCCTGGCAAAGTTCGAGATCTCGAGTAAGAGGACCTCATCCAGCACAATGAGTATATCTGCTAATTAATAGAATCCCCTGAAGGCATGGGATACGTCCGCCCACGCCGCCACAAGTTCTGACTTCCGTAATCTCAAAATCGTAGATTCCAGCTCTCGGTTGGGAGCTGTCATCAGGATCCGCCATGCGTTCCCTTCAGCTATCAGAATCAAAATAGCATACACAAACTGCAGAGCAGGGGGCATGCTTGCGTATCCGGGGGATGTCGTGAATACCACCTTGGTTTTGGATCCAAATCGCGAACTGACGTTTTCCTGTACCTCATTCATCGCGGCAAACAGCGTCTGGATGGCCTCCCATATTTTCTTTGGCGTAGGCTCGTCCCCTTTCAGCTGCTCTAGAAGCCCAGCCGCATGCAGGTGATCATTCATTCCCGCGAACAGCAGCAGCTCTGGTTCGCAAGGCAATTCCGACTTTATCGCCACCACCAAGGTCAACATCTGGTTCAACTCTGCACCCGGCAGCGAGTAAACTAGAGTTTCTGGCCAAAATAACTTGGGAGACGTTCCTTCGAAGTCCGATCCCGTCACAATGATCACTCTCGCGGCCGCTGGATCTGCTCTGTCATACACTGCCAGTGTCTTGGCTAATTGAGCATTGCCACAGGGTTTCCCATATCTTGGGTCATCTGCCAACTTCTGGCAATTCCATCTCCCTTGGATCCAGTAGCTTGTCCACCACCCTCAACTGTGCAGGAGTCGCCAATCTGATTCTGGCGATACTTGTTCTGTGCTTAGGTGGCTCCACTATGAGTCCCGGACTCCCCAGCAACTTGAGAGGTCTGTAATTTATCGGTCCCATGACTGATTTCGTGGGAATCCGAGTCAGATCAGCCGTCTTCATCATTCTTGCTCTTGAGAAATGTGCTTCGTGGTCCTTTAACCAGTCTACGCACTGGTGTCGACTCATGTCCTCGTGTGACACATGCTTGAGCCCCAGGACTTCTGCCAACTCTTGTCTGCATACCAGATCCTCTAGACCAACTCCTTCACCTTCTCCAAATACCGCGTCCGACTAGCCTCCGCTGTCTTCTCTACTCTCTTATCCTCTACCACTACCGCTGAGGATACGACTGAACTCTGGCGCGTTGATGACTCCGCTTCTTCAGCTTCCATTGGCGTGGAACCCGGTAGTCTGGTCCGGCTGCTTCTCGAGCTGTCTCTTGAGTTGACTCCCGCTCTCAGGCGACTGGACAGGGGTCTTGTGGCAAGGAAAGGGGGATTTGGGGGTGGACCGAATGTGAATCGGCCATCTCAAGCAAGTCTGCCTCCAACTCATTTATGTGCCTCTGGAAGACATCATTCAACCACTCCACGCCCCTAGGCCTGTCGAAGTGGATTCCATCTGAGGACGCATCTTCTGCCAAGGACTGCTCCATCTGGTCGGCTACGTCCAACAACCTGATGGGGAGAACGCTCCTTTGATGTATCTGCTTGATTATCCCGTTCAGTACCCGCACTTTCTCGTTCATCTCCATCGCATGTTGGTCAGCCATCATGTTGTAAGGGATGGTGCAAACGGTGAGTATGGCGGGATCCATCTGAATCCGCAACTCCTCCAAGATGCAGCTCATTTTGTCGTATAGTCTCATGACTTTCCTTAATTCCCCTCTGGACACATCATTGGTGCCCATCATCAGGGTCACTGTGTACATCTTAGCCATCCCTACCATCTCGAGTGATGCCAACATCTGCGGCGTTGCGGCTCCGGAAAAACTTAAGACTCCAGTCTGCCAGTGCGACTGGATTCGGGTCAGCACCCGTATCAGGCTGTCCCCTACGATCAGATGAACTGCACCCTCAGGTATTCGCGGCTGTGTGTAGTATTCAACCCAGGACGCATCATGGAGGCAATCCCTTCTCGCCCGCTGCGCCGCGTTCCAATCCATGCGATTGTGCCGGTGGTATCTGCCCTCCGTGTTCTTCTTGTAGCTTGCGATCACCACGCTCCTGACCGGTTGCTCTCTCCAAGTCGGGGTACCTCCACTCGAGCTGGACTTTCGCGACTTCTCAGCTGTAGCTTCTCGTGTAGTTCCTTAAGACGCGACGAGCTTCCGCTCACCTGACTGCTGCTCGTGGTTGAGCTCGGGGTGTATCCCGCCAGTGCCACGTCCATCAACGGGCATATCGGTTGCGTCGTCTCTGAACCGCGCAGGGAGGATGCTGGTTCGGTTGGTATCCATATCTCCAACCCCTCGTTTATGTGTTCTTGAGCCGCACGGTCCAAGTTGAATCTCCCCTTCGACCTGGGAGCCTCATTCACCTCCATACGCAACTCCGGCCTTGAGCTCGCAACAGCTCGTTCCGACATCCTGGTTTCCTTTTGCTTTTGTTGGTCGAGCTCTCGTTGTCGCCTCTGGATCCTTTCAAGTTCCGACTTCAACTGCTCGCAATTCGCCGCGTTCTCTCGCACCCTCTGCTCCTGCTGGTGTTCTGCTCTCAACATCTCAAGGTCACGACGCGCCTGATCCCTCTCAAGGATCGCCTGGTCCCTCTCCAGATTCGCTTGATTTCTCTCGAGTTTCGCGCTATCTCGGTCAAGATTCGCTTTGTTCTTTCCCCTCTGTGCCCTCTCGAGTTCCCTTTTCAAGTTGCTGAGATCAAGATACGTCTCTTCCGTTTGCTAAGCTCTCGTCATGGAAGGTGGCCTGCTCGTGGACTGGCTAGCCGAACTTGCTGACGGTCTGACCGGCAATGGGAATTCTCCCGCGCCGTACTCAGTGTTGTTGCCTAAGCCAGGATTCCTCGCCAAGTCGAATCCTCTCACCCCCCAATCCACGTTCCAGGTTAGCCATCTCGTCTGTTCCTAGTTGGATATACCTTCCGTGGTGTAGCCGACCATCAAGACAGCTTCGGTCTCGGATTCCCTGCACTCACCTTGCTCCTCTAATTGCAGGATGGCATTCAACATCACTGCCATCCTCTCGTCCACTGGGGTGTAGTCCAGGTCCCTCAAACGCCTGTATAACTCATCGAGCGTCGGCCTCTTCAGTGCCGCAGGCATGGACTTCCAAAATCGATCTGCCATTTTTTACAACTTCTAGATTATCTCCCGCACCAACCAACTCGTGAATTACCGAACCAAATCGTGAATTACCGCACCACTCTTGAATCACGTACCAAGTTGAGTACTTGAGAAATCTCTTCCGAATGTTTCTGATCGTCAACTTTGTTCAAGATTTTCTATTCTCTTTCCAATGAGTGTGTTTTAGTCGTCAACTTTGGTTTGATCAATTCAACCTGAAAGTAAAATCCACTTTTTAGACAAAGGTGTCATATTCCTAACCTAAAACCCCCCCATTATTGTAGTTAAAACTTTACCCCTTCGTCCGTTTTACTAAAATAATTCAATTGGAAGTTTTTAAGAGCATGCAGATTCATCTAATGTTTTAGCACCATCATTTTTTAAATTATAATTGTCATGCCAATCACGTTAAAATCCATCTACCTGCCCCGAGGTCCCCATGTACCCTCACTCAAGATCCACATGTACACCAACTCGAGACCTCCGTTGTCCACTCGTAGCTCAGGCGATACTCAAGTAGTACTTCTTGTGTAGGTGTACCATAATCTCTGTTTCTGCGAAGACCACGTGTAGGATGGCATACAACTCCCTTGGGCTCAGCTTGCCCCTGTTTGGGTCATAAACTGGCATCGAGACCTCCATTATCCCTCTTTCAATCATGAAATCCCTCAGCCTCGTTAGTGCTAACATCACGTGCTCAGGATCTATCGTATTCCTTTCATTGACCCTCGTCACTAGAAAGTACAGATATTTGCCCGGGACTTGTGCCACTGATGGGGGAAACGCAGCCATTCCTCCCAGCCCCGGTCTCTGTCTGAACAGAAAATCCACGTTCTGGTATTCTCTCTTGAAGTCGGCCTCCAGTCTCGATTTGAAGCTCATGTCCGCCGTTATACAGATCGCGCTAGTCCTGTCTGACAGAATGAAGTCGCTGTCCGTTCTCAGGATGTTCTCCGAGTATTCATTGGGGATTTCAAATTTCGTTTTGAAGTTTCGTCCTAAGGTAGGTTCAGCTTCTTCCTCGCCCAGTTCTAGTCCGTTGGTCTCTCTTACTTCCCTCAGTTTCTTTATCATCAAATTTTCGGTGTGGGTAAGTCCTACCCCCACTCCCCGGACAAAAATATTTATCGACGTCCCCGTCGATGATGCTGGGTCTAAATTATCTGGGGGTGTTTCTAGCGGCTTGTCGGTTGCTGTCCAACCGAAGAGGGGATCTTCCGTTTTCACATGTTGTTCTGCTGACACGTCGACCTGTTGGATGCTTAGCCCTTCATCTTCTTCGCTTTTGACCCCACGCATCCACTCTAGTATTCTCAGGTTCGTGTTCTCCATCCTCTCTATCTCGCTCTGTTCCAGATCTGTTTCTTGTTCTGGTGTGGAGTAGTCCTCCTTTGGGTAGTGTTCACTGTTTTTGATGATTTGCCATTCATCGTCTGCCACCAACTCGCCCACACTCAGTAACTTGTTGCCCACTTCATCAGGCCTTATCTTGTCAATTAAGAAGTCATCCCCGTACCTATTGTACCTCATGCCCGTCCGTTTACGATTACCGCTCCTGGTTCCTGCTGTTATCGGCAAGTCCGGTTCCGTCCACTTTGGCACCTCGTCCTGCTCCGGATCGTTCCAGTCTTCTTCCACAAAGGACTCTGCCTCTGAATCCGCTTCTATTTTTTTATTGTCGTCCAGACTCAAGCCCTCGTTGCCATCGTTTTTCTGTCTGGTGCCTTTTTCATTCACCTC
This sequence comes from Symsagittifera roscoffensis, assembly GCF_963678635.1. NCBI lineage: Eukaryota > Metazoa > Xenacoelomorpha > Acoela > Convolutidae > Symsagittifera > Symsagittifera roscoffensis. Next base: position 4,184,333 of record NC_087070.1, on the reverse strand, counting down.
GCAAGCTGATTCCACCAATAGGTACTCGAGTCCCTCCATGTTCTGCGGTACGCACCAGTCTTCTGTGGATGGGACATGAGGTTTCAAGTTTTCATAATGCGCTGCACGCCCAGTACTCAAGCGATAAAACCGTCCTTATTGGTGCACTTCCGTTACCATGAACGGTCCTCTCCATTTCTTGAGTAGTTTCTTTGTACCTTTGGGAGGTATGACACTCTGGAAGACCCACACGTACTGGCACACTGCATATGGTTTCGCTTGCAGTATCTTCTCATCGTATTTCTTGCGCTGTCTCATTTGTGCTTGCGCGGTATTCCTCCTGATCGCTTCTTTCGCATAAGCTTGAGGCGACGTCTTTTTCCTTTCGTACTCCGGGTAAAAGAATGTTAGGGGCATTGCTCTTTCCTTGCCCGTCAACATCATGAAGGGACTGATTCCTGTTGTTGAGTGTTGCGTACTGTTGTACGCCCCTACCACCTGCGGCAGATACTTATCCTAATCCGTCATGTACTTTGAGCAGTATACCCTCAGCATGTTCACCAACGTTCCATTCTGCCTCTCTACCAACCCGTTGGTCTGGAGATGGTAGGTCGTTGAGTGCGCTTGAGCTATGTGAGACCTCTTCATCAATTCTTTCGTCAAGTCCCCCACGAAGGCTTTGCCGTTGTCCGACTGAAATGTCAAGGGACAGCCATACCGTGAAATCCAATGTGTTATCAGGTGGTCACAAGTTTCCTCTGCCAAGGTTGTCTGACACGGCACCGCTTCCGCCAGCTTCGTGAAATGATCGATTATGACTAGTATCTGGTTATATCCTGACTCTGTCATACAGATCTTTTGGTGGTCTATTTGCACGACTTTGTTGAACTCCGAGCTCTCAACGGACTTGAGTGGAAACTTCATCTTCCTTGGGTCTTTCACTTGCAGGCATGCTAGGCATGCATTTACCCATCTCTCGCAGGCTTTCCTTAATCCTGGCCAGTCAAACCTGCGAAGTATTCTCTGTTGCACCTTGTATATCCCCTTGTGCCCCAGTTGATCGTGCGATCTGAATAACACTTCGGTCTGATACAACTGGGGCAAAATGATGCGGTTATTCTTGTGTAATATCTTCTCCTCGTCCTTTCTCTTGCACGCTACACCCCATCAGCTGTGTGATAGAGTAAATCTTTTCTCTCTTTGTAGAATTGGCTCAAGATCTTCTATTTGTCTTCTTCTAGGTCCCCCTTCTCTTTGGACCCCGTCCGGGTCCATTTGGAGAGGTTGCTTAACATCTTGTCATTCTTTTGGGCCCTTATTAGATCCGAGAGCCTATATCTCGCCTTGACATGTTCCTTTAGTGCCTTTATCTGACCATTCATTTCCCCAGGGTTGTGGATGTCATCTTTCAGCTTAACGCACACTATCATTTTCATGATCTTTCTATCGTCTCGTCCTCTGGCACCAGATCTGTTCTGACATACGAGTTGCAAGATAGTTTCCTGAACGGTTTCCTCGATACTGCAATTTTCTCAAGTTCTTCACCTCCTCGCACTTCTTGCTGATCCAAGTTGTATGTACCTGATGAGGGATCCGTCTGCAGCTCTCTGTCGCGGTGTCTCATCTTCTCTTCCACCAGTATCATGCACAAACTATCTTGAACGTCGCTGCTGTCCTCCAAATCTTCATCCCATTCTTCACACTCCCTGGACAATTTTTCTTCTCCAACATCTTCTCCCTCTTCGGGCAACTCCCCGGTCTCTTGACCCGTTCCCAGGTGTTCAGCTTCCTCCTTTCTTTTTCCTAGCCCAAGTCCGTTCAAGTACGTCATCAGGGATTTTGTCCACCAGTGACTGCACGATTTCTTTTCCGTCAGGATTCCTCCTTTCTGAGGTGTCTTCGTCGCCGACTGTTTCACTCCTTTGCAGTATCGTGACTTCCGGTTCCTCTTTGCCCTTTTTTTTGATCACGGGTTTATCATATGCCAGTTTCTCGAGTAATCTCATCATCTCCTCATCTATCTTTGCTTCTCCAGTTTCTACCTGGTTGAGATCATAGCCCTTCGCCTTGAGTGTCTCTCTCACAAGTTTTGACTTGAGCATTATCCCTATCAGCATCCCTCGGGTCTTCTTCAAGATTGTTTTCTCTGGAGGCTCTTCTGGTAATTCGGGGTGATCTTGTATCGGTTTGCCTGACTTGTCGAGCCATCTCATGAGAGGAAGACTATCATACGTTTCCTTATCCATGAAGGAGAAGCCCTCTTTTATCTCTGGCCTATTCGCCTCCCTCTATTCCTGTCTCTCGTAGAACTCCGTCTTCTTACTCAAGCTATCGGCATTTTGATGTTTGTCTCTTGTTCTATGCTCAATTATCACGTCGTATCCGTCGAGGCGAACTATCCACCTCCCAATGTAGCTCTGGTCCATTGAGTACGTCTTCAGCCAGCTGAGTGCCCTGTTGTCCACTCGCAGCTTGAATGACTCACTTCCTAGGTATGTTCTGTATTTCTCGACAAAGGTAACCACCGCGAACATCTCTGCTTTCGGCGCCCCGTACTTCATCTCCGTATCACTCAAGACTTTACTCCCGTACGCTATCGGTCTCAAGACTGTCCTCCCGTTCCATTCTTGTTCCTGATGGAGAATCCCAGAAATCGCGACTACCGACGCGTCCGTATCCAGCACGTACATCCCTTTCTTCGTTGGCATCCCTAACACTGGTGCCTCGCACATCTCTTTCTTTATTCTCCGGAATGATTCTTCAGCTGCGTTGTTCCACGTGAACTTCTTGCCTTTGTGTCTCATTAATTGTTGCATCGGTTATTTCTTATCCGCGTAATCCTTGATGAATTCCCGGTAATAGTTCGCAAAACCCAGGAAGCTCATCAATTGGTGTTCCGTTTTTGGCGATTTCCAAGTTAGCACTGCTTCAACTGCATCTGGATCTGGTCTGATGCTGTGCCTGTCCACCATCCTCCCCAAGTATTTTATCGAATCCTTGAGTATTTCGCACTTTGATGGTTTGCACTTTAGCTCCGACCTCTTCATGCATGCAAACACCTCGTCCAGTCGCTCGATGTGATCTTCCAGTGTAGGCGTCGCTATTACCACGTCATCCACGTAGCACATTACCAGATTGCCATACTTCTTTGTCACACCTATTAATGCATGTGCCATCAACCGTTGAAATGTAGCCGTGGCATTGCAAAGACCAAACGGCATACGTTTCCATTGAAAAGGCCCCAACTCGCAGGCGAATCCTGTTTTGTGCCTGTCCTGCTTCCTCAACGGGACCTGCCAAAAGGCCGAACCTTAATCAAGAATCGTAAAAATTTTTGCATCACCTAACTTCGAGAGGTTCTCATCAATCCTAGGTATGGGATAGGCGGCATCAACAAAGTCAAATTCCATCGACTTTTGATTTTGTTCCTCTGCATTCGGCATCGGTGTCGACTCCGTCGTCTTCTTCTCCACCTCATCAACATTCTGGTCTGGTGTTTCTAGGTCAATCTCAATGGCGGGTTCCGTTTGTTTCACGTCCGCGCCCTCTTCCGTCTTGTTCTCTTTAGTACTTCTTGTGTTGACCATGCTCAATGAAAAGTTCTTCTTCGTTATTCTTGGGCCAACCGATGTCATTTTCAGTTGCGACGAGTTATATTTTGTCTTTGACTCTGTAGCTCTTTTTTCAGCTATCGATACCCTGCTCCGTCTCATTTTTATTTACAATTCTTTCTACTTACAATATTACTATTTACAAAATTCTATTCTAAGAAATGAAAAAATTTTGACGATAAATATAATAATAAAGAAAAACAACGTTTCTATCCCCTTTAAGATTTATTAAAATTTTACTAGTTCGTGATCCCAACAGAATCCGATCTATCGCCATTTAACGTTTCGACTAGTCCTATTGCTTTTGATTCAGTTATTTCGACCTGTCTTGAGACCCTTTAGTACCGTCACACCACTTCTATGTACTGTCCCAACACTTCTATGTACTGTCCCAACACTTCTAGGTACTGTTCCAACACTTCCAAGTACTGTCCTAAGACTTCCGGTACTGTCCCAAAACTTTCTGGTACTGTCCTAAGACTTTCTGGTACTGTCCCAAGACTTTTTGGCACTGTCCCAAGACTTTCTGGTACTGTCCCAAGACTTTCTTGTACTGTTCCAAGACTTTCTTGTACTGTCCCAAGACTTTCTGGTCCTGTCCCAAGACTGCTTGTCCCAAGACTGCCTGTCCATAGACTGCCTGTCCCAAGACTGCCTGTCCCAAGACTGCCTGTACCAAGAATGCCTGTCCCAAGACTGCCTGTCGCAAGGCTGCCTGTCCCAAGACTGCCTGTCCCAAGACTGCCTGTCCCAAGACTGCCTGTCCCAAGACTGCCTGTCCCAAGACTGCCTGTCCCAAGACTGCCTGTCCCAAGACTGCCTGTCCCAAGACTGCCTGTCCCAAGACTGCCTGTCCCAAGACTGCCTGTCCCAAGACTGCCTGTCCCAAGACTGCCTGTCCCAAGACTGCCTGTCTCAAGACTGCCTGTCGAAAGACTGCCTGTCTCAAGACTGCCTTGAACCACTATACCTTGTACCACCACTCGAGCTCTAGCAAAAATTTTCCAAAAAAAACCCAACCTTACCAAAAGTTAAAATCACCAATCCCCTTGTATTTATTTACTTTTAATATTTTGCCGCAAGTTGAAACCCAACTTGTTCTAGGTGTCTTGTGATCACCTGTTTGTCCAAAACCGATTAAAACTTTCTTCTCCAAAAGCGTCAAAAATTTAACAGAGAGAAAAAAGAAAAAATGAATATCGATAAAAGCAAAAAAAAATGTACCCACCTAAAATTCAAAGGTGACTTGTGTCAACCCTTTATCTGAACAACAACAAAAAAAATGTCTGGTACCTGACTGCCACGCGTTCTGCTCCCCCCTGCTAGCGATCTTATGGGGTATCACAATAACTGTCTATGTCCGTTCCCCCCTCCCGATCCGACCAGCGTTGAATCCGATGTTGAATTCGGATATCCGCTTCCTATAACCGACGCGTGTAAGAATCTAATGTAACTAAATCGACGATGCCGATCAATTAGTTACTCTAATGTGTCCTCCCTTTTTACACTTTACAACCACCAACCTCTAACCTAACCAGCGCCCCTTCTAACCTCCCCACTCTTTAGCCCCCTCCTAAGCCAAAAATTCCCTTAAGCGCCGGGTGCTAAACCTCTCAAGAGAAAACCGTAGACCTGTTTCCTGGCCTGCTTGAGTAAAAACTTCCTCAAAACAATGGGGTTCCGCTCATCCAATTTTACACTTATCTACTATAATGTAATGTGGATTTTAACGATACCCGTTTGACCAACTTGAGAACACCCCCGTCTTCTCTTGTTGCTCTGACCATGCTGGTTATTTCCTTGACTTGTCCTGCAGCTGATCACCAGCACCACTTTCCCACTTGGCTGGTCACCTGTTCCAGTCAAGTGTCCTAATGGTCCAGCTAAGTCCCTGTGAACCACTTTCCCACTCGACTGGTCACCTGTTCCAGTCAAGTCTCCTAATGGTCCAGCTAAGTCCCTGTGAACCACTCTCCCACTCGACCGGCCACCTGTTCCAGTCAAGTCTCCTAATGGTCCAGCTAAGTTGCAAGCTATCTGAAAACCCTTCACAACGCCCCACACTCGGGCACCTTTCAGATTGCTGAAATGATCGAAACGATCGGTCTTATAAAAAAATAGTATGTGTATACTATTTAATTAATATAAAGGTTTGATCCAAATAATTTGGTGTCAAAGTCACTGTCATTTTTTGTTTTATAGTTTTTGTTCCTTTTTCTGTTCTTTTTCGGTTTTTGTTTCGCTTTTTGTTTTTTGCTCGTTTTTTCGTTCCCCCTAGTTACTCTTCTTTACTCGGCTAGCTAAGCCTCGTTCGGAGAGCTTACGAGGAAGTTTTATCAAGTTTTCTTAAAAAGCTATCACGGTACAACCGGAAGATCTACACGTTCCCGCTGAACCGTACCACCGGACCTTGAAATTTCACTACAACTTAAAAAAAGAAAAAACAGAACATAATGATTCGTGGAAACAGACAAGACGAACGAGAAATAGCCACGAAAGAAGAAATTACAGTGATTGACGTTAACGTAAGTTCATTCCGAATAGTAAAGATTATAACTGTACAATCATTACCGAAGAGTTCCCGAGAAGCAGGAAGGATATTGGGACGACTGTGCCAGCCTTCCGGAAGGACGATAAGACCACTCTTTGTCCGGATTCCAGAATCCGGAAGGGTCTCGGGAAGAGAACTCAAACTCTACTTTAACAAACTTTTAGCATCCTGGAATATCCTGAAATGAATTAATAACATCTAAATTCGTTTTCAGATAATGAGAAGCTAGGACTTGAGGGAAAGGGTTGATTCAACTCCGATTGGAATGATGATTTTTATCTACTGAACAAAAACAAAATTAAAATAATAAATAAGTATTACCGCTGTTTTTAGGAACGACCTCGTTGTCTGGGGATACAGAGACCCAGCCATGAGCTCACTATTTTTACATGTAATTAAGTTAATCTGAGGATTCTGACCTAAGCCCAAAACAGTAATGATTTTGGTCAACCCGATGTTTAAAGGACCACACAGAGAACTGGCTTTGGTATAGACGGTGAAAAGCATGAAGAGCTGTGTTTAGACGCTAGCCAGTTGTTTTAAAACCTAGCTTTATTTTCCATCGATATGTACTTCCGGGCGACTGTTACATCCCGCTTTCTTCCACTTCATCTATGAAACGCTTTCTTCACTACTAAGAAGGGTAGTAATTCCTCTTCTCGGACTTCCCAATTCGTGAAATATGGCAAGTAAAGATTGCAGCTGCACAATTGCTACAACTCGCAATTTTTGATTTTCGCTCATTTTCAGTTTTAGCGAAATTGAAATTGCTACGTGTCATGCATGTTCGAATCGAAATTTCAAAAAATTACACCGGCTTCAAATAATCCTTCTTTGTTTGATTCTCATTGGATTCTCATCAATTCAAGCTTTGATTCTCATCAATATTCTCAACGAACGTATTGTGCGATCAACTCTTTGGAAAAATTAAAGTCACTCTGGTCGAATGGCACATACTTCCCTGACAGCCCGATCAATGTACTAGTCGAACTTGAAGCATCTCATCGATATCGTGGAGTGCCATGAGAAAGAATATACAAAATCAAATTTAAATTTTTTTTTATCTACTTCAAAGTGAATCACTACGCGCTACAAACGGCATCATACTACACCGATATAGCCTTCCAACGATATAGCCTTCTAACTACGCTGATATAACCAAACATAAAGCTTTCCAAGTTCTATTGTGATGTCTCAGCTTAAAACATCTTCTAAAATGTTCAAAAAGTGTTGGGACGCTTTACGGTCCTGCCAATCAGCAAACAAAAATTATCCTACATTGTCTTCTCCCTTCTGGACTTTCAAATGTTATTAGTCCTCAATTATAAAAATAAGAAACGATGTGGTTAGAAGAATAATGAAAGCAGTCGCCCTCTTCCGGAGATTATTCTTGATTATATGTGCCAGTCGGTCATATTTGGAAGTTCGACCTTGAATTAGAAGTTAAATCTCGGATTTGGGGACAGAATTAATTTTTTTAATTTCGAATGGAGCCTGTCATGCTCAATTTTCTCGCGACAACTGAAAATGCTAATAAAATAACTCAGGAGATTTGAGTTAGAATTTCGGAGAAGTCGCTAGAAAAACACGAGAGTAAAATTGCTATTCGCAATGTTACCGTAATAATTCGACACGAGTAGAGCTGTCTTATTCTTGACAGAAAATTATGGGTTCAGGAAGAGAAAAAAAAGAACGATTGACCGGAATAGAGTGACACTTGAGTAGGAAGGTGGACAACTGAAGCTGCCCAATGGTCAAAAGGCAAAACTTCTTCTCTAGTCAAACCTTCCTTCTTCAAAACTTCTCGAGCTAACCTAATATCTTTAAATCAATTATAGAGTGGCTATATGATTATTTTTTGCCTAATCCTAGAAGTCGAGTCGGTATGTGAACAACCAATTCAAATTTCTTGAATGCATTTTATGTGATTATGTTGAGTTAGGGCAAGTTTTCAGGTTGATCCATCTGAAATGGATCAAAGTTCCCTTGTCCAATAAGAACTAATGGTCACTTAAATTTCCGACCTTGTTTTTAATGGCGTTCGCGTGTGTCAGGCATTTTGAGTAGTAATTTTTGAAGGTTGGCTGACGTCTGTTACTCGTTTTTTACCTAGCCTTGACGTCGTCAGTTGATTTGCTGGTCTATTGAAGGGCTGATTTTCAGTCACCATTTTTGAGCCATCAGTCGAACGATTTTTGATTAGCTTTCGTTTACATGCAAAAATAAACCACATAGCAGAGTCTCGGATCCACAGACAGTGTTATTACTTTTAAAAACACAGCTAAAAAACCACAACTAAAAATATTTAGACTGACAGTTATAAACTAAACCCATACGAGATGGATTGACTCTTCCCTCGACTCTAATTGTTGATGCTCTGAAATTTTAATTCGTTATCGTAGTAGACTAAATGCGTTCAGGGCAATACAGCAGCTAAAATTTTGTTAATGTTTGTCAAAAGTCTCTGGGCAGCGGCCATCCAATTCCGACCTCTCCATGTCCCACTGGATCTTCCTGTTTCACAGTCTTCTGCTAATAAGCACCTTGACGTATCCTCGTGTTACGACAGAAAGCTTCGTTTATCTTTTATTTTTCTCTCCCTTTTTCCGACTGTTTCCTGTCTTGCAATCCGCTGTTCTGTTTTTTTTTGTATTTTTTCTGTTCAAAATGGCCGTTTTTCGCATTTCTCATCCGAATCCATATTTCGAATCCATATTTCGAAAATTTAATTATCTGTTACATTCTGAGCCCTTTTTTTACCGTCCGGTAATGGCACAAATTCTTCATTCCACCACAAAGCAAATAGTTCTCTTACTTGATTAAAAACAGTCAAGCAGACTGGAATTTTTCAAATATAAACTCTATCAATCATTTCTAAATTAAATGTAAGTTTTTTTGATGTAAAATCAAAATCTGACCTCCGATTCCTGATTGCAGCAATTGTAAACTCAAAATAACAAAAGTTTTTTTTTATTTCATGAGGTTTTCATTTTAAGCTTTGACAACTTGGTTGCTCATATGAAATTTTCACACATAACAATTATGAGTTCTCTTTTCCTTGTTACAACCTCCTTGTCGTTCAGAAGTTCTAAAACAACTTATATCTACTAATTGTTTTTGGCTGTTGTTCTCTCTGACATGGGCTTGCAGCCACCTAATCGCCATCAATACTCTTTTACAATTGTTATTGTTTGCAATGAGTCTGGTAAACCCAAGGCGAGCAGCTCTCCAGTGTCCCAGATTAACGCTAGATTACTACGAGCAGGGTTTTACCATGTTTGTAACAAACAATGGAATGGGAATTCACAATGCGTCAGCATAATGTTCCTTTAATTTCAATGCCCGAGGTTTCTAGATGACCGAAATTCGTCTACTGCGTTGTAATCTGTGGCTGCTGATCGTTTCTAGATTTAATTCCCTTTCCGTTTTTGTTGTCATCACTAAGTTGCCTAACAATATCAGCAACTGCTTATGCTGCTTCGCGATTGTCTTCACGCAGTTGAGACCTCTACATGGGTGACCTTCTAGGCCGTTGTTTTTTGCCAGACAGCTACCAGTCCCTACCCAGACTTCTTGTCCCCAACCAGGCAACTCGACAGTCTCTCGATTGCTCCTAAAGGCTGCGGTCATCAGTTTCTGCAAGTGATCAGATCGCTCAGGTTACAATCAGCCTTCATATCTCATCCAACATCTTGCGTCGCTCGCAATATCTTGTCAGCATTAGAACTTGGGCAACAAGATGGCTCCAGATATTCCCAAGCGACCATCAGAATTGTTCTCAAGAGGTCATTTAATAATCCCAATCCAAATTTCACTCTTTTCTCAGATTTTGGTTTGGAAACTTTTTTTTCCAGTACAAGTCTTATCGTGAATTGTTGACTTGCAATATTCCTTATCGTTTAGATTTTGACCACCTAGAGTCTTAGCAACACTGCTTGCCTGTAATCAAAATAGCAGTCACGTATGTCTTCATTGATGAAAGGGTTATAAGACTTTCCAACAACTCCCTACCCACAGTTGTAATAGTTCTTTCTGATCGGTGCACTGTAATCAATGGACTTCGCGAGGGTTGCCATAGCTTCTTTCCTGAGCTTGAGATCTTTGTTGAAAACTCCTCTAATTTCATCAATCCTCCTCAAAGGCTCCAATAACCTTGGTTTTTTTATTTTCACTCGCAGTGGTTTGCTCTGATGAACGTCTACAAGTGCTTGCAACAGTGTTGTGGCTCGCAGCCTTCTTCTAATATCTTGGCACAGGTAGTTAGCGCTGATACCGATATGCTGATGCTGTTCTAGGATAAAACCGATAAAACAGAGAGCGTCTCTCCGCTTTGCTCACGCTTTTGTCGCTTTTTCGCAAACCATCATCTCTCTTAGAGCTGTCATTAAGAAAAACTTTTATCCTTTGATCCGGGTCGTACTCCTCCCTGGTCAATACAGCCAAGAACCAGGTGAGTCTAAGCTGTAACTCGGTCCTAACATAAGTTAGAGCTATTAGCGCATGAACATTGGAGGTCGTCCCAATTCCTTTCTCGAAATAACGAGGATCACTGCTTTCAATGTCAAGCTGACAAGTCGATCAACTGTTTCTGCATGAATTTCCGAGGAAGTCAGTGTTCTATAAGTTTTTTTGCTTCACTGTCGCGTCCTTGATAGGGCTGTTTAGAAAACATCCTATGATATTGATGTTCTCTGAAGCTAATAGATGTCCTCTGGCTGAGTTTCTGAATTCCATCATTTTAATATATCCACCAGCGGGCTCATCTATCGTGACTGTCTTTGATGTTGTCATTCGAAAATATTTGACTGGAGTTAGTTGTCCTGCACAGCTTCCTTTTCCATGATTCAAACTAGAAGGTTTGAAGTCCTTCAATGTGCTTTCGCCACACTGGTTCATTAATTCTAAAAAATCTTCTGGTAAGACTGTGGTAACTCCTCTCAGTTTTGTGACTGGCAGATTTCAGCACCGCCATAATAATAGGCAGTACCATCATCTCCGTCATTTTTGAGTGTCCGTAATTTTCGTGTGTTGTATTATCCGTCATCACCTTGTCCTATTTCCTCTGCATTTTTGACTCTCATCTTTTTGCTTGATTAGCGATCTTCACCGCAGATTCAGGGTTCTCCTTCGTTTTTCCGGAGTTTTTTCTATACGCTTGCCGCTCAATTTCATTCTCATAGAGTTGATTTTCTCAAACACTAATTTCGAGCGCATTGTACCTTTTCGCGACATGGACAGATACACTACTTGTTTCATTAATTTTCTGGTTTAATGTGGGAGTTCGCTTCGCTTTTATCGGTAGCGGAGTCAGTGAAAAGTTCACTCGAACTTCCCTCACATTCATCAAACTCATCGAGAAATTCATGCATCAATGGCCTGTTGAGACCTGTTTTCAGCGCCGATTGTGCCCCTTAGCGCTGCATTACCGACCAGATCTCTTCGCTGAAAACCACTTGGTTCGTTTCACAGCCAGTTCCGTTTTTACGCGATGGTTTACTTCCCATTCGTCGTCAGTTAAGGTTCATAGGAAAAATACCTAGACCGCATTCTCTGATTTACTCACAGGAGGCGATTCAGTTATCAATTTCGTGCTACCAGAAGAGCTCTTCTCCGGCAAGTTATGGATTGCACTCATAAAAGCTGAAGGAGTTCTCAGGTTGAAAGACTCGTCCTACCCTTGGTCTGTTGTCGTAGTCACCGTCTCCTTTGCTCCAAATTGTCAAAGAAATTAACACCCAAGATCAATAATTTGTCCATTGAGGCTTTTTCAACATAATATCTTCCTTTTGATCTTGGTCAATCAGTTTTTCTTTTTCCCTCTGCTTACATTATGGTAGTGGATCTTCAAAAGCTTCTCTGTTCCTACAGAAGCTGTTGTGAAGGCACAACGTCACCTTTTCTTTTTATTGTTCTATCAGCCTTTCTTCCTATTTTCGTCACAATAGATCGTTTCTTAAGGTTTTCTCTGCTGCAGTAGTCACTGCATTCCGATGGGTCTTGTAAGCTTATTTGAAATCTGTTGATCCTATGTCCAGATGGAACGAATTATACATTCTCCTATTCTTCGACTTGTGCTTTTTAGGATATTGGTACAAACAGGCAGTCATGTTGGCTCTGAAAAACGGCACTAGTCATATTCTGGTCGATATCATTTTCACTTCGATCGGAACTTTTCTGAGCCCACACCCTGTCTGAAAAACATCCAAATCTTTTAGACAGTTAAGTTGTTCAAACTGTTCTTTGTCGGCGCATCTTGGCTGTTGTTCTCTCTGACATGGGCTTGCAGCCACCTAATCGCCATCAAAACTCCGACTCTTACAATTGTTATTGTTTGCCATGAGTCTGGTAAACCCATGGCGAGCAGCTCTCCAGTGTCCCAGATTAACGCTAGATTACTACGAGCAGGGTTTTACCATGTTTGTAACAAACAATGGAATGGGAATTCACAATGCGTCAGCATAATGTTCCTTTAATTTCAATGCCCGAGGTTTCTAGATGACCGAAATTTGTCTACTGCGTTGTAATCTGTGGCTGCTGATCGTTTCTGGTTTTGTTTTTCAAGTCAGTGAAGTTCATTTAAGCAAATTCCATAATCTTCTACCCAGTATTGTATCTAGTTCGTCCTTATTTCTTTTAGGAACTGCGGCAAATGTCTTACAAAGCAACTCCTAGTAACTTTTTGACTTTCCTGCAAGTCCTATAGACTTCAACATTGATGGCCTTAACCCCCTCATCTTTTTGTTCCAGATTCAAAAGTGTTTCTACAGAACCAAACAGGTTTCATAGTCCTAGTGCTGTCACTAAATTTTTTTCAGTTCAGCCATGACAATCTAGATTTAATTCCGTTTCCGTTTTTGTTGTCATCACTAAGTTGCCTAACAATATCAGCAACTGCTTATGCTGCTTCGCGATTGTCTTCACGCAGTTGAGACCTCTACATGGGTGACCTTCTAGACCGTTGTTTTTTGCCAGACAGCTACCAGTCCCTACCCAGACTTCTTGTCCCCAACCAGGCAACTCGACAGTCTCTCGATTGCTCCTAAAGGCTGCGGTCATCAGTTTCTGCAAGTGATCAGATCGCTCAGGTTACAATCAGCCTTCATATCTCATCCAGCATCTTGCGTCGCTCGCAATATTGTGTCAGCATTAGGACTTGGGCAACAAGATGGCTCCAGAAATTCCCAAGCGACCATCAGAATTGTTCTCAAGAGGTCATTTAATAATCCCAATCCAAATTTCACTCTTTTCTCAGATTTTGGTTTGGAAACTTTTTTTTCCAGTACAAGTCTTATCGTGAATTGTTGACTTGCAATATTCCTTATCGTTTAGATTTTGACCACCTAGAGTCTTAGCAACACTGCTTGCCTGTAATCAAAATAGCAGTCACGTATGTCTTCATTGATGAAAGGGTTATAAGACTTTCCAACAACTCCCTACCCACAGTTGTAATAGTTCTTTCTGATCGGTGCACTGTAATCAATGGACTTCGCGAGGGTTGCCGTAGCTTCTTTCCTGAGCTTGAGATCTTTGTTGAAAACTCCTCTAATTTCATCAATCCTCCTCAAAGGCTCCAATAACCTTGGTTTTTTTGTTTTCACTCGCAGTGGTTTGCTCTGATGAACGACTACAAGTGCTTGCAACAGTGTTGTGGCTCGCAGCCTTCTTCTAATATCTTGGCACAGGTAGTTAGCGCTGATACCGATATGCTGATGCTGTTCTAGGATAAAACCGATAAAACAGAGAGCGTCTCTCCGCTTTGCTCACGCTTTTGTCGCTTTTTCGCAAACCATCAACTCTCTTAGAGCTGTCATTAAGAAAAACTTTTATCCTTTGATCCGGGTCGCACTCCTCCCTGGTCAATCCAGCCAAGAACCAGGTGAATCTAAGCTGTAACTCGGTCCTAACATACGGTAGAGCTATTAGCGCATGAACATTGGAGGTCGTACCAATTCCTTTCTCGAAATAACGTAGGATCACTGCTCTCAATGTCAAGCTGACAAGTCGATCAACTGTTTCTGCATGAATTTCCGAGGAAGTCAGTGTTCCATATTTTTTTGCTTCACTGTCGCGTCCTTGATAGGGCTGTTTAGAAAACATCCTATGATATTGATGTTCTCTGAAGCTAATAGATGTCCTCTGGCTGAGTTTCCATCATTTTAATATATCCACCAGCGGGCTCATCTATCGTGACTGTCTTTGATGTTGTCAATCGAGAATGTTTGACTGGAGTTAGTTGTCCTGCACAGCTTCCTTTTCCATGATTCAAACTAGCAGGTTTCTGGTCCTTCAATGTGCTTTCGCCACACTGGTTCATTACTTCTAAAAATTCTTCTGGAAGACTGTGGTAACTCCTTGCAGTTTTGTGACTGGCAGATTTCAGCACCGCCATAATAATAGACAGTACCATCATCTCCGTCATTTTTGAGTGTCCGTCATTTTCCTCTGTTGTGTTATACGCCATCACCTTTTCCTATGTCCTCTGTATTTTTGACTCTCATCTTTTTGCTAGATTAGCGATCTTCACCGCAGATGCAGGGTTCTCCTTCGTTTTTCCGGAGTTTTTCCCAAAAGCTTGCCGCTCAATTTCATTCTCATAGAGTTGATTTTCTCAAACACTAATTTCGAGAGCATTGTCCCTTTTCGCAACCTGGACAGATACACTATTTGTTTCATTAATTTTCTGGTTTATTGTGGGAGTTCGCTTCGCTTTTATCGGTAGCGGAGTCTGTGAAAAGTTCACTCAGTCTTCCCTCACATTCATCAAACTTATCGAGAATTTCATGCATCAATGGCCTGTTGAGACCTGTTTTCAGCACTGATTGTGCCCCTTAGCGCTGATTACCGACCAGATCTCTTCGCTGCAAACCACTTGGTTCATTTCACAGCCAGTCCTGTTTTCACGCGATGGTTTACTTCCCATTCGTCGTCAGGCAAGGTTTTTAGGAAAAATACCTAGGCCGCATTCTCTGATTTCCTCACAGGAGGCGATTCAGTTATCAATTTCGTGTTACCATAAGAGCTCTTCTTCGGCAAGTTATGGATATCAATCATAAAAGCTGAAGGAGTTTTCAGGTTGAAAGACTCGTCCTACCCTTGGTCTGTTGTCGTAGCCACCGTCTCCTTTGCTCCAAATTGTCAAAGAAATTAACACCCAAGATCGATAATTTGTCCATTGAGGCTTTTTGAACATAATATCTTCCTTTTGATCTTGGTCAATTGGTTTTTCTTTTTCCCTCTGCTTACATTATGGTAGTGGATCTACAATAGCTTCTGTGTTCCTACAGAAGCTGCTGTGAAGGCACAACGTCACCTTTTCTTTTTATTCTTCTATCAGCCTTTCTTCCTATTCTCGTCACAATAGATCGTTTCTTAAGGTTTTCTCTGCTGCAGTAGTCACTGCATTCTGATGGGTCTTAAAAGCTTATTTGAAAGCTGTTGATCCTATGACCAGATGGAACGAATTATACATTCTCCTATTCTTCGACTTGTGCTGTTTAGCATATTGGTACAAACAGGCAGTCATGTTGGCTCTGAAAAACGGCACTAGTCGTTTTCTGGTCGATATCATCTTCACTTCGATCGGAACTTTTCTGAGCTCACCCACTGTCTCAAAAACATCCAAATCTTTTAGACAGTTAAGTTGTTCAAACTTTTCTTTGTCGGCGCATCTTCGCTGTTGTTCTGTCTGACATGGGCTTGCAGCCACCTAATCGCCATCAATACTCCGACTACTACGATTGTTGTTGGTTCCCATGAGTCTGGTAAACCCATGGCGAGCATCTCTCCAGCGTCCCAGATTAACGCTAGATTACTACGAGCAGGGTACTACCTTGTTTTTAACAAACAATGGAATGGGAATTCACAATGTGTCAGCATAACGCTCCTTTAATTTGGATGACGGAGGTTTTCAGATACCCGAGTGTCCGTCAATTTCGTGTGTTTTGTGATCCGTCATCACCTTGTCCTATGTCCTCTGTATTTTCGACTCTCATCTTTCTGCTAGATTAGCAATCTTCACCGCAGATTCAGGGTTGTCCTCCGTTTTTCCGGAGTATCTTCCTATCAGCTTGATGCTCAACTTCATTCTCATAGAATTGGTTTTCTCAGACACTAATTTCGAGCGCATTGTCCCTTTTTGCGACCTGGACAGATACACTACTTGTTTTATTGATTTTCTGGTTAATTATGGGAGTTCGCTTCGCTTTATCGGTAGCGGAGTCAGTGAGTAGTTCACTCAGTCTTCCCTCACATTCATCAATTTTATCGAGAAATCATGCATCAATGGCATGTTGAGACCTGTTTTCAGCACCGATTGTGCCCCTTAGCGCGGCATTGCCGACCAGATCTCTTCGCTGAAAATCATTTGGTTCACATCACAGCTAGTCTTGTTTTCACGCGATGGTTTACTTCCCATTCGTTGTCAGGCAAGGTTCTTAGGAAAAACACTTTGGCCGCATTCTCTAATTTGGTCCATCGGTTTTATTTTTTAATGGTCCTCCTGATCTTATACTTCTTGATCTCCAATTGGCTTTGATCTTGAAGGCCCCTGTTGATCATCATAAATTTCTTTGGTAGATAATTTTGGCACTATAATTTTGCCGGCCGACTCACCTTCTTGTTCATCGTGCATAACGACACTCTTAACTTCTCCACTCATAACAATTTAGCCCACTCTTCCTCCGATATTCCGGGCGACTTGGTAGTGGCGGAGTTGCTCACCCTCCTGCTCGTTGTTTCCTCCAAAACTGAGTATACTGCATAATGAAGCATTCCTACCACGAATTGATCGATTCAGAGAATCTCGCCATCCTTCTTTTGTTGGTTTCACAGGCTCTCATTCTAGACGCGTGTACTGCGGAGTCTGCTCCGAGCATCAGTTTTATGAGGAGAGGATATTCTGATATTTCCTCAAGCCATTTCTCGAAATCGTCCCAGTCTTCTGTCTCCTTCCTCAATCTCTGGTATACTGTCTGGGGTTTCTTATTACTTCTCCCTTTGTTTTGTGTTAAGGCCTAAGATTCCACAGTTTCGGGTATAGTTCGATGTGTCGCCTTTCCACTTTACCCATTCTATCGCAGAAATGATTTTCGAATTTGATGGGTATCAATTCGGGCTCAGCAATTCTTCCGAATACCGAATAGCAAATCTTCGCTCAGTGCTTCACGCATGACACTTTGAGCAAACCAAATGAATGTGCTACATCAGTTACTGAGTTGAGGTTCAATTGCAGCGCCGAATTCCTGTATTTTCCTACTTTCCAATCAGGAAACGCAAACGTCAGTGCTTGACCGTATTTAACAATAAAAAAATCACATCAACTTCCCTCATCAATACCAGAAGACCAGTCCTCATGACCAAGCACAG
Source organism: Symsagittifera roscoffensis (assembly GCF_963678635.1). Classification (NCBI taxonomy): domain Eukaryota; kingdom Metazoa; phylum Xenacoelomorpha; order Acoela; family Convolutidae; genus Symsagittifera; species Symsagittifera roscoffensis. The sequence goes on along the minus strand of NC_087070.1, from coordinate 4,166,828 downwards.
TACTGTATCAGGGTTCTGAATTCTCTTAGTCTGCCGTAAGACAAAGCGATCAATGTCAACAGACCGTCCAGTCGGGGGTTCTGTTGTCCCTCTCTTGATATCACGGCAGGTCCCTTCGGTAAGGTCTCTGCTCCAAATGTCAAGAATAATGCCAGGATCACTACAATTGATCATTCGGTGACCGCCTTGATAAATTCATTGATCAAGTAACGAGAGGGCCTAGGCTACACGTTCGCTAAGAAGGAAGCGATCAGACAGCATTTCATCTAACTTGAAGAAGGCTGTGTTAGAACAGACAGCGTTTCATCTATCTTGCTGTCTGTTCTAACACAGCCTTCTTCTCATACAGCCTCATTCTCATCAATCATTCTCGGTCATGAACGTCCCAAAATCGTTCTGTTCATTCAGTTTGAGAGTTCAGTGGATCTCTCTCCTCTTTGTTCTGCTAGGTTCAGCTCCTACAGGATGTATCCAGGAACCTTTGCAATCATCTGCGGATCTCGTTCGAAAGCGTCCATCCCCAATGCCGCAACTGGAGGAGTTAAGTGCAACCACTCGTTTGCCTCCGATCCACAGCCTCCACTCAGTTGCTTGGGCATTTCGTCTTGTTGTCGTTTCGTCTTTAAACTCATTCCTTCAGAATCGAAGTTCATAAGACATGTCGTGTCGATGACTGCTCGATGATCGTCATGTTTTTTTGGGGTTGCTTTCAACTGAATCACCTCGTCCCCGGCACTTCATCTAACATCAGACATTTCCAAACCCAGCATTTCATTCAACATCAGCATGTGCAGCGGTTCGATTTGAGTCCTTTCCTTGAGTTGTCAGACCACACTGCCGGCAAATCTGCCCTCAATGACCGAAATTTTTCTGGCCCAGGTCTCGATTCACTGCGGATATAATCAGATGATTTTTTCACTGAGAGAGAAGCGAAACATTCGCATACGCAAACTTCAGTCTGGGAGATGTGCATATCCTGGAGATAGCACAAACTTGCTCTTGGGATTTTCGTCTGGAAGCTTCCATCTTTCAGCACGTCGGTTATATCGCCCGTAGGTTCGAAGAGTTGCTTGATGGCTGGCCAAATAGCAGCTTCAGCCGTAGTTGGTTCTCTGAGCTTGTTCAGGAGACCTCTACTACATAGACAATTTTTTGTGCCAGCTAAGACAATTATTATTGTGTTCATTTCTGTTTGCCTTTGAACACCAATGACCAACGACAGGGACTGCATCTAATCCAGGTTAGCTCCTGCCAGCATTATAAGATCCGGCCAGATTATAACTTTCGATGTGATTTAGTAATATGAGCTCACAATCATTATTATCTTTGCTCTCTTCATTTCAGCTAAATCAAAGAAAATGAACTCATCTCTCTTGAACTGCAATTCGTCTTATTGCTCCTAGCCACTTCCTGTTCTACAATCTTCCGGTAGGCTCTCTCTTGCCTGACAAGCGCAGGCGGGCTCTCATTTGCTTGAGCATCTTCACATGTTGTCCGTTGTTGGCTATCTTTTAAAAGAATCTTCCTGGCCTATCATTTTTTTTTGTTAATCATGGTTTACCCTCACGTCCTGCAATGTTTGGGCATTGACCGGACCCATTGGAATATTCGAGGACAATCCCTCGAGGTCGGCCAGTCTTAACACGGTAGTTGAGCTTAATTTGATTGCAGCCAATCTACTCCTTCAATCTAGTACAAGCCGCTGACTGATAGGTTCGCACCGTCCAGCATTCGCCTAGCATCTACCTTAAAGCTGACCGTTTGTAGATTCAGTTTCATTAGATGCTGCTTGTAAATGTGCCAAGAGGAAGATAAAGGTCTTGACCACGTAAGCGAGCCATGACCCGAGCGCCGTTCCACTCTACTCATCGACGACTCCGAGCTAGAGGTTCCAGGAGTCTCGGTTCGATTCAATGGACCCAGTCTGCGTCTCGGGTGTATCGTTCTCCTAACGGGACTTTAGCCCAGTCATTCCATCACGTCCGATCTCTGTTCTTAATCACCCGAGCTCCTTACTCTCTGTGGCGCCGCTTGGACTGATCCTATACAAGTCTCCAGGCTGGGAGAACAAAGGTTGAGATTGCCCGCACATTTGTTGCTTCTTCAGCACTCAATCCCCCGTATCAAATAGCTCGAGTTCCAGTTCTTCCAATCGCTCCTAGAAGACACGGTTCATCCAGGCTTGTCTTTCTATGATGTCCATGTGGATGCCGGCAACCGTGATTTTGGACTGCTTCATTGTCCTTAGTTCATATTCCAGATCCATCAACACTTATCGTCAAGCATAGCGGTTTGCCAGATTTTGCACGATGTTATTCCACCTCATCTTTTTTTGTTCATTTTGCATACGCGCAGTGACTATGTGTGACTTCGTTTTCAATGGTATAGTGCAGGTTGTTATTACCGAGCAATGGAACTTCTGCCAAACTGCCGTCAATAGGGGGACTAACATTTCTTCCTATCTCATTTCTTCCGATTCCAGAGTCCTGGACAGGTTGTTGGTGCCCACTAAGCTTACCATGCTGTCTTAGATTCAATCATTTTATAGAACTGAGCGATGGTTGATCCTGCAAATGTCATCACTGTGGTTATCCAGGGTATCGTGCGGTTCTGTAGCACCCTCACCAGGCTATCGTCTAATATCAAGTGTGAGGTATCAAGCAATACACACTTCATATTTTTAGTGCTCGTGATTTGCTAATAGGTGCGAGTTATGATGTACAGTAGACTGCATCTGATCATCAAGACAAAAACCAAAACCGGTTTTAGATGTCGTCCACATATTTTACAGCGAAGAATACCTAGAACCTTTGGAAAACAATGAAGAATCATTAAAAATAAGGAAAGATTTAGTCTCAATACTGCGACTATCTGGTTTTAGTTTAACAAAAATGGTGAGCATTTACCCTTTAATAGGAACCGCTCTCAACTCGGATATCTATTAAAAAAGTATATTTGCTCTAGACCAACCATATCATGTCCTCGGTCTAAAATGGGACCAAAGAAAAATTACCTTCGTAGTCAGTAGAGGCGTTGGTTGACCAATAGACAAACCAATAACCGAGAGTTTTGTATCCGCGGGTTTTTTATCCAATTGGATTAGAAGCACAATTAGCGGTGCGCGCTTGCTTACTTTTGAAAGACGTCTGGCGAATCACGAGTCAAAAGTAAGACGACCGTCTTCCCATGATAGTGAAAAAGCAGTTCCGTGGGTGGCACTCAGGCCTTCCTTCTGCAAACTTTTTAACGGTTAATTCTCCAAACTTTTTAACGGGGTCGAAGTCCACACATTTGGTAAAAATTCGTAGGATGTGTTTTGCACCGTTTCTTCTCTTCATGCGCGAGTTGTGAGCTCAAGTAGAATCAAATTAGCCTTCAAATTTGGCAAAGCGGGCGTAGCGCCGACGAAAATGCTTTGGATACCAAAGCTGCCTTTTTCAGCAGCTCTTCAAGCAGCAAGTTTGAAAGAAGAATTTTGAAAAAATCTTAGTTTTAACACAAAAGACAGTACCACTGTTCTGCAGTGGCTTAAAACGTGCAAAAATGTCCGGAGTTTTTGGCAACCGCACTGGTGAGCTTCTGCAATGTCCTTAGATCTATGGTATCAGAGATAACCCAGCTGATACCGGTACACGAAGAAATTCATTGGAAGCCTTCAAAGAAAGAAGTTGCAATAATAGCCCTAGTATACCGAGAAGTTTTGTTTGAGTTTTCAAACCGAACACAAAGGTTATCAGTAAATTCCGACTAAAATTTACGTTTTTGTGACAGTGAACTTTGTCTTGAGAGTGCATCCATTTTGTTGCCGAAAATTTGCCAAACAAAATTACCCTAACCCCTTTCAAAAACTGGAACAAATTAAACCCAATTATTTAAGAAAAACATGCTGTGGCTTTTTTGTTGCAACTGTTGTCCTCGTACAGATATTTCCCAGCAATTAGCATTGCTAAACAACCGCCTAAAACGCCAAACAACCGCCTAATTGGATGTATTAGAGCAAAAGTTGGAATGAATGGCTCAATTCGAAATGTCTCCTATCGAAATGAGGTTGTTTAGTTCTGGTTTAAAAAATTTAAAAAAACAGAGAATCCGAATGTTTACTGTTTGTTGACCCAGATGGCATCAATCGCTCAACTGGGCGCTTCAGCTGTTTGGTTGATACTGAAAAAATAGTATGCATCCATCAAAACTAGATGAATGCCACCCGTTAGTTAGAATAACGATGAGACTTTTTCATGTTAAGCAGTTCCACTAGAGCTTGGATTCTATGCATCCGACAGTAATTTGGAAAAAAAATCAACTTTCTCAGCTACTTTGATTGAAGCCTTGAAAACCAACACATTGAAAACAACTGTTTGACATGCCGAAAGCAAAAAGCCAAAACTGTGTACCCTCTAATATCTGATAAGATGGTTGAAAAGTTTGGTTACAAGCAAGCTTCTCTCTCTAATACGGTGTTGATTACTTCGGATCGTTTCGAAACGCAGAAAAACCTAGAAAAGATATTGGTTTTTGTTTACTCGCCTCATGACTAAAGCGGGACTTCTCAAAATGGATCTACACAAGCTCGCACGTTATGCGCATCGAGCGATTCATTGCAAGGCGCGGTATTCTTTCAGCCGTTCTGTCCGATAACGGTAGCGTTGAGAATCGGAACGAAATTGCTCTATTATTTTTCTACACCCAGTGCAACATTAAAGTGACCGAGGACGTTTTAGAAAATACTTTTTGTCGGGATAAGCTGTCATTAAACATGAGACTAATCAAAACCCTTTGCTCCAAACTAAACTATTTAGAGACTTTGACTCCAAACAATTTTTACTAAGCCAACACACAGCCAGCTTACTGTTGCTGAGTTTTGAAGAAATTTTTGACCGAAAGAAGTGCTGCGCCAGGGCAAAAATGTACGGTAACGCCATTTGCTCCTGTTAGTTCCCGAAATTATTTCCCTCAAAAAAAATGGAACAGCACTTCAGACTTGTTTTTTTTTTTAGAAAACTTGGGACTGGTTCGGATTGTTGAGCCCGACAGTTCGCTTGGGGATTGCCCACTCGCACGTATCATTAAACGGCAGAACGGCAAGGACAGATGAGCACAAATCGCAGGCATTAAAGCTGTTACTAGCGAACTGACTCGTCCGTCCTTAGGGGCGGCTAATGTTTCATAGCAAATGTAATTAAAATAAAGTGCAAATAAACAAGAGTGAATATGATTGTACTAAAAACAACTACATGGCCATTTTGGCCTAGCGTTTGAAGCGCTAGTACCATTACTAAGTAGACCAGTCCGGCTTAGTTTCGAGTTTCCACCCGCCCATTTTTTAAAATACTAGCAAAAAGAGTTACATCCTAATTAAACGGTTTTTTGGATCTAATTCGGTTCTAGAGACTCAAAGACAAATATACCGGTTGTTTTATCATACAAATTTTTACCAAAAAAAAACGAACAAAAAGAAAACATACGAATTGATATATTTGTCCGAACAATTTTAACTTGGTTAAATGACGTTAAGCGCACAGAAATAATGTGCACAAATGACCAATTATAATCATGCAATTATGAATTAAACTCAAGTAGTCTTTTTTTTATTGAGAATCGTAGCACTGAGCGAAAAGAGTCAGTTGCTAATTTTAGCTCTTAGCGATTTAACTAATTTTAGCTCTTAAAATTTAGCTCTTAACTGCCTAAAACTTACAAAATTTGAAAACCTAATTGTTGCAACTCTAAATTTAAATGAAAATCATCTCTAAGAAATTAATTCTTTTAATTTTTTGCTGGTTAAACCATTTGCCGGGCCGAGGTCCCAGACTTTTGATCCAAGTTTGAGAGTTGCGCTGAAAGTTGAAGTCTGGAAAAAGTGGACCTAAAATTGCGAAAGTCACGCCGTGGGTTTCAAAAGTGAGGACTTACTAAAAAAAATGGTGAAAGCCTGGACATAGAGTTCCGAAGTTCCAGACATAGTTTTTCCAGACTTTCAAGACCTTCCAGATTTTCGCAACTTGATGTTCAGTCTTTCGCAACGATTTTTTGGTATGTGCAGACTTTGACCGACCCACTGATTTCACTGCTTAACATTGGTATTACCCAATCGGCTAGACTCTTGTTTTTTAGGTATTCCTCGCTTAGGTTCCTATTGATGCTTAAGAGAACTGTACTTCAAGAAAAGTAAATCAGGAACACTTTTGACCAATGATAAGCACAAAAGGTTCTTGCTAGAGGTATTTGAGGTCTTGCTAGAGTGACAATTAAAATTTTGGTCAAAAATCTGACATTTATGGAACCTGATCTAAACTACATTTTATGATTGGATAAATTAGATATTTTACCACTGTAAAGTATTTAATATTAACCAATCATGATCCATCTAACTAACAACCCACTTATTTGTAAGTGCTGAAATTACTTGTAATTTCAGCACCAGAGAGATTTGAATTTAACTTAGAAATTAGTTGACTCTCCAAGAAGACTTCAGCAGCCGCAATAAACCAGTATACCTTAGATCTATTGAGCCTAGCAGAGACTAGTTAAACAACCTGAGACTAGATAGTATAAGAGTAAGATTAGGATCGGTATTAGACTAAGAAGTTGCACGAATCTATCCGGCCGAAAATAAGATAGCGTGACGAGCAGACGGTGTACCCTATCCGAAATTACTCTATGAGTTATACACGTCGGTCATAACTCATTTATGCCCAAATTTTGCGTTTTTTGTTCTGCCAAACAAAATACCGACCCTAAGTCTCATGAGTTTTCTGAACAGCAAGCATTTTTTCAAATAAACTACTTTTTTGGGTCATTTACAGAGCCTACTAGTGCGTCCCATGAAAAAGTACCAATAAGACCTATTGGAACAAATGCAATGAGAAGTTGAGGTGCAAGCTTAGAACGTTAATTTGCTTTTTGAAGCTATAGTAAACTTCATTCTGTTACATGCAGTTGCTCATTATTTGGTGAACAAGTGAATGAAATCACCTGATTTACGAGTGAAAAGTCTTGTTGAGATTTTTGCGTTTTTTGTTGTTCTCGCAAAGCGCAGCGTTTCACTTTGCTGCAAGCAAATTAATATGCATTTGAAAGTGTTACACTCCTGCTGCAAGTTTCTCTAAATTTAAAAGCTGTGTTCAAAACATTTATTTTATAGTATCAGTAATTCTGCTGCTCTAGCGTTTAAATTCGAGTTTTAGCTTGTGAACAAGAGGCGTTTTTGGCGAGCTCAAAGTATGTTCAAATTGGTCTATAGTCTGGGTTAGAAGTACTGAACCCGTAAAAGTAATCAATACGTTTATCGCCGGCAAATAGTAGTTTAAAATTTTGCAAAGTAACAAGAACTGACTTGATTCTGCATCAAACAGGTAAAAAAAAGTATTTGAAATTTTTTTCTGGCCATATAAATATTCGTTTTGTTAGCTGACAAAATCGATAGCGCTAATTTCTTCTGAATCAAACTTGTAAAAAAAAAAGAAAAATATTTATCGCCGGCCAATATTTAACAAAATAATAAACACCGATTTCGTTTTGCATCTAACAGGTAAAAACAGTTTTGAGCGATGCAAGCTTGGATATAAAGCATCAGGAACAGATCTTCTCACAATTGTGCGTTTGTTGACCATGACAAGTTCATTAAATTATGACAACGTTGAAATATTACTTTAAAAATGAAAATTAAATGTAGGAGGAGTGTTATAGTGCCGGAAAAACAATTTTTGTGCAAATAGCACTGCTTTTTCCGACCATATTCAAAAAAAAAAATTTTGTTCGAATGCTCTATTTTTTTATTTGGGTATGTTATTATTTGTTTGCCACTTTTTCTGCGTGATGCGATAAAAATCACGAGTAAAAAGTCTTTTATATGTTTTATCATTCGACCGATTCATCTGATTATATGTATTACCAGATTTTGAGTGGAACATAAAAAAACTAAAACACCAGAAGAAAAGATTCATCCTCATTTTCAATGGTCAGGATAAAACTTAAAGTCGGTTAATTAAGTTTCTTTAGCTAAAAAAATAAAACCCTGATTTCATTTTGCTTCAAGCGGGTAAGTAAGCCTTGCTGTAAGACAATTATTACCGGCCGAAAACCGTTGACGTTTGTTGACATATTATAAAAAGCCGACATCATTGTTTTTTCAGTCATTTCGTGACGTGGTCGAAAGAGTAATTTATAGTTCCGACCAGTTGAAAAATGGGGCGGAACTTTAGACTCGGGTGTGTTTTAGTTTTTTTTTCTTTTCGTTTTCCTCGCAAATAAGCTACCACAATTAATCATCGGACTGAATTGAGTGATACATCATATTAAAGCTTTTATAGTCGTGATTCAAACCACAGTTAAAAATTCTCAAATTTTTTTTCTGGTGTCTCGAAAAACCGGTTTGAAAGCTTTGATTTTTTGTTTTAATTCGAGCAAAAAAAGCAAGCGAGCAGGGTTACAACAGCTGAAATGCTTAATTTATGCCTAGTTTAACACCTTAAAACTTAATTTTAAGCAAGTAGAAATAATTTTTGGAGTTTTTGAGTTTCATTTTGTGAAAGTTTATACATACTTTTTTTTGAACTTTTCTAGTCCTTTTTCGTCCAATTTGACTGTACTACTATGACTTTCTAATATGCCGAAATTGTATTTATAGGCCAGGTCCTTTTATCACACCAGGCAGAAAAAACTACACGAATTTGGAAAAAAAAATTTTAAACCGCATTTTTCAAAAGACTAATGTCGGAACATTCTGTGCTACTTGCACAGTAACCGGCTATCTTTTTGTTCCGACTTTCGATACGAAAGTAACGGAATATTTGTGCTCGGGGTGGGTTTTTTTTTCTTCAGACAAATTTCGACTTTTTAACTAGCCTTTTTTGACGGAATATTTTTATATCGTTCGAAAACTATTGTTGTCCTGAGCTTAAATTCGAAAAGATATTTCACCTGTGATCATTTTTCGTAAAGTTATGAGGGTTTAAAGGTTGCCATTTTGACCAATTTGGGACAATTAACGCGCGATATAATTCGCGCTATTAACGCGTAAGCGGAGATTTAATCCGTCATAGAAATCGTTCCAAATTGGCCATAATTGATTTAAGACAAGGAGCGAAATCTATTCTTTTTGTACTTTATATGGCGATTTTCATTAAAAAATTTCAAGTTTTAGAAAAAACTTTTTTTTTCGTTTTTTTTTGTATATTACATTTAATTTTCTTATGTTAATACTGCTCCATAATTCCTAAAAGGCAGTCGGAACATTCAGGGCTTCGCCCTGATAAGAGTAGTCTTGTATTGATTTGATCTTGATTGAAATTGATGCAAACTTAAGCAAACGTATGAACAATCACATCCACAATCGCAAAGTATTCTATCAATTTGCGTGACTGGTAATTTTTTTTTTTTGTAGAATGAGTGAATCATCGCATAAGAACAAATGGAATCCCCCATTCTGCTCCTGCGAACTCGCCACATTCTTAGGCACCTTCTTCTGTCCGTGTATAATTTCATACATGGTCGGTAACCGACTCAAAATGGCCGCAGTCGGAACAATCTGTGCCATCTTGATAATCGCTCAATGCGTGATGAGCAACGTCTCAAACCGATTGTTGAAACTCGAAATACAATCACAGACTGAAGAAACGAAGACGAGTGATGAAGAGCCAACGCTGGACTTGTTTAAGGGATCTTTTCCAGTCTCACAACCCTCCCTTATTGCTGTAAAGCGTCCTAACATTTCCAGGTAGCGGGAAAAGTAAACATTTGGTTTAATCACTTTTTTCACATTTTCAACTCATACTGAATTAAAAAAGCAGCAAGTGGCTTCAGATTCATAATTTAGTAATTTTGGGAAAATATCTAGCTGTAGTTTTTTTTGCGGGAAAATTTTACGTTTTTTGTGGATTTTCCTGCTTTTTAATGAATCGTTGAAAATATTTGCTAGATTCTTCTGATGAGAAGGAATGTGAAGTTTTTGCGTATATAAAGTTTAAAAGTACGTTTTCTGCACTTGCTTTTCTCATAATTTTAAGAAGAACATAGGATTTTCAGGAGGGGGCATTAAATACGGGGTGATATGTTGTGTTGCGTATTTCTTATTTTAGTTCAAAATAATTTTGGGGGAGTTTTTAGAAAAATCAACTTTATTAAAATGTGTATTTTATATTAAGTCAAAAATGTATTGTATCAACCAAAATTTCAGTCCAGCTCACCAATGGTTGTCCCTAATACAAGATTGAAAATTGAGTGTCACCAGGGGCGGATTTAGGGAGGGGGAGGGAACGGACGACCCCTCCCCCTCCCCCCCCCCCCCCTCCCAGCCCCCCAGGGATTCGACCCCCTGCCGACCCAAAGGGTCCCCCCTTTGGTACATTTTAAGAAATCCAATTTTCGCCGACCGTCCCTAAAATTTTTCTAAAGGCGCCTTAGGCGCCAATTTATATTAACTTTGAGGGGGAGCGCGAGCCAAAAAAATTTGGCCAAAACACCGGTCTTTTTAGTGCTTGAGGAGTGCTCGGAAAATCAATTTGGTCGACCTAAAAAAAAAGGTCGTCAAAGTTTTTTTTGAAAATCTGAACACCCCCCCCCCCTACCCACAAAAAAAGAAGATAAAAGAGGAAGGGCTGGTGGTGGAAAAGAGCCGGATGCAGGCAATGAGCTGGGTGTATCTGCTGGTCGGAGCAATTGTTTGCTCCTTGATGGCGCGTCTTCTGATTGGATACATGAGGTATCGAATGCGACTTGCGAGAAACATCGAGGGAAGTGGTTGTGAGGATTGTGTCCTGGGCTCCTTCTGTTTCCCTTGCACTCTCTGTCAAATGTATGACCACTTGGAGAAAGAAACGAAGGGAGAACAGTCTGACGTCGCCTACATGGTCTTCAACTGAATACAAAAAGCTAACAAAATCACACGAAATTTCGCAAACCTGACTAAATATGACCAAACTTGACTGACCACTGAATTGAAACAATCACTAACTGACGATAATATGAATATATAATTTGATGAAACGTTTTTCAAAAAAAACTTCAAAAAATGCAGGCAGTCTAATGAAACACTACGCAAAGCATTAAGAGTAAGGGTCTCACAAGTTTCAAATTGAATCTCAGTCAACTTAACGCATTTCGGATGATAATAGTGAAGAACTGTTCATTGCATCGCCTCAAAAACAAAAAAAATGATGAAAACAGCAGGGATCTCACAGCAGGGATCTCGGATTGGACGTGAATTTACTTGGTTAAAAAATTACGAAATACAAAAAAATTCTTGCTGAAAAGGGATTGCTTGCTAAAAGTTCAGATTAAGAGTCTCAAAACAAATCTTACTTTTATACTCAACTTGTAATTTTTTGGCCGGCACGTTTCCTCAAAATGATTGTATTTTGGCGCCAAAACTGCTTGGCGAAATACTTTGATGTCGATCGATGGGAAATCAATTCGGCAAAGAGTAAGGTACCAATAAAGGACCCTTTGGGCGTTTAAGCGGTTAAACTTTTGAGGGAGGGTTATAGGGGTGGCTGACCACCCCCCCCCCCCCTAAATATCCTCCTGTGGATACAAACAAACCACGCGTAGCAAAAAGATACAAAATCTGACAGTTTTTTTGTAAAGTGTTCCAGCACTTACTGACAACATCCGATCTATTACGATACTTATTTGCGTACCTGATTTTGCGTGGAAAACAAAAAAAAGAAAAAATTAAAACACACCCGAATACAAAGTTTTTCCCCATTATCAATGGCGGGAAACAAAATGCATGCTATCACGAACCTCCCCATACTAAGCAGTAAATCTTTAAATATAGTCAGCTTAAAAGAAAATACTTATCAGACAACGCCCTTGCTTTAGTGACTCGGATCGGCAGATTTTGTAAAAACTGTTTGTTGCCCCACTTGAAAATAGGTACAAAAATTATCTTGCAATATGTTAAGCACTGAAACATTAAATTAAGCGGCGTAAGCCTTATATGAATATAAAACAAGATAATGTGGCAAGTGTTAGTGGGTGTTAACCAAAGATAAAACAAATTTCGAGGCCAAAATTTTGAGTAACTTATTACCACAACTTGTCTATGTGTCCACAGCGAAATTCCAGAGTTAACTACGTACTAAATGAAATGGTCTAACTGTTTAGCCAATTTTTATTTAAGTCTATCTGATTGAAATTTCGGCGGTACTTTCATCTTTTCAAGGATAACGCGTCATTAGTTGCCAATATCAATTCTCACTCCAAAAGTAAGAGAAAAACATTTGAGTGAAAAAACTCAACGAGAAAAAAAATTATTTCAGTGTAGTCTGAAGCTGCATTGAAAAAAAATTGTATAGAATCAAATTTTTAGTGTATAGGAAAACAGATTTTGAAATTCAAATGAAAATCAAATGCGTAATAAAAAAAAGAAGAACCGCTCATGGTAGTGTTTGAATCTTGCATGGAAATAATTTTCATCAATTCTGCGACCTGATGAAAATTTTTACTCAGTCTTTTGTAAATGTTCTCTTACTGTCAAAGAGCAAGACCGAGAGGATCAACAAACTCAGAAGTATTGCTTCAGTTGCAAAAAACAATCCAGAAGAGTCCAGTTTTAAAGCGTCCACATTCACAAAAACATATTTTGCAACGTAAGCTGGGAAGTTGTCGACTGCAAACTCACCATGAAACCTATACTTTTAATGTTTTCAACTCTTAATAAAATCTCTTATATGGATTTTTAGATTTCAGCAACTGAAAAAGGACGTTTTTTAACACTTTGTGGTCTGATGTAATAAATACATTGGAGGAGCGTATGAACCAACACATTTTCTCACGTTTGCTGTCAAAGCGTATGAGAAATGAAGATCGAGTGAAAAAGAGTCAGGATGCAAAAAATCAAGAGCAGCCTGTTGTGCTAATAAATCTGAAGTTGAATTCACTTAAACTGATTGCTGTTATAACTTAGTAATACCAATTTTTCACACCTGATGTTTGATTTTGTCCAAAATTGAGATTTTTATTACTTTTCTTACCATCAACTAACTGATACCGGTAAAGAAGCAGTCGAAACATGCCTTTCCCCTGAATTACGATTAGTACTGTTTAATGGTTTTTGCCTGCTTTTTTTTTTACCTCAAAGCGCATTTTTTCATTTTTATGCTATACTTTCAACATTTGTCTTTTTTGGCATTTTTCTCGAAATTGAAAACCTGTAATCAAAGCAACTATTTTTATGATATCAGCACAGGAGGGTTTCAATTGGGGTCACAAGTATTTAAGACGTTTAATTGTTCCGACTTTCGATACGAAAGTAACGGAATATTTGTGCTCGGGGTGGGTTTTTTTTTCTTCAGACAAATTTCGACTTTTTAACTAGCCTTTTTTGACGGAATTTTTTTTATATCATTCGAAAGGTATTGTTATCCTAGGCTTAAACGTGAAAAGATATTTTACCTGTGATCATTTTTCGTAAAGTTATGAGGGTTTAAAGATTGCCATTTTGACCAATTTGGGACAATTAACGCGCAATATAATTCGCACTATTAACGCGTAAGCGGAGATTTAATCCGTCTTATAAATCGTTCCAAAGTGGTTGAACGAAACTTGTTTGCCATAATTGATTTGTTACAAGGAACGAAGTCTATCTTTTTGTTCTTTATATGGCGTGTGGGGTATGATTTTCAAAAAAAAATTTCAAATTTTAGAAAAAAAATTTCATTTTATTTTAATTCATTTAATTTTTTTATGTAATACTGCTGCTCAATAAACCTTAAAAGGCAGTCGGAACATTCAGGGCTTCGCCCTGATACGAGCAGTTTTGTTATTATTTAGAATTATCACCAGCAAAAGATTGCCCATTTTTAACAAAGCAACAAGATTGAGTACTTGAAACTTTATCGCTGGCCAACTAATGGTTCGTTTTGTTTGGTGAAATAACTAACAAGTGCTGGTATCCTTTTCATTAAACACGTAACAACAAAAAATTATTACAGATCGAGTGATAGTTCGTTATTTAACAAATCTATCTAATTTGAATTCATTTTGCATCGCACAAAAAGGTTATTTTAAAAAATTTTGCCGTCAAAATTGTGATGCGTTTTGTTTGTTGATGAACAAACAAAACGCAAAAATAAATCTGCACTAAGCACATGATGATATTAACAATAAGTATCGCCTGTTAAGTAATAGTCCAAATTTAGATTCATTTTTGAAGCGGTAAGACTAGTCCGGTACAGGAAACTTCATAAAAAAAGCTTAAGAGGAAAATCTTGAGTTTTCTTGGTCGAAATTTTGCCCGGCAAATCCCGCTGGTTCCGTTTTTTTTTTCACCATGTATGAGTTTTTTTAAACCCAATATTCATTATTTAATTGGCTTTTGAAATCTGTTTTTTTTTTTGGTCACCAAATGTTTTCTGCTCTTTATTTTGTCCAACTTGTCGAGATATGTTTGACCATTTTTATTTGATCGGCTGAAAAAGGAGGGTAACAACTCATCCTACACCATAACGCTTTCTAAGCACTCCGTTTGATCGGATTCTTAATGCATTATTCTTTATGGTGTTTTATGTAACGAATAATGAACCTAGTAATGGATTCGTCCCTAAACAATTCCTTGTACAGTAAAAAAAAACTGGGGCGCCTTCTTCTTATAGTTAATACGTATTAGAACATAGCAAGCTTTCAAGGACTTATATCTTCCCCGATTAAAATTTTTTTCTAGTTAGATAGCCCTTCGGTGATGCCTAATTTCAAACTGCTTTATTATGAATTTGATTGATCATTACGAGGACAAACTATGTGTTTTGTGAATTGTAGCGGATTCCGCAACAATGACGCTCTCTTTGTTTTTTTTGTTCTTTTGTTTTCTTGGATAGTTTCGACAAACTTTCAACGTGTTTAAAGATTTGTTTGTAGTTTTCAGAGCCTTACAATCACTAAAAAGTGCGCCTACTCAGTGCACAGCTTGGCGTCGTAATGATCTTATTTGAAATTGTTCTAAATTTGTTTTTGAAAAGTTAGTATGTTTCGCCGTGCTCCATCTAATTCGGGTATGTTTTGACTTTCAAAGAACATGAATGATCCAAACTTAAGCTTTATAGTTTTTGCTTTACGGGTTTCCTTTTATTCGAATAAAATGACCTTTTTTTTGCAATTTACATGCTTTGTAGAGATGAGCTAATAATTAGCTAATTTTTTCCATTTTTTTTTCGAATACTGGTTTGCAATTTGAGTTAAAAATGTTACGAAATATATATGGTTATTTGAAAGAAGATTTTCTCTTCAAATCCTGGATTACTGCAGGGCAATCGGTTTTTTTGGACCGTGCCCAAGGTATGTTTCGACCGTGCTCGAGGTTTTTTTTCGAACATCCCTTGACCGTGCTCGAGGTCTGTTTCGAACATGCTCGAGGTTTGTTTCAAAATTGTGCTCGACCCAAACCCCTGTCTTGAGTGTTCATTTTCGGGCTTTGAAAGCCGATCTTTGAAAGTCCAAACACTAAGTGGCCACCTCGACCCGAGTCGGGTTCAGGTGGTCGAGTTATGTATCGTTGACCCTTCTCATTTTCGAAGTTTGAACAACGTCCACTGTCCATCCTGCTCAATGTTCGACCGAAACAATTGTGCTCGACCATGTTCGACCCAAGCAAGATATGTTTCGGCCGTGATTGATCTAATTCGGGTATGTTTCGACTTTCAAAAATCATGAATTATTCAATAAATTTTCCTAAGTTTTTACGACTTTGATGAGTCGACCAATGTCCTTTGTCAGCGTCAATTTTTTCAATCGAAAAATGCCAGTTGTCGACTTTGAGGGTCAAAAACCGCCAACTGTCGACTTTGAGGATTGACCCTGCCCGTCTTTGGACAAATTTTACTAAGTTGCTTATAATTTTACATTACATAGTCATTGATTAAAATGATATGATTCAGAAGTAATTTTCAGATCAATTGAATTTTTTTGATTTTTTTCTTGATAATTTTTCATGATATAAAATTGTTTGTTTGCACGTCTTTCAAACGCGAGAATGATGTTGATTTTGACTGATGAATGATCTATTATTAACACATCGCGAGGCGGGAATGGTTCACCTAATTTGAAAGAGTTCGCTTTTGTATCGACCCTGATCGACGCTCTTGTATCGACCCTGGTCGACTCATGTATTGACACTGGTTGACTCACATGTTGGCCCTGTTCGACTCATGAAACGAACCTGGTTGACTAGTTATCAACCCTGATCGACTAATCTTTTGACCCTGTTCCACTCATGTATTGACCCTGGTACACTCATGTATTGACCCTGGTTGACTCACATATTGACCCTGATCGACTAATGAAACGACCCTGATCGATTCATGTTTTGAACATGGCTCACCGTGATTGAATTGATCGACCACGCTATGTCATGACCGACCTATGTATTCACCAAGGTTGATTCACATATCAATACTGGCTAACCGTGATTAATCCTGGTCAATTTATGTATAGAGTCTGTTCCACCAACAATTACATCGATACACGAGTCGCTCACTTCAACTCTGGAAAGATTATTTACTCAAAAATTAAGAAAAATAGCCCGGATTTTGGTTTTTGTATAACAATTTAATAGACGATGGCGGAGCATTCAATCATTATTTTTTCTAACTTTACCCACTCCATCTTAAATGTTTCCATTTCATTCAAAAGTCAAAACTAATTAAGAATAAACGGTTGTTGTGCAAGTAGCACATAATATCCGACAGCATTCATTTAAAAATAATTTTTTTTTTTCAAAATTAGTGTCAGTTTAGTCCGTGTTAATATTTGATAACTATAAAGCCATGTGGAAACGTAGTGAACTAGACATTACTGACAAAATTTTTCATTAAAAAAGGATTGGCGCTGAAAAAAAAATTATAAATATTTTTCGACTTTTTTTCTAAACAACTTTATTTTTTTTTTGAAAACTCAAATAGCCAAGGAAGCACTACATTCAAAACTAGTTTTTGTTGTAGTAAAATGACATTTTTTCAGCCTATGCTAGAGAAATAATTGCGGTCAGTTTTGTCTCGAATCTTTTCTCAAATCAAAAAACTTAGCGGAAAAAATGACGAAATGGAAAACGGAAGAAATGAAAAAAAAAAGAAATTAAAAAAAAACAAACTGAAATCAAAACAGTTCATTTTTCAGAACCATTTTGTTAATCAAAACATAGGTTTTGTGCAGAAATAGGGTTCAAAAATATTTCAAATTGCATTCGGATGAAATCAAGTGTAACTCTTTGAACACAATATGTATGCTGATACTCCAATTTTGTTGAAATTAGGTGTTACTTTTAAATTTAATCAATTTTTTCTCAGCATTTGAGCAAGTTAGGTATTTATATTTTCAGGGTACATTTCAGAAGCTTTCTGAAACATTTCAGAAGTCTTTGTTTACAAGTTGTATAGGTTGAGCATGACTTGATTATTTTAATTAATTTGTAACTTGAAAGCAGAGCAAAAATTAAATGGCTCAGAAAAGACCTTCGTCAAAAACTTCCATTCAGTGACAATCATTTAAGGAGACTTTCTTAATGCAATACTAAATGTTTAAAGGAGACCCTTCAAAGTTTTGTGTTATGAAGTTTCCTGCGGCAAGAAAACGTAGGTCAAAGCGTAGGTCGAACACAGCCAAAACATAGGTCGAGCATGACTTGATTATTTTAATTAATTTGTAACTTGAAAGCAGAGCAAAAATTAAATGGCTCAGAAAAGACCTTCGTCAAAAACTTCCATTCAGTGACAATCATTTAAGGAGACTTTCTTAATGCAATACTAAATGTTTAAAGGAGACCCTTCAAAGTTTTGTGTTATGAAGTTTCCTGCGGCAAGAAAACGGAGGTCAAAGCGTAGGTCGAACACAGCCAAAACATAGGTCGAGCATGACTTGATTATTTTAATTAATTTGTAGCTTGAAAGCAGAGCAAAAACTAAATGGCTCAGAAAAGACATTCGTCAAAAACTTCTGTTCAGTGACAATCATTTAAGGAGACTTTCTTAATGCAATACTAAATGTTTAAAGGAGACCCTTCAAAGTTTTGTGTTATGAAGTTTCCTGCGGCAAGAAAACGTAGGTCAAAGCGTAGGTCGAACACAGCCAAAACATAGGTCGAGCATGACTTGATTATTTTAATTACTTTGTAACTTGAAAGCAGAGCAAAAACTAAATGGCTCAGAAAAGACATTCGTCAAAAACTTCCATTCAGTGACAATCATTTAAGGAGACTTTCTTAATGCAATACTAAATGTTTAAAGGAGACCCTTCAAAGTTTTGTGTTATGAAGTTTCCTGCGGCAAGAAAACGTAGGTCAAAGCGTAGGTCGAATACAGCCAAAACATAAGTCGAGCATGACTTGATTATTTTAATTAATTTGTAACTTGAAAGCAGAGCAAAAATTAAATGGCTCAGAAAAGACCTTCGTCAAAAACTTCCATTCAGTGACAATCATTTAAGGAGACTTTCTTAATGCAATACTAAATGTTTAAAGGAGACCCTTCAAAGTTTTGTGTTATGAAGTTTCCTGCGGCAAGAAAACGTAGGTCAAAGCGTAGGTCGAACACAGCCAAAACATAGGTCGAGCATGACTTGATTATTTTAATTACTTTGTAACTTGAAAGCAGAGCAAAAACTAAATGGCTCAGAAAAGACATTCGTCAAAAACTTCCATTCAGTGACAATCATTTAAGGAGACTTTCTTAATGCAATACTTAATGTTTAAAGGAGACCCTTCAAAGTTTTGTGTTATGAAGTTTCCTGCGGCAAGAAAACGTAGGTCAAAGCGTAGGTCGAACACAGCCAAAACATAGGTCGAGCATGACTTGATTATTTTAATTAATTTGTAACTTGAAAGCAGAGCAAAAACTAAATGGCTCAGAAAAGACATTCGTCAAAAACTTCTATTCAGTGACAATCATTTAAGGAGACTTTCTTAATGCAATACTAAATGTTTAAAGGAGACCCTTCAAAGTTTTGTGTTATGAAGTTTCCTGCGGCAAGAAAACGTAGGTCAAAGCGTAGGTCGAACACAGCCAAAACATAGGTCGAGCATGACTTGATTATTTTAATTACTTTGTAACTTGAAAGCAGAGCAAAAACTAAATGGCTCAGAAAAGACATTCGTCAAAAACTTCCATTCAGTGACAATCATTTAAGGAGACTTTCTTAATGCAATACTAAATGTTTAAAGGAGACCCTTCAAAGTTTTGTGTTATGAAGTTTCCTGCGGCAAGAAAACGTAGGTCAAAGCGTAGGTCGAATACAGCCAAAACATAAGTCGAGCATGACTTGATTATTTTAATTAATTTGTAACTTGAAAGCAGAGCAAAAATTAAATGGCTCAGAAAAGACCTTCGTCAAAAACTTCCATTCAGTGACAATCATTTAAGGAGACTTTCTTAATGCAATACTAAATGTTTAAAGGAGACCCTTCAAAGTTTTGTGTTATGAAGTTTCCTGCGGCAAGAAAACGTAGGTCAAAGCGTAGGTCGAACACAGCCAAAACATAGGTCGAGCATGACTTGATTATTTTAATTAATTTGTAACTTGAAAGCAGAGCAAACACTAAATGGCTCAGAAAAGACCTTCGTCAAAAACTTCCATTCAGTGACAATCATTTAAGGAGACTTTCTTAATGCAATACTAAATGTTTAAAGGAGACCCTTCAAAGTTTTGTGTTATGAAGTTTCCTGCGGCAAGAAAACGTAGGTCAAAGCGTAGGTCGAACACAGCCAAAACATAGGTCGAGCATGACTTGATTATTTTAATTAATTTGTAACTTGAAAGCAGAGCAAAAATTAAATGGCTCAGAGAAGACATTCGTCAAAAACTTCCATTCAGTGACAATCATTTAAGGAGACTTTCTTAATGCAATACTTAATGTTTAAAGGAGACCCTTCAAAGTTTTGTGTTATGAAGTTTCCTGCGGCAAGAAAAAGGGAATTCTACCAAATTTTCCTCAAATAACAGTTTTTAGATCAACAGTTTCAGTCCAGGTTTTTTAAGAAAAATAAAAGTTAAATATAAGATTTAAGGTGTATTTTTCTCATTTATTTGTTCAAAATAAAACTTGAAAACAATTTCAATTTACGAATGATTTACGTATTTACGAATTGTTATTTCAATTGACAGATACAACCTTTTGAAAAAATCTAGAATACTTTACGGTTATAAGTGAAAAATCATTTTTAACTAATTCTTTGTTCAAGTAGAGTTAACCAGATTGAGTTGCTGAAATCCTAAATTTGACGAATGTGTTGATACTGATGTCCTAACTTTACCGAATTCTTAAACTTTTCATTAACGCTTCACACATTTAATGAAGCATCAACTGATTCACGTTACTTTTCAGACAATCATGAAGTCGAGAAGCTTGAAGAAAAAATAAAACAGCTATGGCATTTATTTTGCATTGGCTGTTTTAGTGAACAATTAGAGGTAAGACTTTTTAAGTTTGCAGAAAAGTCTTTTTAGTTTTTGAACGTCATAAACTTCTAAGCAAATTATTTTTCTGATTTTTTTGTATTTTAAGGAGACAACGAGCCATTTACTATCAATTAATTGAATTCGTAACTATTTATTGTTTTTCATAAACATGCATTTAGTTGCGTAGAAAATTATTTAAATTGTTATTAGAAATTTTATTTTAAAAAATGTTTTTACGGAAGAATAAAACATTAGGTCACAACTACTACAAAATAACAAATAAAATAGCAAGTTTATAGACAAAAATCATGTTGGTTCACAAAGATTGAAAACACTACAGTTTCCTAACTTTGTTTGTTCAAAACATCCAATGCTCTAAAACTCAATACCTTAATTTGATTACCAATATAATGGTTTTATCAAATGTGAATCAATTAGCACAAGGCGCTTACAGCAACATGACGTATTAAAGCTTTTATTTTATTCATATTCTTAATTTGATTATCAACTTAGCGAAAGCCTCGATTAACACCATCATTTAGTTTCTTACTGCGAACATCTCCGCTTTTGATGCACCGTATTACATATCGGTATCGCTTAGGACTTTGCTACCATAAGCTATGGGTCGGAGAATTGTCTTTCAATTCCAATCTTGTTCTTGATGGAGTATGCCCGCGTCTGTCTCTAGTCCAAACACTCCTTTCTCGTTCAGCATGCCGAGGACCAGAGCCTCGCATAGGTTGCATTTGATGTTCTCAAAAGAGACTTGAGCCTCGTCAGTCCAGCTGAATATATTCCCCTTATTTCGCATCAATTGCTGCCTGGGGTATATCTTGTCGGCAAACTCTTTGATAAATTCTCGGTAGTTATTAGCGAAGCCGAGAAAGCTCATCAATTTTGTGTCGGTTTTTGGTGCCTTCCATGTCAGCACTGCTTTAACCGCTTCAGGATCTGGTCTGACTCCGTGCTTGTCTACAAGGTGACCCCGATACTTTATTGAGTCCCTCAGGATGTCACACTAGGAGGGTTTATATTTCGGACCGGCCTGCTCCATGCCAAAAAACAATTTGTCCAGTCTTTCTATGTGATCCTCCAGGATTGGTGTCACGATCCCAACGTCATCAACGTAACACATTATGAGGTTCCTATACTTCTTTGTTACATTCGTGAGTACCTGGGCCATCAATCGTTGAAATGTAACCGTAGCGTTGCATAGTCCAAACGGTATTATTTTCTACTGGAGCAGTCCCAGTTCACATGCAAATCTCGTTTTCGCTCAATCCTGTTTACTGAGGGGCACTTGCCAGAACGCAGAACCCAAATCCAACGTTGTAAAGAATTTTGTGTCTCCCAACTTCGAGAGACTTTCATTCATGCGGGGAATCGGGTATGCATCTTTTATTTATAGTCCATTCAAGTAGCGGAAATCACAACAAAGTCTAAGTTGCCCTCTTTGTTCTTAGCCATGACCACGTCACAGGCCCACGGGCACTTCGATGGCTCAATCATGTCATATTCCATTAACATCTCAATTTCTTTCCTGAATGTTTCTGACTTATGTGGGGTCACTCTCCTGGCCTTTTCTCTGTGAGGTACCGAACACTCTTCTATCTCTATCTCATGTTCCTCAAAATTGCAACAACCTATTCGGCTTTACGCTTCGAAAAAACGTCATCGTTCCGAATCAACACTGCACTAAGAGAGTCCATTTCCTTATCGATATCTTGCCTTTCAGGTTTTCTATCTCAGGTAGGACTGTTTGTTTGCCGTTAATTCTGTGTTTGTCGGCCTTTCAGGGAAATTTGAGCAACTAGACAGCCCATCGTTTGTCTCTGATTCCATGGAAAACACTTTTTTCAAAAACTTTACTTCATTTTTCTTTTCAGCGTACAACCTTGGTTGGCATGCAATGGAAACTCCGTTATTTTAAACTTCTTCCAATTCTCCAAACTCTGATACTCTGTAAGGAGAAGCAACGCATAGCCAAGCTTCTTTCCATGTTGTATCGTCACCGATGTTGCCTGTTCAACAACACGCTCACAAATAGTCCGTTCTGAGTGAGTGAGAAGCTTCTTTCTAAAATAGCTGAGCTTTTACTGTTTGATTTGGGTACCAGACATACTTTTCTGTGGTTACTAAGGTCATTTAACTTCCTCATCCTAAACGTCGCCACTACAGCTTGATTTGCTTTCAACCTAACTTTTCAATCTAGCAAAATTGGCACCTTGGCTTGATTAATCAGGATATTATTAACAGGTTTCTTTTCATACTTCTTCTCTGGGTCCTTGATTCGTATCAATCCGTCGTTGAAATTGATCGTATCGTCGAATTTGCACACGAACCGCGTCCTAGGATGAACTTATCGGATTCGTACAAGTTTTCGACAACCAGAAAGCTCATTCAGAGATGATTTCCTCTCAGTTGCAGCGAGGTTTTGGTAGTCCTTCCGGCCACATAGATTGCGCCTTGATTGGCCGCAGCCAGTCTAATATTAGTCGTTATCAAAGTCGACCTATTAAAGCCCATGTTGGTCCAGGTGCTTATCGGCATGACACTGACCACAGCTCCGGTATCAAGTAGTCCCTTCACGGAGTGTTGTCTGCCCTGCACGTCCAATAGCTAGATCGGCTTCACAGCCTATGTGAACTGCATCCTGCTCAAGCGTGGCATTGTGTCCAACTCGTCTGATCTTAAGCTTCTCTTGACCGATGTAGATCCGGCCTATTTGGTCACTTTCATTGGTCACGTGAGCTTTCGTGTAGATGTTAAAGCCATCCACATTTATCAGATCGGGTATGTGCCATAGATCTCTATATAATGTTCATCTACTGTCATCAGTCTCGCCCTCCCGTCATGAGTAACACTCTCACAGCCCTAGAATCTAACTTGGTATCTTTTCCCCCAGGTAATCTGCATAGATGGCGAGGTGTACCAGAGTGACTTCCTATGGCTTGCTCAAGTTCTTCACCACTTAACGACCCGCGACCAAAACGATTCACCTTATCTTGCTCCCCTCTCTCATCATACCGAAGGTCTTTCCTGAGATGACATTCAACTTCAAAGCCCGATTCTTGGGTTCCTGGTTGTCTTCTCCTTTCTTTTTCTTCTCTTGGGTATCCAGTTTCTAACGCAACTTCTAACGTATTTTCCAGTTCAGACCTCAACCATTGTTCAATTTTTTTGTAGTTAAATCGTCTTACCCTTCCTTTTTCTTCCGCGACTCCGCTTCGTTCATTAGGTGTGCTCGACTAGCCTTTACTCCTGACAGCGCCTCTTTGTGGCGGGGGATGCTTCGCGTCCGCTACTGCATCCCAAAACTGAATGCAGTCCGATTTGAAATGCCCTTCCAGTGTGCAAAACAAACATCCTGGTCCATATTTTATCATGAGCGCTCTCACATATTCTTCGTGTTCCTCGTCAGATTTGTCTACATCGTCAAGAAAGTAACCAATCGCTTTCACGTTTTGATTATAATTGGAACAAGCTGAGACGTTATGGTCCAGCGAACCACAATTAGCTCATGACCTCCTTTTGTCCATATCAACACGAGGCTTACACTAACCATAACTTGTGCCGGTGTTCATTCCGCTATAGTCGCTATAATTTGTGTAGCGATTCTGAACCCTTGGCTTTATGAGCAGATATTTCCGCGATTTGATGCGCAAATCATCGGGCGTGGGCACGGAGTCCACTGACAAGATAAAATGGGTGGCCAACATGGTTTTTAGATCATCACTCTTTTCTCCGTCCATGAACTTCGAGGCTATGGCTAAATTCATTTCTGAGATTCTCTTGTCAGGATTACTTCTCCTTCTGAGCAGTTCGAGGTCATCCAAAAACTTGTCAATGGAATCATCATCTCTTTGGCGCCTCTTTTCAAACTTCACCATCGCCTGATGGCACTGCACACACGAGCTGATTCAGCAGGATGTCAAAAAATTTGCGAGCACTGTCACTTGTATTTGTCTTTTTCGCCATCACACAGCTGAGGGCCGTGTCTTCTAAGTTGCTCGTCAATGCACTACACTCCTGTTTCTTCGAGAAGTTTTCATCCTCAAAATGTAACTTCATTACCTCTCTCCAAGTATCAATGCAGCCATCTGACTAATCTTTGTAAGACTTCGGTTTCTTGAGTGTCCTTTGTGACCTTTCGCCTCTCTCAGTAGACTTTGAGATTTTAGAAATAAACTTCTCAAGAGACCTGTATAAGGGTTCAAACATTGAAGCGTACCTTGTAGTATCATGCGAAACGATGGTCAAATCTGGAACCAATCTGACATGCGGCACTGTGGGCAAACGTGCACCTGATATGGCTTCCGCCTCTGGCATCATTAGATACGTCCAACCTGCCCTCGACGGGGCTACCCTAGGTCTCTCTCTATGGCTAGGCCCAAAACTTGTTCTCGATTCCGGGGAACCCTTTGCATGTCTGGGGACTCTGAATCCGTCAGAGGCCTGACGCGAGCTCTCCCTTGAACCGGCGTGATTTTCTTGGTTGCTGCTGCTCAAGAGTTCGTCAAGCTTCCGCAATATGAGATCAGTCGTAGCATTCAATCTTTTCTCCAAGTTTGTCACCGTTCGAGTATAGGTGCTGTCATGATTTTTCAACAGTCTCTCGATCTCCTGTGTCATTCTGCTGTCTCCTTCTTCATACTTCTTGGTAGCTAGGGCCAAACTCACTGGTCGGTGTTTTGAACCAACTGGGCCTGGTCGCTTTTAGCTTGTGATTTTGCGTCTGCCAGCTTAACCTCTCAAGACCCTGTTGAGCCCTCTCTTCCACTCTGTCGATTCTTTTCGTCATATTTGGCCGCAGTTCCTCAAGGCCTGTCCTTACATTGGCAAACATGCCTCTCACATCCCTGGCCGTTCCCAACACCGGGGTCAAACCTAGAGACGATGACGTCAATTGAGGTTGCAGCCTAGTGCTCGATGACGCACCAACATTCTGCGTGCCCATCGACATCATCAGTCTATCGATCTTGATGACGAATTGGACACCACTTTCTTATTCTTCCTTTGTCTGGGGCTAGGAGTAAAATCCATTCCGAGTGCATTAGTCCTGGATAGTCGAAGCCAGAAGATAGTCCATCAGTTTGGAGCGATATCATGCATTCATCATACAACGTTTTAAAACTCTTTTTTTGCTCCTGAACTCGAGTGTACTTCCCTGAAACTTATGCTCCGAATCATCGCATTCTTACTCTGCTTGGCCAGAGAGGATTGCTCCTTTCTCTGACTACTGTGCTTGGTCTCTGATCTAGAAGTCTCTTTTAATAACAGTTCCTCTCCTGCATTGGCCTCGGAACGCTCCGAGGTCTTCTGAGATTCTTCCATTCTCTCTCGCTCAAAGTCGTCTCCTGACCTTCTAGGTCTTCGTGATGGTGGCAATCGGGTGGGATCCGCGTTTGCTCCACTTCCTCAAAGATATCAGTTGGTGTCACGTTCGCCGCCCGGGCCTCAAAGTTTCGCCCTTCAACGCCATTTTGATTATTTTCGCTTCCTAGTTTCATTCCGCTCACTTAAAGATCACTACGACTTTCACTCGTTGCCTCACTAGCAAAAACGTCGGAGATGCTGGGAATCTTAGTCACTTCTCCTAACGAGTCCCTCCTCTCCATATTTCGCGATTAGTGATAGCGATCTCTCGTATCAGTATCACTTTCCCCTACAGATATATCAAATCACTGCCTCGCTTAAAATTAAATTATTCTTAGTAAGAAGGCAGTAATGGCTTCAATAACGGATAGAATTCAACCTAATCTTAAAGGAAAAGACCTCCCTCAATTGGAACACTCAATAATGGAACACTCAATAAGGCAGTAATGGCTTCAATAATGGATAGAATGCAACCTAATCTTAAAGGAAAAGACCTCCCTCAATTGGAACAAGTGTCGTCTAAAGTGAGTGTCTCTTTGCTACTGCACTCGCCGAGGTACTCTTCTATGTGTCCTGCGATTGCCCGAGCTGTCCTACTAAGTAGCTCAGGGCAACCTGTGATCGAAAATATTTAGACTCTAAGCAACAGCTCTTCCACACTCGGACAATTCTAAGTGCACGATATTTTGGAACAGTTTTTCCTCTCAATTGAGTGTGTCGAGCCTAAAAGACTCGCCGAGGTTATCTTCTATATGTCCCCGGATTGCCCGAGCCTTCCTACTAAGTAGCTCGAGGCAATCACAAAACCAAAATAATAAAAGAAAAAATATGTTCCGATACTTCTGATGAACCCGACCTAGAATACAAAGTTGATGGCAAATCTCCGGGTCAACTGGTTTATTTAATCCTAGCATACACACCCCGTAGTTCATTGACTTTATATTTCAACTTTAATGGGATATTTGATGTATCTAAATCACCTCGGAGGGTCCCTCTGATTTTCACTAAGGATGTTTGTTAAGGGGCAGAACTGACTCCGGAGGGTTACTTCGGAGAGTATTCAAAACGCTTAACTTACTTCAAAGTGTTACCTCGGAGGTTACTTAAAGATCTAAGTTGCTTCGGAGGTTTTCTAAAAGCCTTACTATACTCCGGAGGGTTACCTCGGAGGGTTCCCTCAGATTTCCGAGTTTTCAACTCTTCTTTCAAAGAGTTCCCCGGCTAGTAACAAAATGAATTCCAAAAAGTATAATTTACTCTGGGAGGTTTATCTGAACTACTTCGGAGGGGCGCTCAAAAATTTTTCCTTAAGCAGGGTTGTTAAGGGGCTTAACAGTCTGCGGAGGCTTACTTCGGAGGGTCCCCCAAAAATCATGAAATCAAGTGTTTCGCCGTGGTAAAGCCTCCGATTGCGGTCTAACTTACTTAAAACAATATTAGTAGAACCGGTCAGCCTACCTTGTGGGATAAAAATGGGCCTTTTTTTTCTACCTATATAGGTTTTTTCGCAATTTTTGCTGAAGAAGCTGAAGTAATTAAAAATACTTGAAATGAGCCAACAGCCCTGAGAACTACTGGAACAATGCAAAAATTTGGACCATGATTGGTTTAGAGACAAAAACTTTGCCAAAAACTATCGAATTTGGATCCTCCGATTCCTTCCTTTTTCGGTCTTCAAGTCTCTACCTCTATCCATGGCGCTATTTAGAGGGAGTACTTAAATTATGTTCTAGTAACCGAGCTCGTTATGCTAGCAAGCCCCTAGCGTAAAATTTTTTTTTAATTCACCGCTAAGTACTCAAAAACTCAATTCTCAAAACATATTGACGAAATTAGAAAAATTACGAAAAAAATTCTGATCGAAAAATTTGTTTTCGTAACTTCTACTGATTCTTTTTCCGCGCGCTTTCTTTAATTAGGGGGCTTGAACTACGTAAGAGCTCACTGCGCAGAAGGTTTTTTTCGGAAAAACTTGGATATCTAAAAATTTGGGGTTATTAGTTTGGTCTAAAATCGATATTTTTCGACAAAATTGTGGTTATTTTTGTGTCTAAATGGAAGATATTTAAAATATAGTACGGGTAATAACCAATTAGTAGTCGATAATCAATATTACTATACCCTCCTTTACGCCAAAATACCCGAAAGGGACCCTTAACTTGGATGTTCGCAATCGTTGGAGGGTACAATCGGACCGAGCAAATTGTGTCTCCCACCACCCAAGTTTTCTGAAATAGTACCCGAACGATACTTAAAATGTGCTTAAGATACCCAACAGTCATTGTGGATGCTCTTCTTGTTGTCCCCTGTTGCTTCTGGAACACGTCTGGCAGCTTGCCACTCTACCCTCCGGTCATCGGCAAAGTTTTGATTAACGTGCTTAAATACTCAAACAACACTCGAGGGGGTTACTTGACCAACCACCAAAACACTCAATCTTTTGATCAGATATAATATAAATCAATCTGAAATAACAAAATATAGGAAATTCAGATCACATCTTGTCTGGAAATAGTATTTAAAATGTCATTTTAAATTTTTTTACTGTTTATGGTCAGTTTTGGGTTTTTTACTGTATCTTGTAGTTTTTCGTTTTCAAATAATTGCTTTTGGCTTTTTCTTGGTTATACACTATTTTTGTTTGGTTTTACGCTTTCTATTTAATTGTTTTTGGTGCCAGGGCCTCGGGATGAGCGGGTTCATGACTTCCCACCTAACCCTCCGATCCCCGGAATGTTCGGTCGTAACTAGGTGAAAAAGCTAAATAGTACCAAGTGGAGGGTTCGCACCTTCCGCCTTGTTCAATGCAGGACATTAAAGCCTTTAAAACGATTACACATTCGGAGCGGCGGATCGTCGCTAAAACATTTGTTGAACGTGATGGTCTATTGCCTTTAACAGGCCCACCCAGGAGCACCACAAAAACGTCTACGTAACATTTGCCCACACAATACACAGCAACGGGGCGTAGAAAAGGTACCTTTTGACGACTGGCTGAAGTTAATTACCTTAATTCTATTTTTAACCGTCTAGACTTAGCCAGTTATTTTTCTGGTCTGTTATGGGCTAGGTAAGAAGTAACCATTTTCAGGCCATCAGCCAAACGACTTGTGGTCAGCTTTCGCTTACATGCAAAAATAACCACATAGCATGGTCCCGGACCCGGACTTCGTGATTACTATAGGAAGTTGGTCTAGAAAATTTTAAGTTACTATGTTTTGGAGATGGATTGACTCTTTCCTCGACTCTAACTACTCATGCTCTGAATTACTATGCAAGATTAGAGTTAATTAAATTGTTCAAAGTTTTACAGAATCGAAAATATGCATCCAAAGTCTCAAACAGTTTTTGGGAACCGGGCCTCCAATTCCGTGTTCCCCCAAAGATAACGTCGTTATCTCCCCAATTTCGTGGCACGGGAGGGTACGGATTGGCTCCGGATGTCCCCCTGGACCTTCCTTCCGTCTAATCTATTTCGGGTAATCGTCCTATGTGTTATGTTATCAAGATAAGAGGCTTTATTTTACTCTCGTTTTCCTTCGACTGTTTTTCGTCTCGTAAATCGGGTTGTCTGTTTTCATTGTGTTTTTTGGACAAAATGGCCGTTTTCATTTTTCTCAGAAATATCCTCGCTCGAATCGAAATTTTGAAAATTCTAATTGTTTTAAATTCTGAGTCTCTTTTTCAGTACGAATTCATATTTAGGCATTAATAATGCTCGAATCGTCCATTTTTGTGTGGATGGGCGAGTTCGACTGTGTCAATCCGGGGGCATTGCAGAATCGTTTGTATACGGGGCCGCAGATCACTGCGTAAGACGCAATGCATAGACAATTCAATTAGTGCTATTATAGAGGAGGGCGGTTGAAGTAAAAACCTTTAATGACTATGCATTAACCACCACTCCTTAGAATGGTCCTGAAAAGAAAACTCACTTGGAAACTTGTATTAGATTATTTGAAACATTTTAATAAATTTGATAGCAGTTTCCTCAGAATTAATTTTCTGAGAAAATGTCTCGATAACGACATTATGACAGACTTTATACGGTTTCGCGTGCCTGATAACGGTGTTTTTTCGGATCAAGCGGTGCACAGCTTCCAACTGAGACCCTTAAGCATCTAGCCAGGCAAATGCGGATAGGGCCAAGGCATCGGGTAACCTAGTAAAACTTATAGTCTATGTATAACATGGCTAAAATTATAGTCTATGTATAACATGGCTAAAAATTAAAAAAAACTGACATGTCAGAATCAAAAATGTTCCCAAATCGAAATTTTATAACCAGAGAGAAAAAAAAGTAAAAAATCTCAGAAATTTACAGGAAAATGTTTTTCATGATTACGTAATTATATTATGTAATTACAGTTGTTCAAATTTGATTGGTTAAAAAGTTTTAGAGCCTTTTTAGCCACGTTTTTCATTTTTCAGATCTTTGATCGTTTTGTAAATATTGTAAAAAAAAATTTAATCCTGATGATGCACAGAATGTGCGAAAATGTTTGAATTAACATTTTAAATTTCTTATAACCATTTTTTTAATTACTTATCCTTTTTAGCGATAAGCTATAAGCAAACTGTTATATTCCTTTAAGGAAAACAGTCATAGTTCGAAAAAATTTTTATCTCTATTTGTACAGAATTTTATCACCACTTTTTGGTCATAATGACAGTAGTGTTTGAGTTAAAATGGCGATGATTGTAGCTGCCAGCTCCTTTTATCACGGCCTGAAAGATCTTGAGCAAGAGGAACGGAGAGAGATGCAGCAGAAGGTCTACGCAGTCCCCGGCTTTTCTTTGAAGCCCAATACCTTGAACAGGGGGAAGGATTTACGAGTGTTATTAGAACTGCAACCTCTGGCCAGTAAGCAGATTATTATCTGGCACGACGTGCTGAACAACAGCATATCCTCACATCGCACGAACAACTATACGCCCTGCCCACTTGACGAACTACTGGCGTATTTACAATCAAAGCGAAGACAAATTAGTGGCATTGTCTACTGCAGGAGAACGGGCACTTCCGATGTTTTTGAGGATCTGCGGAAGACAGAGATAATCGTCATAAAAGCAACTGGTAGCCTTATCTCTAGAAGGAAGAGACAGAATCCTGCGGTCCTCAGAGAATATCTTCAACTGCACCAGTCAAGTGAATTGGAGTTGAAGTCACTACGGGTGGTGCTGTCCCATCGAGACCACCTGCCAGGCATCTTCTCAAGGATATGGGGCCAGACCAAGAAACCATCGCAGGGACGCCGCAGGGCAAAGGCGCGGAGAACGGAGGTGTTGGCTGGCGACCTCCAGTCGGAACCGAACGACCAATAGGGGGTAAGATTTTGTTGTGGCTGTTTTTTTTTGCTGAGTCCCACATGAGTTTAAGTGCTCGTGGCCTGCAAAGAACAGATGACCGCAATTTTGCTGCCACCACCACTCCTTTGAATGGTCCTGGAAAAAAACTCACTTGGAAACTTGTATTAGATTATTTAAAAAATTTTAATAAATTTAATAGCAGTATCCTCAGATTTAAATTTCCGAGAAAATGTCTCGATAAGGACATTATACCAGATTTTTACGGTTTCGCGTGCCTGATAACGGTGTTTTTTCGGATCAAGCCGTGCACAGCTTCCAACTGAGACTCTTAAGATCTGAGCTAAGCCAGACAAATGCGGAAAGGGCCAAGGTATCGGGTAACCTAGTAAAAGCAAGAGAGGTAGTGAAAAGGGGTATAGATGAGAAATGGTGGCCTTCGGTAATATTCTATCTGAACCGGCAAGCAAGGTGTAGTGTCAATAACCTGATAAGCCGACACAAAAGAAAGCTTGAAAAACTTTCGGAAAGACAGGATAGACCATTAAAACACTTGGATGAAAGGGCAGTTAGAATTTTAGATGAAGTAATTTTGCCGCTTTGGGTGCGGGAAGTCTTAAGTTTTGGACCAAAACATCCGGTACGAGACAAATTCAATGAAACTCACTTCCTTGGTGTCATTGATAGTTTTTTGTTTGAACTGAAGTTAAATAGAATACCCGGAGAAAAATTATGTGAGACTGAAGCAGCTGCAAAGAGATATGCTAAGAATGTGAAACAGACCCCCTCTGACAAAGGTGTTGAAAAAGCCAGAACGTTTTTGAAGGACAACGGTCTTCTGGCAGTGCCATTTGTTAAGGGGGTTGGTTTTTGTGTAATAAAAAAGGAGACATATGAGAAAAAAGCGATAGATTTATTACAGGCAGAACAATTTAGTGAGAGGAAGAATCTGACAGACAGCGTGATTATGAAAATTGAAAAAGACATAAACAAAGAATTAATCGCCTTGAAAAAGAAGGATGAGATTAGCGAAGCGATGTATAATAGGTTGAGATCAACGGGAGCGCAGCCGGCTAGACTGTATGGAGTAGCATAAGTACACAAACAAGGCACACCACTTCGTCCCGTCCTTTCTTTACCTGGTAGCTCATATGACAACCTAAATAAAACATTGGCAAAGTACTTTGATGATATTGAGGGGGCAAACATAGAAACGAACACTCAAATGGCCAGGGAGATCTTGGAGAAAACTGAGTTGGAATCTGACGAGAGTATAATCTCCCTTGATGTAAAGAGTTGTTACACTAATGTCCCGCTCAAGGAAGCGGTTGAAATAGCCCTGAGGAGATTATATGAGCAAGTCAACCCTCCGGAAACATATCGCAAGACTATGAAAAAACTACTGAATTTGGCAGTGAGTAAGGTACACTTTAAATGCAATGGTTTGTGGTATGTACAAAAAGACGGTTTAGCAATGGGCGCCTCCCTTGTAGTAATATTGGCTAATTTGTGGCTCAAAGAATACGAACCTGTATTAAAGAAAGAAGTACCAAAATTGACTGTGCTAAAAGACGGTAACAAGGAAGTGTGCCCTAGATGTCAAAAAAGGTGACATATCGGACAAAAGGAGTAGAATGCGAAGCTTGTTTGAATTGGTACCACTTAGGGTGTGGTAACATATTGGAATCCGAATACGCAGACATCGCTGAAACAGTATGGTATTGCATGACTTGCAAAAAACAACGGGAAGCAGATCGAACTGTGAATGGTGTTAAAGTTTTTCTAAGATATGTGGACGACATAGTTAGAACGGTCAAGGGCAATCCTGGGGTAGTTCTCGAGGCTGCCAATAAGTTGCATCCAAACTTGCAGTTCACCATAGAAGAACTCGATAGTCACGCTAATTTGGCCTTTTTGGACTTAAATGTCAACGTGAATTCAGCAAAAAAGGTCGAATGTGGTTGTTACCAAAAACCCACTGATACCGGCACCGTTCGAAATTTCAGAGGATGCGCACCTTTGCATTACAAGAGAAACGTTATTGAAGGGACGGTTCATCGGGTTTTCAGAAGTACCTCAACATGGGAGTATTTTGACCAGGCATTGGAAAAAAAATCGGAAACTATGGATTGAAAATCAATATCCAAAAAATTGTCTGAAAAGGTAGTGTTTGAAACTCTTAACAAGATCATTGAGGGAAAGAAAAATTTAGAGGTGAAGGCATCAGAACCGAGAAATGACAAATGGTTGAAAGATTCACCACCCCTTCTTACAATGCAAAATCGAGGCAATCCATCTCAACTGTTAGCTGCAAAGGTTCGGCTAATATCCGGGCACAAATAATTTTTAGAACAAGAGAATTGAAAACATGCTTGCCATCCCTCAAAACTTCCTTTGCTCGTGAACTGAGATCCAAAGTGCTGTACAAGCTTACATGTAGTGGATGTAACTCCACATATGTCGGTCAGACGGTCCGACATTTAGCCACGAGGGTCGATGAACACGGCAAAGGGGACTCCCCAGTAGGACAACACTTGTTAGAATGTAATAAGGAGGTAGGCGGTACTGCTGAGCTGAAGTCAGAGATTATAGACCAAACAGCCAACACTCATAAGCTACTGACACTAGAGGCTTTGCATATTTGGAGGGAGAGGCCGAAGACCAACACACGCGATGAATTCAGGAGCCGGGAATTAACAATAAAATTATAGTCTATGTATAACATGGCTAAAATTTAAAAAACTGACATGTCAGAAACAAAAATGTTCCCAAATCGAAATTTTATAACCAGAAAGAACAAAAAACTAAAAAATCTCAGAAATTTACAGAAAAATGATATTCATGATTACGTAATTATATTATGTAATTACAGTTGTTCTAATTTGATTGTTAAAAAAAATTAGAGCCTTTTTAGACACGTTTCTCTTTTTTCAGATCTTTGATCGTTTTGTAAATATTGTAAAAAAATTTTTAATCCTGATGATACACAGAATGTGCGAAATCGTTTGAATTATAATTTTAAAATTCTTATATTCTATTAATGCTGGTATAGGCCCTATCCAGCTTGTGCACGACCGTACCTAAACGGAAAGGCCCCTTTTAATTTTTTCCTTTTTTCTTTATGTACTCCCAGGCGAATGTTACAGCGTCCGTCGTGTCCTAACCGAATGTTGTGTGTGATACACGTTGCAACAAAACAAAATGGCAACTCTTAGAATTTTGAAAAATGCAAGGGGATTTTCGGTTTTTTGAAAAAAAGTTCTCGAATAATACAACCCTTTTTTTCTTGTGGATTTCGTAAAAAAGACGCTTAGTACTGTGTTTTTCGTGCCACTGACATTTCGGCTGTGCCATAAGGGGAATCGCATATTTATTTGGGACAAAAAGTTGCCTTAATCAAACAATCAACGAGATTTTTGTTAAAAGTAAATTTGAAACTTTTCGCAACTATGAGCATCGTCAGGATTTTTACGATAAATTAATCTAAATGACGATAAAACATCAATTTAAAAATGTTAAAACATCAATTTACAAACAATCAAAGCCCAAGTTAATAGTGGTTACCCTAAGAAAACATGAAATTGAAATACCATAAAATACCGTTTCTTGACATGATGGTGGAACGTAAAGATAGGAAACTCAGCACTGCCTGGTATAGCAAGCCCACGGATACAGGTCTCATGTTGTCTTTCCGGGCATGTTCACCGAAACTGACAAGCGAAATATCATAGAAGGTACTGTCTGTCGCATCAATAACACCACGTCGAGTTGGAACAAATTCCACGATGCACTAGTTTCAGCAAAGTTCGTGTTCGAGAAGAACCAGTACCCACCGCCATATTAATAATATGTGAATTCAACATCTCAATGAGACAAAAAGTGGAAAAAAAAGTTTTTATTCAGTTCCACTTCCAATATCGGTACCGCTCATGGATCAAGTGTCAACCTGTAAATTTCCTTGACTTTTTGCTGGATTGTTCTGTGTTGTGAGAAACCGACACAAGTGTCAAGGTGCATATCTGAGATAATCACACAACCGCAGTACTTGAAACTACATGACTCATCGTCCGCAGATTCGTAACAGCGCCCTTTATGACATAAAAACATGATGAAAACCATTGCTGTAAAAAATACCTCTTTCTCTCCTCTGCGCAGGACTACAGTTTTGTAAGCCCAAAAAGTCATTATTGAACAAAAAATGCAAAATTTTGTGTGTTCTGCTATAAATACTTATTGCGATCCATTTCTTGAAATAAAACCCAGCCACTTTGGTAAAGTGTTCGTCTCTTTCCTTCTGTGATAACACATCGCTGAAAACATCGAGAGCGTAAGAAGCAGATGAAAATATGACGCTCTCATAGAGTCTAACCGAGGACTTAAAACAAATTTTTCTGAGTTGGACTTTAGATTGTATAGAGCAAGAGGCAGCATAGGCTTTTTTCTTGAGATGTTCCAGGTGCTTGGAACCTGTCAATTTAGTGGATAGCACTATGCCTAAGTATTCAAACGAATCCTTGAATTCGATTTCTGTGTTGTTGAAAAATAATTGGTCGGTCCTGGCCAGCCTTCCGCCATTTCTGTGTTTCACCACCTTAGTTTTGCCAACATTCACCCTGAGACTGTTTCTCTGGCAATATTTTTCGAGTACAAACATTGCGTTTTTAACACTGTCAAGTTCAGTCGACCCAATCGCTAAGTCATTGGCGTAAAAAATCGTGAAGCAGCCTGTGCTTTTAAGTTCTGCAGATAAATCTGCTAAAAATAATGCAAACAACAGAGGTGACAATTTATCGCCTTGTGGAACGCCAATAGTCTGAGATATTTTGGTGGACAAATACCCATCCCAGCATACTTGGATATTATTTTGAACATAAAGCTTGTACAGAACTTTTATCCTTTTATTGTACAGAACCCACCGCCATATTACGATCCCATAGTCGAAAACGCAATCAGTAAAATGTTTACTCAAAAGGAACAAAGGGCTACAGATGCGAAATTGAAAGAACGGAAGTCACGTCCACTCTGCTGATGGAATATAGATGTTACATTTTGGATCGTTTCAGTAGAAGTATCAGGAAGATCACAGAGGCCTGCGTTCTGTTTACCACGCGGAAAATGAAAACGGTCTTACCTGCCCTGAAGAGCAAGATGCCAGATGATCTGAAAAGCCGAGTCATTTACGAAATAACCTGTTCTGGATGTAAGTCCATCTATGTCGGTCAGACGACACGGTATTTGATGACCAGACTAGCAGAACATCCCGTATCAGCTCACCCGTGGGAACTCCCCTCGAAAACTGCATCGGAGACGCTTCAGAAATTTGCTCCAAGATTCTGGACCAGACTGAAGATCCAGGACGACTACTAACGCTCGAGGCCCTGTATATCGCAAGGAGACAACCGACACTGAACCAACGCGAAGAATACAGGCAGCGGCAGCTCACCCTCAAGTTGTGATAGACACTTTTCTTTGTTCCGGTTTATATCGGCGAGATTTGTATTTACTCGTATACTAGTGCAGTTGTTTTGGTTTTTTGTTTTTTTTTGTTAACTCGTTCGCAATGATGACGACCATTTCAGATAATAGTTTCTCTGATGATGCACACAATGTGCGAAAGCGCTCAGAAATAAACATTGATTGTATGCTTTGTTTTTCATCCTGAAAATGATTTAGCTTTAAATTTTTTTTCTCAGATTACTAGTTGCGTTACTTTTTTCTCCACTTTAGTCTAAATATTACGACTACAACTACAAATTATAATCTGTAGCGGAATTCACATTCTATTTCAAGACTTACATG
The DNA here is from genome assembly GCF_963678635.1 of Symsagittifera roscoffensis. Classification (NCBI taxonomy): domain Eukaryota; kingdom Metazoa; phylum Xenacoelomorpha; order Acoela; family Convolutidae; genus Symsagittifera; species Symsagittifera roscoffensis. The sequence goes on along the minus strand of NC_087070.1, from coordinate 4,129,964 downwards.
ATAGTTTTCTTGTGTTTCGAAATTTTTTGAAAAGTTAGTTTCGATGAATCAGGGATGCTCTAAAAGCACACTCGCAATTTTTCAGACAAATTGGCATAGTAGAATCAAATATGTTGCGATTGCCAACTTCAGACGCAATTATTGACTATAAGCAGTTTTCTGTGCAATAGGAGCATGGGTTATTTTGCGCAGTTGTACGAGAGATTTTCCTGCAAAGTTTATGATTTTTACAGATATGTGAAGAATTTATTTTTCAGATCCTAATGAGCAGCAGTGAAGAAGTTTCCTGGATCTCATGGTTCTGCGGCCTAAGAGGAAACGAGTTTTACTGCGAGGTAAACTGAGCTAACATGTAAATATATCAAAGGATGAATGTGAATGCTTATCTACCAACCGTGATACATGTTTACCCTAGTGGACAACGCAAATTCAGGATTTTACTCTCTGAAATGCTTAATTTCAATGACCATTTTTTAATATTTTTTTTGTATTTTGATTAAATTGTTACATCGATTGACATTAAATGATCTGAACAACCATTTTCACCATTTGTAATAGGGTTGTCTATGGGAGTGATCTTTTTTTGAATTAGTGAAGTAGAAAAAGTTGATCACGAGATGAATCATATCATACGCTGGTGGACAAAATTAAGCGCAAGTTCAGGATTTTTCTCTCTAAAATGCCTCCCTTCAATGTCCATTTTGGACAACCTTTACTTCAATTTCCATTGAAATTTTTACATAGACCAAGAGCATACGATCAGAGCTACCCTCTTTGAAACTATCAAAATTTGGTTTCAATGACTTAACAATGCTATCCGTGTCTGAAAATGCCAGTTTCCTTTTTTGCACTAATTTTTGTGAATTCTTTCTTGAATAAGCTAATTGGATAAAATTGTTCATGTGACGTTAAACATTCTCAGCAAGAAAATGGAAACAATCAGTGTGAAAACTTTACTAAACTCGGACGATTCTTACTTTTTCACGCGATGTAAAAAAAAACTTCATGCAAATGAGAAAAACTGGCATTTTCAGACCCGGATTACATTGGGTAGTCATTGAAACCAAATTTTGATAGTTTCAAAGAAGGTAGCTCTGATCGTATGCTCTTGGTCTATGTAAAAATTTCAATGAAAAATGAAGTAAATGATGTCCAAAATGGACATTGAAAACATGCATTTAAGAGGGTAAAATCCTGAATTTGTGCTTAATTTTTACCACTAGTGTATCTTTGACCTTCTGATTACCCTTGAAAGTTAAAAAAAAAATCGTTTCTGATAATTTCACACCGTTGTAAAAAACTTCATGCAAATGGTGAAAACTGGCATTTTCATACCCGTAAAAACTGTAAGGTGCTTCAAATCAAAAACTGAGACTTTCAGAGAAGGTAGTTTAGATCAATTGCTGTCAGTCGGTGTAAAATTCACAGAAAGTGTCCCAAATTGTCGGTAAAGTAGAATAAAAACATAAATTAGTGGATAATTTTGTCCACTAGTGTAGTTAATGACGAGTTTTGCTCTTTAGGTAGACGAGGAATATATCCAAGATAAGTTCAACCTCACTGGTCTGAGTGAGCAGGTCCCTCACTACCGGCAAGCGTTGGACATGATTTTGGATCTAGAGCCAGACGATGAGGCAGATGACAACCCTAACCAGGGTGACCTCATTGAGCAAGCTGCCGAAATGCTGTATGGATTGATCCAAGCTAGATATATTCTGACAAATAGAGGAATTTCTCAAATGGTTAGTTATTGTGTTCAAGTTTTGGTGGCTTTTAGAGCAAAAAAAATAACGATTTCCATAAAATAAACAGAAAAAGAGTGTTACGCTTTAAATGTTGCAATGAATTTGATGTTTTTTAAGCTATAATTTAGTGTGTCTCTTGTTTCATGAGCGCTCAATTATTATTCTGTTTCAGCTCGAGAAGTACCAGCAAGGAGACTTCGGACACTGTCCGAGGGTGTACTGCGAGAACCAGTTGGTGCTGCCCATTGGACTCTCTGACGTCCCGGGAGAAGCCATGGTGAAGCTCTACTGCCCTAAGTGCCAGGTATAGTAGCTCTTAAGTCTACAAAAACTATTGGAACCAAATACAGAATGTGACTGGTTCATATAACATATTGCAATACAATTGAACAACTTGACACATGAATATTAAATTTTCACTTGTAGGGGGCAGGGTAAAGCTAAACTACTGCTTTGAAATGACGTGTTAATGGTTTGTTAAGGACGTCTACACTCCGAAGAGTACCAGACACCATCATATAGACGGAGCTTACTTCGGCACCAGTTTCCCACACATGCTGTTCATGATGCACCCAGAGTACAGGCCCAAGAAGAGTCCCACATCATTCTCCGCTAGGTGAGACCAAGAAGATTCGACTAAGTATCTCGGTTCTGCCAATTTTATGTACATAGATCAAATGGAGGTTTCAAAATATAATGCAAACTATCTTAAATTATTCAAAAAACACTTTGTTCATTAAAAATTATAGATTAAAAATGAATTGTATTTACATAAAATGAAATGATCTAACTTCAGCTAACATTAAAATGAAGTTAAAAAAACATCGTCATTTGTCAGATAAATCCATAATCTATTTTACATCTAAATACGGGCTTCTAAATTTCGTCTTGTTTTAGCTTTTTCAACACGCTTTGTTTGCATATTTAACGAAAGAATTTTTTCACGTTTAAGCTAAATTGTATATTGCAATGGTTGAATTTATTTTTTCAGTTTAAATTCAGTGTTTACCCAAGCAATGCTTCAAAATGTGTTCATTTTGAAAGTCATCATTTTGATAAAAAACCTGCTATTAAGTATAAGAAATCCTAAGGATTTTAACACAGACTATTATTGATCCGACTTTCGAGGGTTTTTTTTCTAGCCATTTTTTTAACCAGACTTTTTAACTAGCCATTTTTCACGATTTTTTTATATCGCTCAAAAAGTATTGTTGTCCTGAGCTTAAATTTGGAAAGATATTTTACCTGTGATCATTTTTTGTAAAGTAATGTGGGTTTAAAGATTGTCCTTTCGGCCAATTTGGGACAATTAACGCGCGATATACTCGCGCTATTAACGCGTAAGCGGAGATTTAATCCGTCTTAGAAATCGTTTCGAATTGGTTGAAGGAAGCTTGTTTGCTCTAATTGATTTGTTACTACGAGCGAAGCTTATGACTTTGTACTGATTTTGTTGTGTAGGGGGATGATTTTCACAAAAAATCTCAAATTAAAAAAAAATCATTTTTATTACATGTAGTTTTTTCTTGTTATTACTGCTCCATAGACTGCTCTATAAATTGAGGCTTTTTAGTTGGTAAATGTCTATTGTTTTCAAATAGACGGGTGTTACTGATGCGGCATAATTGGCGTGCGTCACTTAAGAAATTTGGTAGACAACATGTTTTACTCGTTCAGTCTTTCCCAGTAGTGTTATCGGTCATATTTTTGCTTGTATTTGCGAAGTGGAACTTCGCCTCTGTGTTAAATTTTGATTTTGTCGACCCTTTGGTGGGGTGATCTCGGCTTACTACCAGTGGGTGCATATATGGTCTCCCACTGAATATTTTTGCTCTTCTTAATTTTTCAATTTGTTCTTTTTTTGTTATATTTCAAAAAATTTTCCATTGACTTGCATTTAAATTAAGACGAAAGAGTCTGATTTTTACAATTAATTGCGCTGGTTTTTGAATCCCATTTATAATTTTGATGATTTTGCAAATGAAATTATTTCAAATTTTGGAATGTGCAGCTGTATGCGAATGTGCAGCTGTATGCGAATGTGCAGCTGTATGCTGTCGGTAATTTCAGGGTTTATGAGTTAAAAATGCGAAGATGTGAAACCAAGTAGTTTTGAAATTTGACTATTTTAGTTTAATTTTATCACTCATATTTTATAATCAAAAGCTATTTTGGATTCCCCCGTCTTTTGTGGTTGCATTCATGTTGCTGTTTTTTTTTATATCTTTTATTTATCAGTAACTTTAACGTTCACTAATCTGTTTGAACCACCGGAAGTGCATTACACGCTATTTCAATTTTTGTTCTGATAATCTTTCCATAGACTGCCATTGTTTTATCTTCAAGGTAAAGCATATGGAAAAAAAATCATTTCAAGTCTGATTTTAATTGTATTATATTTTAACATGGTTTTGCATGTGAAACGAAAGATATTTTTCATGTGTAAGCTATGTCGTATATAACTTCCCAAGCCTTTAATTGGTTGCTTTGAGGTTACTCTCAGGGGTTGCAAATCTTGTGTCCAAATTTGACTGCTCAAATGCCTTTAGTTTTCGAGATGTGGCGTTTTTTGATTGTTTTACAAAATTTCATGAAGTTTGGAATTCCTAGCCCTGTTGCTGTCAAGGTGTTCTCAGGGATAGCAGTTCTTGTCTCCAAATGTGACTGCTCAAATGCTTTAAGTTTCCGAGATATGACGTGTTATCTTTTATTCAAAATTTATCAAAACTGAGACATAAAATTTTTAGGAAAATTGAATTTCACGTAACTATGGCTGTGTGCTGCCAGGGTAATCTCAAGGGTTGCAATTCTTCTCTCCCAATGTGACTTTAAAAATTTTTTTGATTGCCCTGACATGACTTTTTTCCATACTTGAAAAAGTTTTTAAAAGTTTGCTTTGAAAAAAAGTTTACGAATTTTTAATTCCCAAGCCTAAAATGGGGTCATAATCACGGTATACTCAGAAGTTGCAATTTTTTCTCCAAATTTTATTGCTCGAATCATTTTACTTTTCGAGATTTTTTGTTTTAATGATTTTTCAATATACTTTATCTAAAACATCCTTAAAGTCAAGGTACTCTCAGGAAGTTTTTATCTTGACTTCAAAATTATCTGACGTTTTCCAAAAGTGAGGTTTGTTATTCAGAGTTTTCCTGAAATTTTGAATTAAACACGAATAAATTTTTGCTAAACTAAAAAAAAGTCGGGCTAATGAGGAGAGAATCAAGTTAAACCGGAGACTCATTCATGAATTCAGTGGTATTGCCAACGAAATCGTCAAGTATGAAAAGTTCAGTAGTTTTGAAGATTTTACCATTTTAGTTGAATTTTTTATCGTACAGTTTTTGAAATCAAATGTGTTGTTGGATGCCCCGTCTATAGTAACGGTTGCATTCCTTTCGTTGTTTTTTCATATTTTTTGTATAAGCAGAGTTAATTTTTTTAATCTGTTTGAAGCATCTGAAGTGCGCTACACGCTAGTCGTAGCTTAGGCAGTGAGTGACAGCATGTTTTTACAGCCCAGCATGGTGGTTTCGAGAAATTTCAATTTTCGGTGGCAAAAGAAATGTCTAAATTTTTTTAACTTTACTTGCTTCACTGATTGTACTGATTTCCTTTTTTAAACAGAAGTTTTGTTTTGAATGTATTGAAGTATGTTTACAGAATTTCTCTAACATGTTTAAGTTTGTTGATAGCTCTTTTTGGATTTTCGTATCATTAGCGTTTTCAACGAATTTGCATTAGTATGGTAATTGGTAGTTCAGATCGTTTGTAAAATTTTAAAAGGAGTAGTGAGATTCAGTTTTGTATGATAGTGCACCTATAGTTGAATTTGATGCTCGGAGTCCAAATTATGATTTACTTATGCAATTATCTTCCAGGAGCTGACAGTTCATTTGCTTATATAGACCTTTTAAAAAACTTTTTGACATTGCCTCCGTGATTGATATAGATATATAAATTTCTGGTTCTTCATGGTCGTTTTTTTGCATACAATGGTAAGAAGAGTTTTTTAAACATTAAGCGGAAAGTTCCTAAGCTTAAAATACTCGTCGAAGAGAATTTTAAGGTTTTATATATGCTATTTGCTCCGTCTTCAAGTGCCAGTTCGATACATCACAAGGATCTGGTGGTTTTCTATGATAAAGGTTTCTCAGTTATTCATTATTGATTTAACGTCCTGATTTTGAAAGTTTAGTTTAACAGTTTCACCTTTTCTTGTTGTCTGTAATTTTTTCCGATAGACTTTTGATGGATAGTTTTTCTTGAACTTCCGTATCATTGTTAACTTTCCAGCTCTGTTGATCTTTTCTCGGGGTATGGAATATATATAGTTTTTATATACTTTGTTTAATTTATGTATCTTTTAGATGTTTTATTTAAGTAAAAACTAGTGAAAAGACTAACGATTTTAGATGATTGTAGTGGAAGTAGAATATGAGCTATGGTTATCGGCCTTACTGAGACTGAGTACATTCATTAAAAGATAAATTCGAAAGTTGAAGCATTCATGACTCCGTCTTCAAGTGCCAGTCCGATACATCACAAGGCATTCATGACTCGTTTCCAACTGTCTGTTGACTATGTTCGTAAAATTAATGCAGTCGAATCTTTGTGCTACGTGCATCGTAGCCAGCTCTCCTTGTCTATTGGTTAAGTTAGGTTAACAAACCTTTTTTTAACCAATTGTTGACACAAACAAGCTAGTGGTTGATTCAGGCGTTTTTTTTTGGCTTATCTTTCCTGGTATTTTTTTGCCTCCTTGGAGCTGATTCCCGTGCTGCATTGTCTCTCTGTAAAAACGGCTAAATTGGTCATCACTGTTAAAAGCTGTATACTGCAATTTGCCGTCGCTAATTGGCTAAGGAAAATGACTCTTGGTCCGTTTAAGAGTAATGAACGTAGTGAGTACTCTTATATAGGTCTTGGTGATTTTGTTTGTTTTTTTTTCATGAAAAAGTCTTAAAATTTGTTCACGCTCAGTTTTTTTCGCGGTTTGACTTGTGATTTCTTTTTAAGACCAGTGCATTTTATTAAAGGAAGGCAAACTGTATAAGTTTAAAGCTCACAAAAAACGTGATCGACTTTTATTTTCGAAAATGGAAATTAATTATCAAATATCTCATTGAAATGAAAGTTTTGCCTATTGATCCAGTTTTCTCAAATGCGGTTAATTTTAACAAAAAGTATCCATCATCAATTGCTTTACAAATTCAAAGAGCTTTAAGGACATCTATTTTTTCTTCGAAATTCAAAAGTTGAAGGTTTTTGAAAAAAAAAAGTTTTTTTTTGTTTCCTTGTTCCTTGCTATCATTATTTTTCTTTTTCAACTGTCAGTTGGCTATGCTTTGATTTAGAACCCTGTATTCGGATACGACGTTTTTCAGTGATTTTCAAGGCATTTTTATTATGTTATTGTAATTTTCCTTTTCTGTTTTTGCTTGTGTATGCGAAGTGCAACGTCACGTCTATAAATCGATTTGATTGCGAGGTTGTTTTAGGTTATTTGGGTTCAAAATCCACCCTCTGGCTTACCAGCTGCAAGAGCAGGCATCGTCCAACAGGACCCGATCATCCACCAATCGCAGCCGAAGCTCAAAGCAACACTACAAATAGAACACCAGTAGACGTCCAGATTGAACAACGATGCCAACGCCAAGAAACGTGATTGATAAAAGTATTTTAAGGGGTCCGTGAATTTAAAAGACTCGATTGTCAATGTTCCTCCTATTTTTTAGTTAAAATCAGGATTGATGTTAAATTTGTAGCCTGTTATAATCCGAATAAAAATCATAAAGACGCTAGAGGCAAAAAGAAGACATGAGACTATAATTACGTTCGTTGTTTCATTTTGCCAAAAGATTGTTTTTTTTTTCAAAATCTGAATTGTTATTTTTCTAATTATGATGAATTTTTTTCTTGGATTTGTATGAGAGTAAAATTCCTTGTTAAATTGCAGTTTAGTCATGGCTACAGTTAGTTGATAGTATATAAAACTATTTAATATAAAGTGTAGCCAGTATTTCAAATCTTCTTGTAGACAGTACTGGATCCTGTAGCATGGAGATTTGATGTGATCGTTTTTTACAGGGATCTTTTTACTCAGCTGCAATTGGAATCTATTGAACTATTTGGTATAATAGTTACATTCTGAAAGTTTGCGTGCTATTATTTAATGATACGAATGAGAAGCAATCGAAGCTTAATTAGTTGTTGTATGTCGCCATACGATCTTAATGTTTTGATTTTCAATTAAAAATGTCTGTCGGATCTTTTCAAAGTAAGATTATTTGACCTTTTTGCTTTTAGTTTCAACATTTTTAATTGCACGTTTTAACAAACTTAATTTTAATTTCATTAAGTTTCTTTCCTGACTGAATTTCAAAACCCTAACATTATATTTCAACAAAATATTTCAATTTTAACTAATTAAATTTCTGCTTCAATAATATTTGATGACTCAAAATGACCTATCAGTCTCTAATCAGCCATTAGTTTAAGTCTAATGTATAGTTGTTGCAAAATTATTAGCAATACTGATGACATCGATCGAGTAATATTGGTTAAATCAAACTTTCTGATAATGAGTTGTAAGCATGTTGAAATTTAAATGCAGCTGTTGAAACAAAAAACAGGAAATGCGAAATAAAATTAACTGAAAAGTACATGTTAAAATCAAAAGTTAGGAATAGACTTGCTAAAGTTGTAGTTAAGTCTGAAATATACAATCAGAAATGGCGAAATTAAATGCAAAAAGTGTCATAACTAGAGGAGCTTTTGATATTTTATGAGACAGATTTTTGCTTTACTCGTCAATTGCTTCATTGCACAATTTGCTGGAGCTTAAGCTATGACATCGAATTTTAACAAGTTCTAATATTTCTTTTTATCATGTGTTTTTGACTTGCAGATACGTTTTTCAAAGTGTGCTCTAATGACGCGCGTCAGTATCATCAGTAAATTTGGAAGGAAGGACGAATTTAACTGAACAATTCTACACTGTTTGTAAACTGTTAAAGTCAACGATGGAACTAATAATTACCCTGCTTTTAGCGTTACTAGATTTTTTTCCGTAACAACTTTGTCAAAAGATGGCTGAAGTTAGTCAGTTTGAATTAGTCCGGTAGTCTTCTAGGATCTAAATGCGTTTCCTTATGCAGTGGTAGTTTTGTCGGACGTTTGGCTTTATTCCTAATTTTCATCTGCTTTATTTATTTTTTATTTCAGTAAGCGTCTCGTCTCCTTTTTACACTAGCGTCAGCTTAGTGTGTTAATACGAACCTTCTTTTCTGACCTAACTCGCAAATAAAAGTTTTAATTTATTTGGAAGTTTCGCTGTAGCTTTGGCAATTGCATAGCATCTGTCCTGTTTTATTTGTGACTAGTGTTTGGCTGTTACTTATTAAGCTTTCGTGGCTGAGTGGTTAGTGTGTCCCACTCTTAATCTCTAGGTCGCAGCTTGGAATCTCAGACCAAGCCAAATTTTTTTGCTGATTCGAGGCTTATTTCTACTTTTTCTTATCGCACTTTATAGAGCTGCGTTTTTGTCGTGTTCGCGCTAGTGTTTGCGAAGCACAGCTTCGCCTCTGTAGAAAATTTTTTACAAAAATCCAAAAGTTTTTGGAAAAAGGTAATTTATTTTTTTATGAGTCGATTAACATAGCTCAGACTCTTAAATAGCTCGTGATCTTTTTTCCGTTTTTTTTCTGGAAAGATTTAGATTTTGTCCAGGCTCAAATTTACTTTTTTTGCAGTTTGACCTTGAATTTAAGATCCGTTAATTTCCTTTGTTAAAAAGAAGGCAAAAACTCCACAATCCAACAGGAAAAGTGTAAAGGTCACGAAAAAGGTGATCGAGTTCTAATTTCAAAAACAGAATTTAATTATCAGATTTCTTTGCGAAATGAAAATTTTACCTATTGGTCCATTTTTTGAGTTTAGGGTGATTTCATCAAAAAAGTGTCAATATTTTTTTTAGATCTTGTAAAAGCTTTAAGGCTATATGTTTTTTCTTGGAAAGTTTTTCAAAAAATGGCTATGTTTTTTAAGATTCAATCAACGCAGCTCAGACTCTTAAATAGCTCTGATCGATAGCGTGAAAAAGCGTGATCGATTTCTAGTTTCGAAAGTGAAATTTAATTTTTCGATTCCTTGCCTAATGAAAACTTGTGCTTTATTTTCCAGTTGTCTCAAATTGAGTTAATTATATCCAAAAAGTGTCTATCATTATTTGTTCTAGAAAATTAAGGAGCCTTAAGACCATTTATTAATTGTTCTTCGCATGGTGAGATTTTTCGAAAAACAATATCGTTTTGTTTGCAATTGCTATGCGTTTTTTGACTATTTTCCAATTGTGTTGGCTTTGTTTTAAAGTCGATACACATAGTTAAGGTGCTGATGATTTTTCTCGATTTTTGACTTACGATTTAATTCAAAGTTCTATTGAGCAGCAAAAGTGTAAAAGTCACGAGAGAAATTGATTGTCTTCTAGCTTCGAAAGTGAAGTTTAGTTTTCAGATTTCTCAGCGGAATAAAAAATATACTTTTTGATCCAGTTTTCTCAAATTGGGTTAATTGAATAAAAATGTGTCAATCATAAATTGTTTTGGAAATTCAAAGAGCTCAAGCGGAATCTATTTTTTGTTACAAATCGAAAGTTGAGATATATTGTTGTACAAATTTTCTTAATTTTTGTGTAGAACTTTCGTATATACTGGGATTTATGTTATTGAATTGATAACATAAATTTTCATTTTTTCTGCCATCTCTTTTGAATCAGTTGAAAGATTTTTTGTAAATAGTTTTGTTCAAGAACCTCATTTTGTGGTCTTCTTGTTAGAAATGATGTCACAGCAAAGTTTTGAGCTTTTTAGCATTCGGAATATGAGTCCTCGAAATTTGCCTTCGTTATTTTTTGAAATTTCGATTTCTTAAACAGTTTTTTATCTGACTTAGTAAGGTTTGACCTATAGTATATCGACTTGTTGGCCTGATATTGCGTCTTTTGATGAGCTAAATATTTTTTCCGTGTGCGCTTTAAATAGATCGCGATGATTTGTTTCGTTTTTCAGGAAAAGACTGAAAATGCTGCTGAGTGCATGCAATGTATTTATGAATGCCCATAGGATTACGAGCACTTTTCGAGTTCAAGTCATGTTTATTTTCCAAAAGGCAGACAAAATTGCTCTGCAATTAGGAAAGAGGAAATTGCTCAAAAAAGCGTGAGCGATTTATTTATTTTTTCGATTTATTTAATTTAATTTATCGATTTCTAGCGTAATGAAAACTTTTACCTAACTTTCCATTTTTCTCAAATTGAGTTATTTATAAGCAAAATTCTCTATCATAAATTATTTTTTGTTCTTCGAATGGTCAGTTTTTTTGAAAAACAAGTCCGTATTTTTTTCAATTCCTATGCGGTTTTTTTTTACTCTTTTGCAGCTGTGTTGGCTTTGTTTAAGAGTCGATAAAAGTGGTTCAGACTCTTATGTAATTACTGATGATTATTTTCTCGTTTCTTCTGGTTAAAAGGAAGGCAAACTCTGTTATCGAACGGCAATAGATTTCTCACAAATTGGGTTAATTTTATCTAGAAAAATGCCGATTATAAATTGCTACTGAAGTTTAAAAAGCTTTAAGGTCGTTTTTTGTTTGAAATACGTAAGTTGACTTGAAGTTTGATCAACAAACAAGTCAGTTTTTTTTTCTGTTTCTTTGAACTCCTTGACTCTTTTCAAACTGACTGTTGGCTTTAAATTTTTTGATGTTAAAGTCCTAAAATTCAAGCCTAATTCTGGGTATTCGCGGTTTGACTTGGATGTTTTTTAATATTAGTTCCTTTACTTTGATAAAATGAATGCAAGCTCCACTTCGAGCAGCAAAAGTGTAGATTTCCCGAAAAACTTGAATGATGTCTAGTTTCAAAAATGGTTTTTAAATTTCAGATTTTTACTGAGGAATATAAAAATTTACCTATTGATCCAGTTTTCCAAAGGGACAAATTCGAGTAAAAAAAAACAATTGTCAACATTGCTTGAAATTCAAATAGCTTGAATGTGATATTTTTTCTTCAAAAGTTGAAGAAATGGTGGACAATTTTCATTAAACTTATTTTTGGTTTCCTTGTTCTTTCCATGTTTCTAACTGTCTGTTGACTATGTTTTAAGAATATGGCTTTTGCCCGTTTTTTTTAATATTCACTCGCGTATTTTGTTTTCACTCTAACTCTCCTGCTCTCACGAAACGTAATTATGCAATTGGAATCTATTGAACTATTTGGTATAATAGTTACATTCTGAAAGTTTGCGTGCTATTATTTAATGATACGAATGAGAAGCAATCGAAGCTTAATTAGTTGTTGTATGTCGCCATACGATCTTAATGTTTTGATTTTCAATTAAAAATGTCTGTCGGATCTTTTCAAAGTAAGATTATTTGACCTTTTTGCTTTTAGTTTCAACATTTTTAATTGCATGTTTTAACAAACTTAATTTTAATTTCATCAAGTTTCTTTCCTGACTGAATTTCAAAACCCTAACATTATATTCCAACAAAATATTTCAATTTTAACTAATTAAATTTCTGCTTCAATAATATTTTATGACTCAAAATGACCTATCAGTCTCTAATCAGCCATTAGTTTAAGTCTAATGTATAGTTGTTGCAAAATTATTAGCAAACTGATGACATCGATCGAGTAACATTGGTTAAATCAAACTTTCTGATAATGAGCTGTAAGCATGTTGAAATTTAAATGCAGCTGTTGAAACAAAAAACAGGAAATGCGAAATAAAATTAACTGAAAAGTACATGTTAAAATCAAAAGTTAGGAATAGACTTGCTAAAGTTGTAGTTAAGTCTGAAATATACAATCAGAAATGGCAAAACTAAATGCAAAAAGTGTCATACCTAGAGGAGTTTTTGATATTTTATGAGACAGATTTTAGCTTTACTCGTCAATTGCTTCATTGCAATGTTTGCTGGAGCTTAAGCTATGACATCGAATTTTAACAAGTTCTAATTTTTTTTAGGAAATTGAAATTTTACCGATAGATCATGTGTTTTTTTTTTCAGGATAGTCCTTACTTTTGTTCACGATCATTCAATTGCATTCTGGTGGTTCACTTCCATAAAAATATTTTGCTGATTGACTTGCAGATACGTTTTTCAAAGTGTGCTCTAATGACGCTCGTCAGTATCATCAGTAAATTTGGAAGGAAGGACGAATTTAACTGAACAATTCTACACTGTTTGTAAACTGTTTAAGTCAACGATGGAACTAATAATTACCCTGCTTTTAGAGTTACTAGATTTTTTCCGTAACAACTTTGTCAAAAGATGGCTGAAGTTATTCAGTTTGAATTAGTCCGGTAGTCTTCTAGGATCTAAATGCGTTTCCTTATGCAGTGGTAGTGTATCTGGTGCTGAAATTGTAAAAATTGTTTTTATCTGCTTTATTTTTATTTAGTTCATTAAGCGTCTCGTTTTTACACTAGCATCAGCTTAGTGTGTTAATACGAACCTTCTTTTCTGACCTAACTCGCAAATAAAAGTTTTAATTTATTTGGAAGTTTCGCTGTAGCTTTGGCAATTGCATAGCATCTGTCCTGTTTTATTTGTGACTAGTGTTTGGCTGTTACCTATTAAGCTTTCGTGGCTGAGTGGTTAGTGTGTCCCACTCTTAATCTCTAGGTCGCAGCTTGGAATCTCAGACCAAGCCAAATTTTTTTGCTAATTCGAGGCTTATTTCTACTTTTTCTTATCGCACTTTATAGAGCTGCGTTTTTGTCGTGTTCGCGCTAGTGTTTGCGAAGCACAGCTTCGCCTCTGTAGAAAATTTTTTACAAAAATCCAAAAGTTTTTGGAAAAAGGTAATTTATTTTTTTATGAGTCGATTAACATAGCTCAGACTCTTAAATAGCTCGTGATCTTTTTTCCGTTTTTTTTTTCTGGAAAGATTTAGATTTTGTCCAGGCTCAAATTTACTTTTTTTGCAGTTTGACCTTGAATTTAAGATCCGTTAATTTCCTTTGTTAAAAAGAAGGCAAAAACTCCACAATCCAACAGGAAAAGTGTAAAGGTCACGAAAAAGGTGATCGAGTTCTAATTTCAAAAACAGAATTTAATTATCAGATTTCTTTGCGAAATGAAAATTTTACCTATTGGTCCATTTTTTGAGTTTGGGGTGATTTCATCAAAAAAGTGTCAATATTTTTTTTAGATCTTGTAAAAGCTTTAAGGCTATATGTTTTTTCTTGGAAAGTTTTTCAAAAAATGGCTATGTTTTTTAAGATTCAATCAACGCAGCTCAGACTCTTAAATAGCTCTGATCGATAGCGTGAAAAAGCGTGATCGATTTCTAGTTTCGAAAGTGAAATTTAATTTTTCGATTCCTTGCCTAATGAAAACTTGTGCTTTATTTTCCAGTTGTCTCAAATTGAGTTAATTATATCCAAAAAGTGTCTATCATTATTTGTTCTAGAAAATTAAGGAGCCTTAAGACCATTTATTAATTGTTCTTCGCATGGTGAGATTTTTCGAAAAACAATATCGTTTTGTTTGCAATTGCTATGCGTTTTTTGACTATTTTCCAATTGTGTTGGCTTTGTTTTAAAGTCGATACACATAGTTAAGGTGCTGATGATTTTTCTCGATTTTTGACTTACGATTTAATTCAAAGTTCTATTGAGCAGCAAAAGTGTAAAAGTCACGAGAGAAATTGATTGTCTTCTAGCTTCGAAAGTGAAGTTTAGTTTTCAGATTTCTCAGCGGAATAAAAAATATACTTTTTGATCCAGTTTTCTCAAATTGGGTTAATTGAATAAAAATGTGTCAATCATAAATTGTTTTGGAAATTCAAAGAGCTCAAGCGGAATCTATTTTTTGTTACAAATCGAAAGTTGAGATATATTGTTGTACAAATTTTCTTAATTTTTGTGTAGAACTTTCGTATATACTGGGATTTATGTTATTGAATTGATAACATAAATTTTCATTTTTTCTGCCATCTCTTTTGAATCAGTTGAAAGATTTTTTGTAAATAGTTTTGTTCAAGAACCTCATTTTGTGGTCTTCTTGTTAGAAATGATGTCACAGCAAAGTTTTGAGCTTTTTAGCATTCGGAATATGAGTCCTCGAAATTTGCCTTCGTTATTTTTTGAAATTTCGATTTCTTAAACAGTTTTTTATCTGACTTAGTAAGGTTTGACCTATAGTATATCGACTTGTTGGCCTGATATTGCGTCTTTTGATGAGCTAAATATTTTTTCCGTGTGCGCTTTAAATAGATCGCGATGATTTGTTTCGTTTTTCAGGAAAAGACTGAAAATGCTGCTGAGTGCATGCAATGTATTTATGAATGCCCATAGGATTACGAGCACTTTTCGAGTTCAAGTCATGTTTATTTTCCAAAAGGCAGACAAAATTTGCTCTGCAATTAGGAAAGAGGAAATTGCTCAAAAAAGCGTGAGCGATTTATTTATTTTTTCGATTTATTTAATTTAATTTATCGATTTCTAGCGTAATGAAAACTTTTGCCTAACTTTCCATTTTTCTCAAATTGAGTTATTTATAAGCAAAATTCTCTATCATAAATTATTTTTTGTTCTTCGAATGGTCAGTTTTTTTGAAAAACAAGTCCGTATTTTTTTCAATTCCTATGCGGTTTTTTTTAAATCTTTTGCAGCTGTGTTGGCTTTGTTTAAGAGTCGATAAAAGTGGTTCAGACTCTTATGTAATTACTGATGATTATTTTCTCGTTTCTTCTGGTTAAAAGGAAGGCAAACTCTGTTATCGAACGGCAATAGATTTCTCACAAATTGGGTTAATTTTATCTAGAAAAATGCCGATTATAAATTGCTACTGAAGTTTAAAAAGCTTTAAGGTCGTTTTTTGTTTGAAATACGTAAGTTGACTTGAAGTTTGATCAACAAACAAGTCAGTTTTTTTTTCTGTTTCTTTGAACTCCTTGACTCTTTTCAAACTGACTGTTGGCTTTAAATTTTTTGATGTTAAAGTCCTAAAATTCAAGCCTAATTCTGGGTATTCGCGGTTTGACTTGGATGTTTTTTAATATTAGTTCCTTTACTTTGATAAAATGAATGCAAGCTCCACTTCGAGCAGCAAAAGTGTAGATTTCCCGAAAAACTTGAATGATGTCTAGTTTCAAAAATGGTTTTTAAATTTCAGATTTTTACTGAGGAATATAAAAATTTACCTATTGATCCAGTTTTCCAAAGGGACAAATTCGAGTAAAAAAAAACAATTGTCAACATTGCTTGAAATTCAAATAGCTTGAATGTGATATTTTTTCTTCAAAAGTTGAAGAAATGGTGGACAATTTTCATTAAACTTATTTTTGGTTTCCTTGTTCTTTCCATGTTTCTAACTGTCTGTTGACTATGTTTTAAGAATATGGCTTTTGCCCGTTTTTTTTAATATTCACTCGCGTATTTTGTTTTCACTCTAACTCTCCTGCTCTCACGAAACGTAATTATGACTGTTTAACCAGTGAGTTAAAAACAGGCGATGGATGAAGACTAGCTTCGAATATGTGGATTTTGTTTCCTCTCTCCTGCTGCCAGAACACTTTTTTCGCCTGTTCAATAATGGATTTAACAGCTGGAAGAAGTCTAGATTTGCTTGCAAGTTGTGTAATTGTTTTCATTTACACAACTTAATGCATCTCACCTTAAATGTTAAGCGTGAAAGCGATATTATCAGATGAATATCGGGAAATATCTCGTTGGGGGAAGATTTGCAAGTTGATATTTTAGAAAATAGGAAAAAACTTGCAGCCACTTGTTTGCCCAAAGAGCTGTACAATGAAAAAAAAGCGTTATTGTTTATTGATTTCCTGCTGTATGTAACAGGATTGTTTTCATAGTATGTCGGCGCTATTCGTTGCTTTTACTTGACGACCTTGGCTTCAAATCGGCTAAACTATTCATAAAGAATTGATTTTTTTGGATCTACTTAACAATCGTCCCCCCTTATGGTATCTATTAAAAAATTTCTACCCCTATAAATCAAAGCAGTAAATTAGCGCTAGAGCGTTTTATTTATAGTTCGAATTTTGCTGCATTATGATTGGGCGAAAATGCGACTAACTTAATCAGCTTATCAATTCCCCCCTTTCTTGATGGAGGGGTTAATTGTAAAGTAGATCCCTTGTTTTTTTGAAGTTCAATGTCTTCTTTAGAAATTTGAAGAAATAAGGAATCATCATTATCAATAGAGACATAAACAATTGAATTCATAAATTTGCGCCAAATGGCATCATTTTCCCTCATTTTCATTTTACCATTGAGTAACTTCGTGACAAATTCATTCTTTATGCGAAGCTGACGTGGCATTTTGTGACTTGAAGTTGTTATTTTTACAGCCTTTAGAAATAATTTATCTATAAATTTCAACTAATATTGAATATCTAAATTGATCTCCTTTAGCATATGTTCAGTTTCTGAATTGAGCCAAGTGCGAATAGTGTGAATAAATTTCAGTTGAGAAAATGGATTTGTTGAACAGAAGATTGTGGTTTGTGTGTGTTTTGGTGTTGGTGCTGTCGGTTGGTGTGATAGTACCTGTCGCGGCTGCAGAAGAAGAAAAGAAGACAGAGGATAAACAACCCCCAGTGGAGGCTGCCGAACCAGAAAAGACTTCGACCGAGACGCCAAAAGAAAAACCTGCAGGTTGGAAACATACTTTGACCTTGACAATAATCTAACTCTATTGCATTATAACCACATTATTTTTTTTCGAAAAGGACCACGAACCGCCGACATTACAACTGGGAGTCAGATAGATATTCGGGCTCTTTTCCAGTTTACCACCACCTCGTAAATCTACAAAATGAAACATCAAAAATTGTTCTCATGGCATTTTGCATGTAGGAATTGTACAAATTTGTTCACGCTGACACTTATTGCAGTTTATAACATGAAAAGTCATTTAACATAGATTTCAATTAAATGAATTTCAGAAAAAATCAAGGTGGAAAACTGTAAAAAAGCCAATGGAGCAGAGCATATACCTCTCTATTGCTCTCCTTGTTAAATTGAATGTAATTTTGTCTCTCCCCCCCCCCCCAACACAAAACTATGAATTTCTACGAGCATTTTATGTTCACAATGTCCGATTGACAAAGATGGAATGCGAACTAATTAGGCAATGAAAAACTTATTTGTTCTTCATACTTCCTTGAAAAACCCTTCGTAACACCATAAAATGGATGCTTATTTGATGTGAGTTGGCAAAAGGGAAAAGAGGAGTGTGTTTGTTGTTCTATAGTGAAGGAGTTGCGTGTGGGTGTGAAGCACAGAGTGAAGTGTGAGGAGGGGGAGAAGACGAGGAAGGGGGACAAGTTGTCCATGCACTACACCGGCACACTCCACTCCACGGGAGAGAAGTTCGACAGCAGTCTCGACAGAGGCACCCCATTCCAATTCACTCTCGGCACTGGACAGGTACCACTTTTTTATTTGCCCCAGACCCACTCAGTGTAGGGAGGGGGGGGGGGGGGGGGAGGGAGAGGAGGTTAAAAATACCAACCTTTCTCATACGCAATAGATGTAGCAAAAATAATAAATAATAGCTAAACGAATGTCAAAAATCTCTCGATTTTTTAATTTTTCCAACATTGTACTATAGATTTGCTTATTTGCTTGTAACTATATTACCAGGCCACATTTTGCTCAGTTTATTAAGAGTCGTTGAACGGGCTCTTTTCCTTTCCCCTCAACTACGATTTTAACTACGATTTTTACTTGTGATTTTTTGTTCGCATGGTCTAATTGTTATAACACTAAAGTCAGCTTAGAGTTTTGTTACGAACCTTTTGTTTTTCTAAGCTAACTCGCAAATACAAGTGTTCATTAAAGGTGTTCATTTAGTTGGAAATTTCACTGTAGAATTGGCAATTGAATAGCATTTGTTCACTTCTTTATTTGTGACTAGTGTTTGGCTAATACCAATTCAGCTTCCGTGGCTGAGTGGTTAGGCTGTGAGACTCTTAATCTCTAGGTCACAGGTTCGAATCTCAGACGTAACCGAGTTGTTTTTTGTTATTTTGAGGCTTATTTCTACTTTTTCTTATTGCACTTTATAGAGCTGCTTTTTTGTCGTGTTTTCGCTATTGTTTGCGAAGCAAAGGTCCCCCGCTGTGTAAAATTTGGCATGCAAACTGAATATACCATGACAAACATATTTGGTCTGCATATGTAAACCCAGTCGCTACGCCCGAAAATTGATGCTTGTTTGAGGTGGGGAAAACAAAAAAGAGGGCTCTTTTCCAGTTTCCCACCCCCCTCGAAAAATTACAAATTAAAAGTATTCACACGACATTTTGCGTGTGAGAAATGTTGTAAAAAATTGTTCACCTGTTCACGCTGACATGTTTTGATGCCGTTTTTATCCTGATAAGTCATTTTAAATTGAGTTTTTTATAGTGACTTTCAAAAAAAATCAAGTGGGGACTGGAAAAGAGCCAAAAAGAGTCGAAAGAGAAAGTTCAGGCTTTTAAATAGGTCGTGATGATTTGTTTTTTTGAGGAAATTTCTTTACACTTGCGAGAGCATGCGGCTTGTGACCAGGAATTGGACTTTGTTTCGAAAGTTTAAAAAGTTACGAAATACGTGCAGTTATTTTTACGTGCTGTCATGATCCATTTCTTGGGAATTCAAATATAACTAACGAGCCCCTATTCGGTACTAATTAAAGTTCATGATTTTTTTCGGATTCGTTTTTTTTGTCGTGGTTTTTGTCGGCTCAACAAAAAGGTGAAGGTTCAAGAAGGTCAACAGCAGAGAACTGAAACTCAATTTCAAAAACCTAAAAAAGTCTTATCTATGGCTCGAGTGTATACTTGCTCAATTCCATGTTATGGATTTAAGAAAACTTAAGATCATGGTAAGTTATCAATAGTTCAATATTTGTTAATGAAGTAATTTTTGGTGTAACATATTCTGTTTTATAAGATAATTGAAAAGCCTTTTAGGGCGGATATAGAGTTTTTCAAAAAAATGTTCATTTTTTTAAATCAAATTAATTGGCGCCTAAAGAAAACTAAGAGTTGGTGTGTAGTAGTAGGAAGAGGAGGGCCCTTTGGGTAGACAGCGTGTCGATTTCACTTTGTCTTCACGTCAAGAATTCCCCCTCCTCCTCCAATCCGTTTCTGATTATTATAATGTTTTAAAGACAAAAATCTTTCAGCTTGGCGAAATACAGTTGGGGCCTTATTCTAATGCGAATTTTCAAAACCCTCGGAAAGTTCGAATAGTCGGTGAATATTGCTGAAATTCGAATAGTCGGTGAATATTGGTCTTTGTTGGCTAAAATTGATTCCTCGTCAGTGCTTTGTTCAGGTAAATGAGACCATAAGCTACAAGGGAAATGTCCAACGATTGAACCAGTTACTATTTACACCAGGAGTTGAATTGTTATTTTTTGGATTTGTTTCAGGTGATCAAGGGTTGGGATCGAGGTCTAGTGGGTATGTGTAAGGGAGAGAAGAGACGCCTAGTGATTCCCTCTGACCTTGGCTACGGGGCTAGAGGGTCCCCTCCCAAGATACCTGCCGACTCCGCCTTAGTATTCGAAGTTGAACTGCTAGACTACACGAGAGCTGGGTCCAGTAAAGAAGAATTATAAACCACCCCCGTCCATGCACCTAGCTAATAATTGCTTCAGTCGACTCAAAGAAAATATGTCCGTTTTGATTTGATTGCTTTGTGGTCAAGAATATAAACGGCTTTCAGATATTACAGAACCAAGTGTGCTAATCATCGCTAAACATATACGAATCATTTCAATATTTTATGTATTTCGAATGTTATCCTTAAGTTATTAAATATATTATGATTTTGAGTCAATATTTGTGGCTAAATTGTATATATAAGTTTATTATTCGTTCACCGCCTTATATATTGACGGTGACTTTAATTTTACCATGAATATTATTGAAATCTGAAATTGACTGTTTTTTCCTTCTAGATCTTCAGTGAAATTGACTCGTACTAATCAAATAATTTCACGGTTTTACGACAAGTAGCACAGAGTGTTCTGACCACATCATCGAATGCGTGAAAAAAAATTGTTTCACTAACCCATTTACTTATTTTTCTGCGCAGAAAGATTGCTCCAGAAATAAACTCTCGGTTAAGAGGGCTTTGAAAGTAGTGTGGGTACAACTGTTCTCATCCAATCTAGTGGTTAATTAGTATAGAAAACGCAAAAAATTCGGACCTGTTTTTCTCGAGGGAGCAATAATTTTTTGAAATATGCGTAAGAATTACGACTGAAAGAAGAAGAAGAATTTATTTACAAGAGATTTAATTACACAGGCGTGCTTGTAAGATTAGTGTTATCCGCTCAGGACACGTTTTTCTAACCAAAGCAGCACAGTTTTTATGCGATTTATTTGAGCGCGGCGACTAATTAAAGATTTCAAAGCTCAACTAATTATTCCAAATTGAACTGTGGAAAGCTAATTGGCCCTCATATTTTCCTAGCTAGACTCTTCAATTGTTTTTAAGTGCTTGTTCCCCTCATTGAAAATTGGTAGTAACTTTGTATTCATATGTTTTTTTTAGTATTTTTGATTAAGAGTAATGAACGTAGTGAGTACTCTTAAATAGATCTTGCTGACCTTTTGATGTTTCTTTTTCAGGAAAAAGTCTTAAAATTTGTTCACGCTCAATTTTGATTTCGCGGTTTGTCCTGTGATTTTTTTAAGACCAGTGCATTTTATTCTTAAATGGTAGGCACACTCCACTATTGAACAGCAAAATTTTAAAGGTCACGGAAAACGTGGTCGACTTGTAATTTCGGAAATGGAAATTATATATTAGATTTCTCAGCGAAATAAAAGTTGAAACTATTGATCCAGTTTTCTCAATTTGGGTTAATTTTAACATTGAAGTGTCCATGATAAAATGTTCTACAATTTCAAAGAGCGTTAAGGCCATCTATTTTTTTCGAAATTCAGAAGTTGAAGGTTTTTGAAAAAACAAGTCGGTTTTTTCCAGTTTTCGTGCGTTCATTAGTTTCCGTGCGTTCACAAGTCAGTTTCCGTGCGTTCATTACTCTTTTCCAATTTTTCGTTGGCTATGTTTTGTTTTCCTCGCAAAATTAGTTATCACAAATAATCTTCGGAATAGGTCGAGTGAAATAAAATTCTAAAGCCCTTACAGACATGATTCGAACGACAATAGAAAATGTCAAAAAGTCCTCCCTGTCTCGAATAAACCGGTTTGAAAGTTAAGTCTAATTTCGAGCGAGTAAAGCAATTGAATAACATTCGTGTCTGTGAAAATATGCTATTCAGGCTGCAAAAAAAAGTTGATTTTACTAAGAGGAAAACTGAATTTGGAAGCTTAATTTAGCGCTTTCTTGGCAATAAAAAGTTTTCCAGAAATTAAAAATTTTTAGTGCAATAAACTAAGAAACTTTTATATTAATATTTGAAGACAACTAGTCGATTATGCCTAATTCACAAGCTTATCACGCGTTTGCTTAGTTTTATCATCACACCATGCACAAGAAACGACACTAAATTAAAGATTTTTTGGATTTTTTCAACGAATGTGGTCAGAGTGAAACTCTCACTACCGAAGTGAAACTTTCTTAAGGATATTGTATGAAAAGTTGGTTCCAATTTGATTTTTTTTGCTGTCTTTCTTTCGTTAGCCCCACAATGGTCGGGTTGGACTCGTTCGTCTCCAGGCTAAGGAACTTCCAACGGCCTAAGCCGCAGGTCTGCGTGAGTGAGTGGGGAGGGATTCTTGGGGCAGTTGAAAATGTGGCAACTAGTGTGGGGTGCTAGGTGACAGTATGGGCATACTGGGCAAACTTGGTTGTCTAGTCGGGAGAGGTATGTTTTTAAAAACCGGCTGTAACCAGACTGGAGTTGGCAGAGTTTACAGCGGGAAGTTCTGGGGAGAGTTTTTTCTGTGGGGTCGATCTCAGGGGGCTGTATACAAATTACTTTAGAGGGAGGGTTTTCTGCGAGGAACTTGGTTACTAGATTTGTGTGGTTGTGATTTAAAAGGGACTTGTGATGGTTAAAAACGAAAGTGAAAACTTCATTTTTTTGCTGTCTGACTTTGGGTTCTAAGTTCAATTAAGAATAATTTGGTTGATGGAGGTCAAATTACCCTCTTAAGTTGCGAAATAGATATCGCTCCAATAAACGTGATTGATTTTGTCTCGAGAGTTTTTATATCTTTTAATTAATTACGCTTGCGAATAACAAGCATTATCAAATCGGAATTTAAACTTTTTTCGGGTTAACAAACAGTTCTACAAATTTCGTTGAATCACTTATGATGCTGTTGGCATGCTTAATTTTGTGAAATTTCAAACTTAACTATTGGCTACTAATTACTACTGATGTCATATCTAGAACTCAAAGGGCTGTATGTATAATTATAGAGATTTGATATCAATTGTCTACTGATGGTTTTCGGCTTCATGGTTGTCGTTTTAAGCTTTGTCTGTTTAGTTTCCAAGTTTCCTACTTTGCATACGCTATTTAGATAGCTATTGGGGATTCTATGCAGGCGTGTTTCTGTGTTTCAGCTTATTGGCTGTCGGCTTCAATTCTGTCGGCTTATTTACCGATTTCTTTTGTTAAAATGTCCCGTAGTACTTTGAGATCAATAAGATTCTGGCACCAATTTTTTTGAATTCGCAAATTCAACCCCACTAGGACCTTTTTGAAAAACTTAAATAAATTCAAACACGAAAAAAAAACATTTTTTGTTTATTATTTTCGTTTTCCACTTCCTCCAATTCTAACTTAGTTCGAAGTTCTGTTTGCTAATTCTTTTGCGTTATAGTGCGCTCATCTTATAAATGTTGTATCGCATGTGGTGCAAAGCTCAGCTTCGCCTCTGTGTAACCCAGTGGATCTTGAAAATTACTTATTGATCCAGTTTTCTCAAACTATTTTGACATTTTGTTTTTGGCTAGTATTTTAGTTTTCAACCTTTGTATGCAATTTTTATTTCTGTAGCTTTCGCAATTTCACATTCTCTACGAAAGTCGTTTTCCGGAAATTAAAAGCAAGTTTTTTGGTGGAGCAGAATGTACTGCCGATCCTTCGAATTGACATATAACTCTTACTTAATACAGTTCCTAACATTTTTAGAAGATTTACTTTCTTTTTTTTTCAGCTGAAATGGATTTTACGTAGTGATTTTACGTTTTTGAAATTGTCATGGTTTGGTATTTCTGATTTCCGGTGATTGTATAAATTTTTGTTCCGAACGTTGAAAATGGAGAAGAGCTCAGTCTTCGATTGTGTTTTAGTTTTTGTTTCCCCTTGCAAAATCAGGTACCACTAATAATCATCGGACTGGATCGTGATATATCATATATGAAAGATATTTCAGTCGTGATTCGAACGACATTATAAAGTTTTCCTATCATCGAAAATAAACGGTTTGAAAACTAAAGAGTAGGTCTTACAACATAAATTTTTTTTAAGTAGGGAAAAACTGTTTTATTGCGAAAAAAAATATGTTTTTGGACACTTCATTTATAGCTACTGTGGCAATAGAATATTTTTCTTCAAGAAAATTAGAAGTATTTTAAAATTTTTCTTCTTTTTATTTTTGATCATTCTCGAAAACAGATGTCTATAATGTCTAACTAACTAACGTTCTACCCTTTGATTTAGTGTT
The DNA here is from genome assembly GCF_963678635.1 of Symsagittifera roscoffensis. Taxonomy (NCBI): domain Eukaryota; kingdom Metazoa; phylum Xenacoelomorpha; order Acoela; family Convolutidae; genus Symsagittifera; species Symsagittifera roscoffensis. The sequence continues at coordinate 4,105,540 of NC_087070.1, read as the reverse complement.
TTCATCACACCACGAACAAAAAAACGACATTAATTTGAGAAGCTTTTAGCAGCTTTTTGAATGTGGTCAGCATAGCAACCAAATTAAAAACGCTCCTCATTTCTCCAGACTTAATGAAATCGTCAATGAAAGAATAATCAAGATGAATATCAATTGAATTAGAGAAAAGTCCAAGTCTGTCATATTTTGAATATGAGATACAAAAGCACCTGTGGCACTGTGTCAGATGTGTCTTTTGAGACTGCCCTCCTCCAAGGTGGATACACTTCTGCTGGGGGTGTGTTCGTTCCCCAAACTGTTCCAGTCGAGGCCTTGAACAACGATCGATTAATGGAACTTGAGGTTTACTTGTCGAGTTTTCATAACTAATTTTTTCAAAGAATTGATTCTAACGAAAAATGAAAACGGTAAAATGATAGAACAGTGGTGATATATATTTTTTTTTGATTGAAAATATTGAACAGTTTATTGGTCCACGATGCTTGTTTGAAATGATAAATATTATCATATTTCTATGAGTTAATTGTTTCAAATGTCATCAATACTCTGAGCGTATTGCTTTTTTCATAGATTTGGATTCTATGTTCCGATAAAAACTATGTTGTGACGTTGGTTTTTATAGGATGCTTCATTTGTGACGATAGCCGAATACATTGCATCTCAATTCATATCCACAGATGAAGTTCCTGCCTCGGATCTGAAGTACTTAGTGGAAGAAGGTCTGAAGCCAGAGAAGTTCCATCCAGATTACATTCCAGTGGTCGACATGGGAGTAGAACTAGACATGGAGTCTGGTGAAAAGAAGTGTCGATTGTTCCGAGCAGAAGCGTATCATTCACCATCTTTGGTCTTCAAAGACTACAGGCGCAAATTCAATCTGCAAGTAGGATACATACGTTTTTTTAACACTTTTTACAAGGTAATGTGTTGCTGCGTAAATTTCAGCATCATTAGTGATTGAAAAGCGAATATATCAGGTGTTTTCAGTTCAGTTTTTCTAAAATTGAGATGATATTTTCTGAAACTTCTTACGCTCTGATGAATGTCGAAATGAAAAAGGAAAGTGTTAATATCATACAGCAGAAACCAGTTTGAATTTGACGTCGGATAGTATGCAGATAGTCGGTCAGTATATGAACTATTGCACGAAGAAAAAATATCATTGGGAAAAAGATGTTAAACAAAAGAAGAGCAATGTTCTGATTTGCACCACTGGCGATACAGGAAGTGCTGCGATTGAGGCCCTAAAAGGTGAACAACTTTAAAGACCGAGAAAGTGATGCAGACGGTGGCCACGTATATAGCAGAATACTCCGATAGCCGAAAAAATTGAACTAGGCCTGGAATTGGTCCGTGCTTTTAAACATGGCTCGGATACTACCACCAAGATGCAAGTGCCAAAACTAACTCTAGTAGGCACGGAATGCATCACTTTTAATTGTCCAATACATTATGAAATGTATACGTAATGTTGCGTCGCCGTTTTAGGTCTGCCATTTGTGAACGTGTTTGTGGGCTTCCCTTCTGGATCCCAGATCACTCCTTTCCAGAGACTGCAGATGACCACGTGTCCGGATGATAATGTGCACTGCTTCCAAGTGCAGGGATCGTGCGATGACCTGGATTTGGTGTATCTGGATCTCTTCGCAGACAAAACGCTGAGTTAGTCTTTCTCATGGCAGAAGGTTCAAATTGCAGAAAGTCTCCGTCCAATCAAACCGGCCCGTCACCCTCGAGAAAATCTTAGATCCGCCTCTGCGCCTATTTAAATTTAAAAGCCTATTTTCCTGCCATCCCTCTGTTTAATTCGAATTTAAACTGTAGTGTTGTGTGTCAAATATCCCAGTCTGGTTTCATGGAGTAAAGTTCCGACTTATAACCTAGTTAACACCCCTAACCCTACCACTCGAAAGGGGCGTTGACTTGATCCCATCATCTATTTTCGCAGCTGATGAATTCAACCTGACCTCTGCCAACTCGACCAATTGGGTGCGGATTATGGGCCAAGTTGCTATATTCACCCACATATACCTCCGAGTCATCCACCAATGTCAACCTCAGAAGAATGTCGGAGACAGAGTCAAAATAGTCATCCCTTCTGGTACGTGTATTAAACAGTATTTATATGAACAGTTTTTCAACGTATCCACGTAATTTTACTCCCCACCGTCAATACCATCAACGCTTGGGTTTAATCGTTGAGTGTCTTTCGTTTAAAATAAGTAAACTTATTGGTTGTTCTCTTATTGGCTGTTGGCTGGCTCGTTGTTAATTGCTTTATGGCCGAACTAATCAATTAGACGAGTACAGGTTTATGAATTAAGTGTTTTAAAGCTTTGGTCTTATTGCAAAACACTTTGAGTCCCTACTAGACCAGTCGCGACAGGCTCGGCTGTAAAGCACTTACACCGACTCGGTTATTGAATACGCATAATTTAGCTGTATATGTGATGTCATGGGATATACGGCAACCTTAGAGATAGTTGGCGGGTCCCGAATGATAGACTAAGAAAATAACTTATCGGAATTGATTTTTAAAACCTCAAAGAAATCGCAAAAATTTCAATATAAATAAATTAGTCTGGGAAACTTGAATCAATATCAGATTTCAAAATAGGCAGATAAGTTCATCAGGGTGTTAAGTGTCGCAGGCTGTTCAGTACCAAGACACTAACTGTTCATGATTGTGTACACGCATACAGCCCAGCACAGCGATAGTGAAAATCGTTACCTGTTAGCCGAAAAAAATGATGCAAAGCTTCATTGCTAATACTTAATTTGGCGCACAAAATTACTCTTGGGGAATGTGTTCACATCGATCGGAGCAAGCGTTTGTTACTTGCCATTGAAGTGAATTTTTTTGGCCATCCGTGTATTCGGCTGTGTCACACGCCACCAATGTCATGAATAATATAGTAAGTTTACCATAATGCCCAATTTCATTGTTCCCACCACGCCACTGAAACTCACTGGAAGGAACCATGGTGCAGTATCATTTTTAGCCAATTTTGACAACCTCAGTGAAAATCTACTATCATATTAAAGCCCTAGTTGCTGATTGGGATTCTTTAAAAAATAATCAAAAAAATTGTCACGTTTCGAGAAAAAAAACTATTCGAATTTTTTAAAGAGTCAATGAACGTAGTTCTGACTCTTATATAGGTCGCGATGATTTTGAGTAATGAACTTAGTGAACACTCTTATATAGATCTTGCTGATTTTAAAAGTTTTTTCAGGAAAAGTTTTAGAAGTCTCTAATAACTACAGATGTGCATTCATACATATTAATGCATTTATGAATGCTTTTAGGTGCATCTGCACTTTTTGAACTCAACTGAAATTCATTTGCTGAAAGTGAAGTAAATAGCACTCTCCAAAAACTAAAAGGGAAATGGTGCAAAAAAACGTGAACGATCTCTACTTTCGAAGTTTGAATTTAATTTTTAGATTTCCAGCGGAATAAAAACTTTACCTGTTGATCCAGTTTTCTCAAGTTGGGTGAATCTTATCAAAAAGCGCCAATCATAAATCGTTCTAGAAATTCAAAGAACTTAAAGGGCCACTTTTTTTTGAATTTCGAAATTTTAGATTTTTTCAAAAAAAAGTCGTTTTTTTTGCTTTCTTGCGTTCATTGCTCTTTTCCAATCTTCGATTGGCTATGTTTTTTCAGGAAAAGTTTTAAAACTTGTTCAGGCTCAAAGTATGTCTTTCGCGGTTTGTCTGTTTAAGTTCATTTCCTTGGAAGGCAAGCTCCACTTTCGAACAGCGAAAGCGTGAAAGTCATGAAAAACGTGATCGACTCCATATTCGAAAACAGAACTTGATTATCAGTTTTCCCAGCGAAATGAAAGTTTTTTCTATTGATTCAGTTTTCTCAAAATGGATTAATTTTATCAAAAAAAGTCAATCCTAAATTATTCAAAGAGCTTTCAGGCCATCTGATTTTTTTCGAAAGTTGAGATTTTTTCAGAAAATAAATCAATTCTTTTTTGTCTTTTTTTTTAATTAGAAAGTTGAGATTTTCTCAAAAAACAAGTCAGTGTTTTTTTTAGTTGCGTTCATTGACTCTTTACCAACTGTCTATTGGCTATGGTTTCCCGTTTTTCGGACGAAATTTGATGAGAGGCCTCACAAGTTAATTTCTTCTTTAATAACTTCACCTAATGCAATCATCGTTTCTCAAAACAAGGATAGCCTGTCACCGTGCAAGTACCACATAATATTCCGACCGTAGTCTTAAAAAACTTTTCTTTCATTTTTTGTCGTTTTTACTGTTTTGTGTGATAAAAAGAATAACCAAAAAGCTAAAACTTAGGCATATTCGACAGCCATGGTAAAATTTGCAAACTGTAAAACAGTTTTTGAGGAAAACGAATAAAAAAAACAAAAAAGCAAAATGTTTTTTCAGTTTTTTGCAAACATTTGTTCAGTTCTTGAAGTTTTTGATGCTCAAAATGGCGTTGATAAAACTCCAAAAACTAATTATGTTGAAGTAAATCTATTAAGAATAAATAAGCTATTATAAACGGCCTAATTTAGGCCTAAATAAGCATGCTTACTTGCTTTAATTGCTCGAAGTTAGACGAAAAAGCATAAATTTCAAACCGGTTTTTCTCGACCTTGGAAAAAAGTTTTGGACATTGTTAATGTCGTTCAAAACACGACTGAAAGGGCTTCAAAATGATATATTATCCGACCCATTCCGATAATTTTTTGTGGCACCTGATTTTGTGTGGACACCAAAAAAACAAGGACAGCTAATTACTCTGCAAGTAGCACAGAATGTTCCGACCATAGTCTTTAAAATCTACAAGAAAAGTTTTTTTTACAAGTTAGTGAAGTTATTTGCTGCATGGGCGGATAAAAAAGTCTGATGTAAAACTATAATTTAGGCATAATTGACACAAACTTTTTGTAAAAATTGACTAGAACAACAAAAAAAAATATTTTTTCATTTTTTTGCTGAAAATTTTCAAATTTTTTGAAGTTGTTGGTTCGCAGAATGGAGCTACAAAACTCCAAAAAGTAATTTTACTGCTTGAAGTTAAGTTTTTAGGACTTAAATTTTGCCTAATTAAGCTGTTGTATGCCTGACCGCTCGTTTTATTTGCTCGAAATAGGACGAAAACTCATAAGTTTCAAACCGGTTTTTTTTTCGACAGAAAAATTGTTCGGGAATTTTTAGTGTGGAATTAATCACGACTGAAATGGCCTCAATATGGTATATCACGCAACCCTTTCCGATAATTGATTGTTGTACCTGATTTTGCTTGGAAAACAAAAAAAGAAATAAACTAAAACACCCGAATACAAAGTTCCTCCCCATTTTCAATCATAATAAGATTGAATTAAACCCTCAAGGAGGGAGCTAGTTGCTCATAGTCATTGATAACAAAGTTAGTTAAATAAACTTAAAAACCATGACTTTGGATTAATCGAGTATTTAAATGTTTGTAGTTTGTCAAATAATAACAGGTTCAAATTCTTAAAGATTACAGGTTCTTGAAAAGGATCATAGCCAGGCAAATTGTTCGATCTCGCGAGGGTGTTTGACATTTCTGCTACACGGTAATCAAAAACGCCTTGTTTCCCGTTCGATTTGAATCAGGGCCCTTGTCGGCCCAAAAATCAAGAAAATTTATCGGCAACTCGTTATTAAGAATGTTATTCAGCAAAAATAAATCGTGTTTAAATAACGTCAGTGAAATTCGCAAAAGTTTGCTTTTATTCAAGTAAAAAACATAATCCTCATCATTCAATTCATGTTTTTTGTAACACCATTTTAAGCATCGTCGTTGAAATTTTTCTATTCGCTGGTCGGAACAAAAACAGAAAATTTATATTTAAATTTTATGATTGCTTTTTTTTCTGAAATCAGTTTAGTAGTAACATTGGAACATTTTGTGTTATTCGCACAGCAACCGGATATCCTTGTTATATTTGGTATACGTAAAGAAAAGAAGAACATTCCAAAAATCACAGGTGGGTTTGAGGATTAAAATTGGATCAACCGTACATTCTCTAAGTGACCTGCCATAGAATTTTCCCGCTATCCATCTATTTAATTTGAAAGTATTTTGCTATAAAGTTAGAAATTTGAAAAACGCCCAAATTTAATAGGTTGACTTATTTTTTTTAAGAGATCGCATTTGCATAACTGTTAATCACCTAAGACAACTTTTTAATTTTTTTTCTATTATCATTGTTACGCTTGCCATTAATTAATTTAATCAATTTAGGCTATTTTCAAATATAATTTACGAAAAACTCTCTTCCTAAATTGATTTCGTTTTTTTCTCCCCTTAATAGATGTTGTTTTTTCTCCCCCTAAATTGATTTTGTTTTTTTTCTCCCTCTAAACTGATATGGGCGGTAAATTGTATAGTCGATTATGAAAAACCAAAGGTTTACCCACGACTCATTTTTTCAGGTTACTGTGCGGTAGATATCGAAGTCGGATGTTATTTGAATAAATTTTGGAAAACTTCAATATCAAGTCCCTTGCCAGCTTAGGAATTGCTGTTTGATAACCCAAAAGTTTTGGAGCATGATGTTTATTATGATTCGAATTTAGCCTTTAACAATGATGTGTTTGAATGTATTGTCCATGTGTTTAGGTGCATGTGGGAATGTTTGCAGTGCTCTATTTGCAGTTAGAATGGGGCTGCCATTGGACATCGTGGTTGCCAATAACTCTAACGCATTCTTCCGCACTATTTACCATACAGGTAAAAACAAACGTTATTTCAGTCCACTGCTAGGGTTTAAAGGGGGTGGGATAGGCGAACTCCCTTCCCATCCACTAATTGGACCCCTTCACAACTCCAAGCAACCACAACATTTTTGGTAAGATTATACGAGGGTTGTCTACTTTGATGAATGGTGCTAATTTAAATGGTCGTAGGAACTTGTGAAGAAAGTGCGTAGTGTTCACAGCAGCTGTGTTTTTTTCTTAATAATGGCGTTGAAGTGGGGTATTCATGACATGAATTATCGATCACATGATTATCATGAGAAAGCGGTAAATTAATACCAAAATTGGTTTAGCTTAGATAACTTGTTCATAAAATAAACGAGGGCTCTTTCAATTTCCCACCCCCTCGTAAAATTACAAAACAAAGCTGGTCAAAAATTGTTCACAAATTTGATGGTAGAAATGTTTAAAAATTTGTTCACCTGTTCGCGCTGACACGTTTTAATGCAGTTCATAACTAGAAAAGTAATTTTAAATAGACTTTCATATAATGATTTTCAGAAAAATCAAAGGTGGGACTGAAAAGAGCCTAAATGAGTAACAGAGTAACCAAATAAGGAGATACGTAGAGATTCGTGAGTCATCGTAGTAGTTTTAATTAGGTGTGATTGTGGTTGAGAGTGGAAATCAGAGACAGACAGTGTCGAATGCGATGGACAGTCAGTGGAGTCCCGCTCTCACCAGAATACTGTTCCTCTTGTCTCCTCGTGATAACACTGGCCTGTATGATCAACACGCACTGCAGAAACTGAAAAGAGCAGAGCCAATCAACGTGCCTTGTAAGGTAAGTGTAAATTGATGAAGTCCAGTAGACATGGATTGACTCGGGGTTTCTTCTTGAATCGTTCTGCGGGGTTTCTTCTTGACACTTGCGATAAAAAGTGTATTGCAACCGGTTACTAGTTAGACTTGCGGTTGCAACTGTTGCTTGCGGGTACTAGACGTTTTTCCCGTAATGGTCAAAATAAGAAATGGTTCATTTAAGTTCAGTTCATCATGAATTCAAATCTTTTTATGCGTCTCAAGTACACTTTGTCTAGAGGTAACGAATACGCGTGGAACGGCAAAGGTCCTGTGTTTGAATCTGATAGTAGTTGATTTCTTTTCAAACGGGGAAAATTCCGTTTCAAAAATATTGAGCGCTCATTATTTGTCTGCTTGTGTTTTGTTGTCTGAGTTGCCACATCGTAGAATTGTTTTTTTTTGCTGTACGCAATGTATAATATAGTTGATTTTTGTGTTTAAGAGTCCATGAGTGTAGTTCAGACCTTTATATAGGTCGTGATGAGTTTTTTTCAGGACTCAATTTTTCTTTTTTGTGGTTTGACTTTTGATTTTATTTTAAGCTCAATTTATTTTCTTAGTTAAAAGGAAGGCAAACTCCCCTATCAAACAGCAAAAGTGTAAAGGTCACAAAAATTGTGATCGACTTCTAGTTTCGTAGGTGATTTTTAATTTTCAGATTTCCCAGCGGATAAACTTTTTGATTAAGTTTTTCAACATTCGGTTAATTTATCATAAAAGAGCCAATCATAAATTGTTTTAAAAATTCAAAGAGTTTTAAGAGCATCTATTTTTTTTTCTTTGAAATTTGAAAGTTAAGATTTTGCCACAAAGCAAGTCAGTATTTTTTATTTACTTGCGTTTTTTGACTCTTTTCCAACTGTCTGTTGGCTGTGTTTTAATTTACTGCTGCTGTTTGTAATTCAAGATTTCGTATATGAAATCTATTCAAGATTTCGTATATGTTTTTTTTGCTTAAAAACTTTCTTATGCACATATTATTTCGGTCTATATTTTATTGGCTTAGTGGTCTTATATTGTGTCGTCTGTTGACCGAAGAAATTGATCGCGTGTGTGTGGGTATTTTGAGGGGAAGAGGCACCCGATTTTTTTCGCTTTTATGTCTTTTTGAATTCTTTTCGGCTAAAACGGTTTCTGCTCATGTTCTTTTGGCTTTTTTCTACCGCTAGCATGTTTTTTCAGATGCTATTTTCACATTTCATTGTCTTGCCTTTTTTTTCAAAAATAGTTTTATTCATTTTGATACATCTAGTTTTTTGGCAATTCCGATTTTAAGAGTCATGAACGTAGATAAAATTTGTTCACGCTCAAACTTATTTTTTTTTGCGGTTTGATTTTTGATTTATTTTCAGTTCAGTTCTTTTCCTTTGTTAAAAGGACACAATCTCCACTATCGATCAACAAACATATAAAGGTGACCAAAAAACGTGTTTTTTGACCTCTAGTTTCGAAATTGGAAATTAATCAAATGATTTCCTAGCGTATTAATTAAATTTACCTTTTTATCCAGTTGATTTAATTTAATCAAAAAGTTTTAATCCGAAATAAGTCTTGAAATTCAAAGAGCTTAGACCATATATTGTTTTCTTTAAAGTTTTTTCAAAATATGAAGTCTTTTTCAAAATATATAGTCTTTAAAACTAAAATGAAGTTCTTTTTTTCCTCGCGTTCATAATAATTGTGCTTTCTGCGATTCGCTGAGAATCTATGAAAGGATATCCAGCCTTTCTAAGCCTAAATCGTTTCTTTACTTGCCCACAATCCAGACTGAGTTATTTTGTTGAAAGATGCTCTTATTTTTGCGACTCAAAGTCATTTTTTTCATGTCTAGAACTTTGTACTACTAATTCAGCCGAAATCAGTCAGGCTGTGATAAACCTGAAGCTAGAGGTCAAGCGAGAGCTCTTAATCACACACTATCATTGATTACACGATCTGAAGATCGCATAGTGATGAACGCCTTACCACTATTCAAAGAGCCAGGACTCTTTTCCAAACTGTCTGTTTGATGTTTTAGATTTTTTACTATTTCTTTTCTCGATTGTATCGTTAGTGGTGCGAAGCTCCGTTTCGCCTCTGTGAAATTTTTTTCGGAGTTCCTTATGATATTTTTGATGATTAACTGTCATTTTTAAAAAAAATAAACCTTATTTTGAATGTGTTTTGGAAAATCAAAAATACAAGTTTTACAAGGATAGACCACTATAATGTAGACCTGTTGATATGTCATATGAAGGAAGATACGAGGGTTTCCAAGACAATTTCAGGCTAACAAAAACATTTGATAGCATTTGTGTAATTTTGTTTTGTAGGCCTTGGCGAGTCTGCGTGAACAAGTGTGTGGATGTGAGGTCGCCTCGGATGAAGAAACGATTGCCATGATGAAGCACCTCAACCAGAACCAGTACGCCTCAAAGCATCAAAACACTCGGAGTAACTCAAGTGATAGGAATCATGACAGCAGTATTAATAATAAGGGGCTAGTCGTTTGCCCACATACAGCAGTTGGGTTTGTGGCGTTGAAAAAGCATCTCCAGGTTCGTTTGGTTCTTAGTATTTAATTGGGCAAGTTAAGTTTAAACTAAGGAAAAATGCGATTCACTGGATTTTTGAGATACTCAGTTTCTGTAGTCATTAACGTTTTTCAAAATTTGCTGTAGAAACAACTACTCGAGCTCGAAATTTAATTTTATTGGTATGAAAACTTTCTTGTTCAATTGAAAATTTCGAAAGCGTTGTCATTGTAGAGGTTGAACAAAGTTATTGCAAATCATTTTGCTTTCAGGGGCCAGCAGAGACCGGTGCTGACAAGAAAAACACCCTTGACTTCAACTTGGTCCAGAATACTGAGTGTGCCAATATGCTTGAAGATATTGACCCTGTTGTTGTTTTGGCAACCGCCCACCCAGACAAGTTCTCACATGTGATCAAAGACAGGGCGGGTTTGGAATATAATGTGACTCATTCTTTCCCGTCGGCAGAGGAGAGATTTGTTAAATTAGACAAAGACGAAGATTGGCGAAAGCGGATTGTGGAAATGATTAAGAGTGCTAACTAAATTAAATGAAAAATGGTATAGTGAAGAGTGTCTGTATGCATTTGCGAATAACATGCTTTGTAAATTTATCACTCAAAGGATTACGTAGTCTTTGCACTTCTCTTGTCATTATAAATGGGCGAGAAATAGTTAATCATAAAGCTAATCAAAAGTATATTTGAAATTAGATTATTTAGATTCTTTTTATTGAAAAACAGTGCAGTATAAAACTTTTTGGCTTTATTACACTTGCGAGAGCAAGCAAGTGTCGTGCAATCGGGAACTATACTTTTTCCCTGTAAACAAGTTTTCTTACGCATCACTGCTGAAAGAAATTGTGCAGTTGCTTTATTCATGAACTTAACTAACTTTGAGACCTTTCCCTACTTGGCCTAGAGGTAACGCACACCTGGGGATTTAGGGGGGCGGATGCTTCTTCCTCTCGGGGATTCGACCCCCTGCCGACCCAAAGGGTCTCCCCTTTGTACTATGTTGCGATATCCATTTTTGGCTGACTGGCCCTAAAGTTTTTCTAAAGGCGCTTTTGGCGCCAAAATATATTATTTTGAGGGCGTAGCGCTTGTCAAAATTTTCCAAAAAGTGCCTAAAAACGCCTTTTTGGCCTGTTTTTTTTTCAAAAACTTGCATGCGGCAAAATGTGGTCTTTATAGTGACTTGGGAGAGCTCGGATAATCAATTTGGTCGACCTAAAAAAAGGTCGATAAAGTTTTCGATTTCTTTTTGAAAAGCCGCCCTTCCCCCTCAAAAAAATCCTAGATCCGCCTCTGGTAACTCAGATGCCTTTGTACCCTAAGGTATGGGGTTTAAGTCCCGGCAGGACCTTTTTATCAGTATGTATGAAATTGATTTTTGTTCCGGAAAAATTTGAATTGTCGGACTTTCGTTTGCCTGCCTTTTTTTATTGCATCAGTTACTTTATTTTGTGTCGCTTCAAAGGCAAAAAATATTTGAGTAAGACTCTTGCTATTTTTTTTTTCAGGAAAAAGTCTTGAAATTTCTTCACGCTTAATTTTAATTTTTCGCTAATTTTTAGTTTATTTCTATTGTTAAAAGGAAGGCAAACTCCACTGTCGAACAGCAAAATTGTGAAAGCCACGAAAAACGTCATTGACTTCTATTTTCGAAAATGGAAATTAATTATCAGACTTCCCAGCGAAATAAATGTTTTACCTATTGATCCAGTTTTCTCAAATTGGGTTAATTTAACAAATTAAGTGTCTATCATAATTTGTTCTACAAATTCGAAGAGCTTCAAGGCCATCTATTTTTTCGAAATTCGTAACTTGTAGGTTTTTGAAAAAACAAGTCAGTTTTAATTTTAGTTTCCTTGCCTTCATTACTCTTTTCCAACTGTCAGTTGGCTATGTTTCAAGTAGTTTCTGTTGCAAGTTTTCAGTTTTAAAACTTAATTGCTCAAAGTTTTTTGACAGCAATTTTTATGGCATTGTTTTTGCTTTCGGATCAATGGGCGTCTATCCACTTGTCTGCTTAGGTTCCACTCGGTAAATATTAAAAGCTTATTCAATACTGGTGGTTGTGTTTTTCTTCTGTTTTTCTGAAATTATCTTCCCTTTTCCCAACAAAAATTTTCCGAATTTATTCCGTTTCATTTTCTATTCACTAGCTTGCAATGCTGCACTGGCGTTGTATCGCAAGTGATGCGAAGCTCCGCTTCGCCTCTGTATAAATCATACTATTGTATTTTTTGTATCATAGAAATTTATTTTATCGCAATCAAGTACCAAAGCATAAAAACACCTCATTTCAGTATTTTTTCCGTACCTGGTACAGTTGAGATAGATAAGGTGAAAATCCTTGAATGTTTCTGTAGATTCCAAGAAGCCAATAAAAAATAAAATGCATACAAATCTCAATTATGCTCGAAGCTTCTCAAACATCCAATTTATCAAGTCTGTAAACCAGCGAAGTTTGTTCTATAAGATCAGTCTACTGTTGTATCTACCTAATCTCAAGTTTCTTTGTTGAGTTTCAATATTTGAGAACAGCTCAAAATATATTGGGCAAGTTAATAGTTTTTTTTATCAACAAAGTAAACTTTACTAATTCAGGTCATGTGGCTTCTTTTTGTTAGCCTAGAATTTGTTCACGTCCATTTTTTTTTTATTCCGACCACTGAAATTTGTGAGGAACTTTGTCTTCGGATGTTTTGATTTTTTGTTTACCACGCATAATTAGGAGCCACAACTAATCATCGGAATGTTCCGAGTGACATATCATATTAAAGCGCTTTCAGTTTTGATTTTTTGTCTATTTTCAAGCAAATATAGCGATCGAGCAGGTTTATTTCAAGAAGATCAGATTTTTTAAGCCGTGAAAACTTGGTTTTAATCCAGTTAAATTTTCTTTAAGCGCCTTTTTTGAGATAATTTTCTTTTGTAAGTAGAACTTGATTTTTAAAATTGTTTTCTGATAAGAGTCAATGAACGTAGTGAAGACTCTTATATAAGTAGTTTTGACTTTTTACAAGAAACGTTCAATTTTCGCTGTTTGGATTGATTTCTTTTATAGTTCATTTCATTTCTTTTATTTGATAATAAAAGAAACGCAAATTCCACTATTGAACAGCAAAACTGTAAAATTGAGGTGATCAAATTCTAATTTAGAAAATGGATTTTAAGTTACCCAGCGGAATTAATATTTACTTGTGAATTTTTACCAAATATAATATATTTTTTTTCATGAAATTCAACAGCTTGTAAATGCTGGATTGTTCAACAATTGGCAAGAAAATGGATAGAGGAGAAAACTCATTTATCAACCAGGAAGGTTCAGAATTACCAAAAGCCATTGAAAGATTGTGTAATGAGGCAAAAGGGAATTTATAAATAAAAATATCAGGCTGTTGTTTTGCATTGGTCTCTGTCATCGTGTTTGTTACGCAGAAAGGCAAACAAGATCGTTTGTAATCAGGCCAAAGCCCTGAATGGTCCAAATGCCACCTTATGTATCTGAATCGAATTGTTTTTGGTTAGTAAATTGAAAAACCATAAATTTTGGACAATATCGAATATTGTGTGAATATTTGCAGTAATAAGGAAAATAAAGCGACTTTTTAATCTGCCTCAAATCTCAATTATTTTGAAGCGATTTTGTTGTGCGTTATAATTCGGTACGCTTAAATCTCGTTACTCATCATAATCGGCGGCGGAAAAATTTTTATTGGGGGGGGGGGGAGCGGGGGGGGGGGGGGTACAGCCAATGCTAAGGATATTAACACAGACTATTATATTACCAATAGCACTTCAGCTTCAAGGTGCCATGGATCTGTAGCGTAGAGGTAGGGAAGGAGACCCACAACAAAGTAAGAGGTTTCGAACGTCGGCAGGGTCGGATGTTTTTAATGAACTTTTTCGTATACTAGTTAAAATGCGTCCGCTCTATAAATTGAGGCATTTTGGTAAATTAGTTGGTAAATTTTTTTTTCAAATTGGCTGATTCTGCTAATGCGTCATAATTGGCTTGCGTCACCTAGCAATTATGTCGACTCATAATTGGCGTGCGTCACTTAAGAAATTTTGTACACGCAGAGTTTTACTCATTCAGTTTTTCCCAGTAGCGTTATTGGTCATATTTTTTGCTTGTGTATGCGAAGTGCCATTTCGCTTCTGTGTAGGACCCTTAATGTAAAAAACAGGCCATAAAAGGCGTTTTTGGGTACTTTTTGGAAAATTTTGATTAAAAAAATTGCATTTTTTCGGCGTGCGCTCCCCTTCAAAATTAGTTATATTGGCGCCTTTAGAAAATTTTGAGGTTGGTCAGCCAAAAATGGTTGTAAAATTATACCAAAGGGGGACTTCGGAAAAAATTTAGCAACCAGAATTTTTTCGCCTCTCGCTCGGCACGCTACTCAGCGCGCATAAATTAGTCCAGAGCATGGCAATATTGGTCATTTTCAAACTCCAGAAAAAAATTGAAGGTAAACTATCTTTTCGCATTTGAATTCTGGGAGTCGATATCTTCAATAGGGTATACTCTATTTTGGTCAAAATTTAGCATATTTTAGTTAGTATTTAGCATATACTAACGTATTCTTTTGAGCAAGAATTTTGCCTCAATTCAATTTGGAACGATTCCTGAGCCGGATTAATTCACCGCTTACGCGTTGATAGCATGAAAAATGCCCCGTGTTTATTATCTCAAATTGGTTATCTTTCAACCCCATAACTTCTAGGTGAAATATCTTTCTAAATTCAGATTTTTGTAGTTGTTTTTTCTTCGACTTATGGTTTTCCTTTCTTAGATTTTTAAAATTATTTTCTAGGTGATACGTGCAAAATTTTGCATTGTGGTTTTTTGGGTGTCGCATTTAATTCTGTCAGCTTATTTACCTTGTGTTTTTTCTATTAATTTATGGCCAATTGGAATTGATCATATTGAGATTGTTTTAGAAAAATTGATTTCAACTTCTCCAACCCGCTTTGAAAAAAACGGTGTTTTTTCACAAAGGCAACGTTGCTCGATACTTCTTGATGTAATTGTCTGTTATATTCCTGTATTGGTGCAGGTAATTCAAGTCTAAGAATTTTTGCTAAAAAGCTTTGGTATTTGCACTAACGAGCGTTGTGTGTCATTTTGACTTTTTTCCCAAGTTAACTCGAATATAAAGTGGTCATTTGGTGGCACTTTTGCTATAATTACACTCTGTAGCATTGGCAGATCCATAACCTTTTTCTTTTTGGCTAGTTTTCGCAATCTTTCAAGGACCCGTGGCGCAGATGAGAGAACGTGTGACGCCAAATCTTGATGTCACAGGTTCGAATCTGACACATCATAAGTTTTACTAATTCGGGGCTTATTTACTTTTTTCTTTTCCATTTTATAGAGCTGATTTTTGTAGTTTTACAACTAGTGTTAGCGCATCTTTATCCGTGTTTTAAGCTTGCGACTAGAAGCATTATCAAATCGGATAATTTACTTCTCGGGTTAAATTGTTGAACAGAATTATCTCAACTTCGAGTATCTTAGGTTCTCGGGCACTTTTGGTCTAGAGGTAAAAACTGAACCTGAGTTGGCAAAGGTCGTAGATTCGAGCTGACCAGGACCTGTTTTGATCAAAAACTTTTTATTCAGTTTTTTTTGTTTAAAAAATTGTCGGCCTACTGTTTGTCCGCTTATGTTTGGTCGGCTTAGTTGCAGTTTTTTTACGCTTGAGCAATTTTCATTGTGCTTAAGCTATTTTCACTAATTGAAAGTTTTTTTTATTTTTCAAAAATTTTTATTCACTTCGTCTGATTTTTATAAATTCCTTCTTTTTTTCGCTTAAAATTTTTTTGTCCCTAAATGTTTCGGCTCAAGTTTGAGGCTTAGTGACCTTATTTTGCTTTGTTTTAAGGAAAATTGATTTTAATCTTTTTTGTGAGTTTACGTAGGGGGGGGGGGGGGGGGGGGAAGGTTGATTTGCGATGAACGATGCGGAGTTGTAATTAAAAAAATGAATGCTTAGTTAAAGAAAGCTTTTAGCAGTATGCTATATATTATCCAAAACAACATCCGTATTGGTATGATGAAGTCTTTTTTCATTTTCAGATAATGGCCCAAAACATGCTGTCCAGGTCCGCCTCGTCCCTACTACGTCGGCTTTGTACTAGTCCCCCCAGTATGTCGTCTGTTTTATTGACGAGGGGCATGGCCCAGGAGGCAGCCGCTTCTACAAAGACCACTGAGGTGTCAAAGAAGATGAAGTTCACGTTCGCATCCCCATCTAAAGTGTTCTACGATAACGACACTGAAGTAAGTCATCAGCTGGAGTGTTATTAATTAATCACACTGAAAATTAAAGTTAATTCGCTGAAAAGTCAC
This sequence comes from Symsagittifera roscoffensis, assembly GCF_963678635.1. NCBI lineage: Eukaryota > Metazoa > Xenacoelomorpha > Acoela > Convolutidae > Symsagittifera > Symsagittifera roscoffensis. The sequence continues at coordinate 4,089,104 of NC_087070.1, read as the reverse complement.
ACTGAAAATGAAGAGATTGTCATAAAGGTGAACAGGATATTGTAGTTTTTGTCGCCTTCATGTTTCTTCTTTCTAGACGAGTCATCTGAAATATGAAAAACAGTAAAAAAAAATGTTTTCTGCTCATTTTCATTGCAACCAACTTGCAAACGTTTTCAAAATAGGTGAATAATTGAATTTCCCTACTACCTTGTTTTCCGCAGTAATTCTTGGCGGAACCTGCATGCTCGAAAGACCGAGTGCGCAAAAATTTTGTCAACCAATCAGAGATCACTATTCAAAAATTCGGAAGAAGTAAGCGATATATTCGGTCAGTTATGGACCGTTTAAAGGGCGTTGATTGGTTGAGAATTTCGCGCATGGGAAAAGGTCCCATCGTTTAGATTCGAATGTACATTTGGGTCTATGATGTTTCAGGTGAAACAAGTGGATGTGCCCTGTATCAATGACGTCATGGGCATCTGTCCCAACCACGTGCCCCTTCTGGCTGTGCTCAAACCAGGTCAAACAGTCTCCTCTAATAATAATCCCACTTCTTTACTTTTTGAACTTTTATCTGACCCTTAACCTTAAATTATATGTAAGTCTAAGCTTTGCCAGAGGATAAAAATAAATAAGTCTAAGCTTTGCCCTTCGTTAATGTACACAATTTGGCATATTGATTATGAAAATATGTTTGGGATCTTTTTAACTACCCTCACCTAGTAAGAGTTTCCATCTCTATGAAGGACTAATCCAACGGCTAAGCGTGTAAGAGTTTGCACCTTGTAACGAATTCCACCCCTTTTGCAATAGGGCGGTGGAGGTATGGTCAATAAGAGTTTGTTTAAAGAACAGTTTTTGATCAGCTCAAGCTGTTTTCAAGTAAGACTAGTTTGGCTGGCGATTTTGTTTCAGATAAGATATTACGATTTACTGTGTATATAGTTTCTTTAAAAAATTATTGCACTCTTATGTCAATAATTTTCTACTCTATTTACTATATAATTTTTAAAAAAAATTATTGCAATGTATTGTCTCAAATCTTTTTGAGTTCTAAATAGATAGAAGAATTGTGACATTCAATTTTCTGATTAGTTGTTTCTGCAAATCTTTTCAAAGCCCTTTTTTTCATTGATATGTGTGCGAAGTTCATCTTTGCCTTTGTATTAATTTGTTGAGTTTTGTGTCATTTTATGTAGGTCTTGTGAATGTGTTGCACGAGTCGGGAGAGAGTAAGAAGTTCCTGATTAGCAGCGGGAGTGTCACAGTCAACTTCGACAACACTGTACAACTACTAGTTGAAGAAGCGTACACTCTAGACGAGTTCGACAAATCACAGGCGAGTTTCGACACCACATTGTTATCTAAACTAATTTCGATTCTCTTCATGCACACTGATTTAACTCCTAGTAATCAAGAATTTTGAAGAAATCAAGTTTCTTGAAAACAATATTAGCGGGTTGCTGTGCCATTAGCCAAGAACGTTCCGACCACTGTGGTTACTGTTAAAGAATTTATGAATTTTCTTTTTTAGCGGTTTAGCCGATCTGCACGAGATATTGAAATTAGCTGAAAAATTCATTAGATAAAAAAGTATCTTGTAAAAACAGATTTTATGAGAGTGATTTGATACTATTGCAGTCTGAAAAAATGTATATTTAGAACGGTTTTTCATAGTTATATGATCGGAAGCACGACTGAAGCGGCTTTAATATAATACTACATGGGATGGTCTTTGAGTGTGCCCAGTGGCAGTCTAGGACAATATGCAGACGGGAATTTATGTCGAAATTATTTGACATAATCCCGAAATTTACATAATCTATTCAATCCGAATTTCACATCAACAAGCAACTCAGTGACCGTTTTTATCAGCAAAATTTTAGCTTCCGAAAATTTAGGCAAGTCTAGTCCATAATAAGCGTTATTCATGACAATGCACCTTTCAGGAATGGCGTCCGTTCGTTACATAGCCGTAGTTCGAAATGCATAAATTATGCCTAGAAAAACTTATCAAAAAGCCAATCACTGGTAAAGAAAAATCATGAATTTGAGAAAATCTTCAAAATAGTCTTCAAATTAATCATATTTCACAACTTTAAGGAAGTGTTCGGCTTGAAGTCCCTAATTTTACGATCAGGCTTGCATTCCCGTCGGCTTGATGTCCGGCACCCGTTCAGTGGTGCCTGACAAATCAAGATCATATTTGTTTAGCACCTAGTCTTGTTTATTTGTTTCTTAAATTATATATTTTTTTGCTTTTGTTTTGCCGTCCCATTCACAAAGGATTATATGAAAACTCATTTGTTTTGAAACTAAAGTTTGATCACGCTCAATTTGATATTTTTGTGGTTAGAGTATTGTTTTTTTTTCAAGTTGAGTTTACATTCTTGTTCCTTCAGAAATTTTTCAAAATCCAATTCTGTTTCGCAGAGATAACGGTGGTCAAAAATTCTGTGCCACTTGCTATGCAACAAGCTAATTTTATTTGGAATGGCTTCTTTTTCGGTCGTTACTATTATCCGCTCACCAGACTAACGAATGAGGACATCGAAGCTAGTTTGAGTTTGAGAAAGCCGGAAAAATTGTGTCAACTCAGCCTGAGGCATCGAAGTCAATATAATCTTGAGACATTTTTGGAACAAAATTGGGTCAGTTCAGCCGAAAGCATTTCATGCAATTTACTAATTAAGTAGAAACTTAAAAGTATATCAATGGCACACGGCATTGGCAAGAAGCTACTATAGAAATTCAATACATGAACTTTAATTCGTATTGTAATGGAATTTTCCTCTCAAACTTTCTCATTAATAATTTTTACCTTCTTTGCGACATAAAAAGTAAGCTTTGCGTTTGAAATTATATGATCGAAAGTCAATTCATTATAAAAATTAAATATATTTTTAAAATTGAAAACTATTGAATTTTTTTGTGACCTAAAATTAATTTTTATCACTGGGGATACTATTAGAAGCATTCCTGAGATTATTTTTGAGCCATTTTTTAATTACTTTTTAATACACTAAATACTGACCGTCTCTACGGAACATGTCTATCATTTTTTAAAGTTCTTGGTTCAACTCCATTATACACGTTTTGGCCTTTTTTCCTTGTGTGTTTTGGCCTTTTGATAGGTGTAGGTAGGTAGGTAGGTAGGTAGATAGGTAGGTATTGAGTATCCAAGCATCTTAGGAAATTGTGAAAATCTCAAAGAAAGCGAAAAAATCCAGTCCATCAAAATTAATATTCATCGATTCGAAAATCAGCAGATACATGAGTTTTCAATTATTGCGACATCGAAGTCTGGTACTGGAAAACACCTAAAACCGATTGAAAACAAAATTTTGTATTTTGCAGTAATTGTACATTAAAGCTTCGCTGTGATGCAATATTCCTTTTTCTGTTAATAATGTCTTCGGTTTTGTGCAAAAGTCATTTGGCCAAAGGGAACGTCTAACGAGTCTGATTGGTTGAATGTTTTCGATCCTTTGGCCCCCTCAGCATGAAAATACCCCCTTGCTCTTTGTAGGGAGTTCTATATCAAAATTGCACCGAACATATCTATTTAAAAGTTAACAACACATCAATTAATGTGCGATAACTAAGCGGAGATTTTCTATGTGAAAGAGACATAATGATCCGAGACGCAGTATTTTACTGGCTAAGACAAGTGGAAATGATGCATGAAAAGGAGGTAAGTAGTTCGATTCACGTTGCATCTATAAAATGTTTTGTTTGGATCTTTTTAAGTTAGTGAGATGAAATTCAAACGCTTTTTTTTAGCTTTTGGCCGCTATTTTTTGCTTGTGTTTTCGATGTCTATGCTCGCCATTATTTTGATCAAAAAAGTAAAAGTGTGAACTGACAAGGTCCTAAATGTAATCACAGTGCTTCAAAATTGTTCAATTTATTGCCTCGTTGATGTAGCATTGAATAACTTAGTGCAAAATACGAAGGTTGATAAGGTTTCAGAAAATCTTAAAAACGACCGAGCGGCTCATATTGATTTTTTTAATTGCTGTTTTTGCTTTTTACACAAGCAAAATTTGTGTAATAGTGTGAACTATTTATTTTTTTCCAATCAATCCGCAAATATTGTCGCAACGCAAATATTGTTGCGACAAAATGTGTTCAATTTGATCGGGGCCAGGTTTTTTTTTACCAGACTGACCTTTTACCAGACCACACTGGCATAATTTAATTAAGATAAGTTAAAATTAGTGGAAGATTCGAAAACGAAGCGGTTAGAACAAACAAAACTTCGCTGAGAAACTGTGAAACTATTGGCTTTAACGAGACTAAACGGGGTTAATAAATCTGTTTATCAAATTTGTTTATCGAGTCTGGTAAAAGATCCATGTTATAATTTTTCTGGTTAAAGGTCGGTCTCCATTTTGATCAATAACCAGCTATTAAGTACAGCCAATGCTGAAGATATTAACACAGACTATTATATTACAAATAGCACTTTACCTTCAAGTTATCATGGATCTGTAGCGTAGAGGTAGGGAAGGAGACCCGCTACAAAATAAAAGGGTTCGAGCATGGGCAGGGTCGAATGTTTATAATGGACTTTTTCGTATACTAGTTAACATGCGTCCGCTCTATAAATTGAGGCATGTTAGTTAGTATTTTTGGCTCTTTTCCAGTTCCCCCCTGTCAAAATACCGAGTTTTATGTTTGTTTTACTTGTTATTACGGCTAAAAGTTTGACGCTGTAAAGTATGAAGAACAAATCTGTCCTTCATTGCATTATGACAACGTTAATTAAGCTTTTCAAAATTGAATTTGAAAGGGGGGAATTGGAAAGGAGTCGTATTTTTTTTTTCAAATTGACTGGTACTGCTAATTCGTCATAATTGGCTTGCGTCACTTAGCAGTTAGGTAGACTCATAATTGGCGTGCGTCGCTTAAGAAGTTTTTTAGACTCAAAGTTTTACTCTTTCAGTTTTTCCCAGTACCCTTATCGGTCATATTTTTGTTTGTGTGAAGTCGGACTCTCTGGCACATTTGAATTTCACATGGACTCCTCGTTGACTATTGTCCCGTCAAAAATGTCAATCGTATAAGGTTAAAATTCAAAGAGCTTCAAAATGATGTTTTTTTTCTTTTTTTTTTAAGCCAACTGTCTTTGAGCCATTTCATTTTTTTAATCCCTTTTTTATTGGTGTAGGCTCAGAAGCTGATGGAGGAGGGCAACGCGAACCTCAACAAGGCCAAAGACGACTACGAGAAGGCCGTAGCCCAGATTCAGATCGAAACTGCAGATGTGGTACTCAAATCAATATAGACAGTCGTTCAGGAGACTCCCCATTGAAACAATAGCATTAAGGAGCGTGCTTAATTGAAAACATCCTAAAATATTGTCATTTTTTAAATCAAACTGAAAAATGAGACGATATTTCCAGAGAAAAGTAATAAGAATTCAGTTTTATAGAAAAAAAGTTAAATTATCTCCCAAAAAGCGGCCATGAGTTATTTGATATAAGTTTAAATATGGGATGCTTTCAATGAAGCCTTGTGGATCGTAGATTCTATTAAAATGTAACAATATAAGGACTGGATATATGTAGTTTGTACTTGGTTTGATTGAAATTGATTTCGTTTTTGAATTGACTTGAGTACAGATTTATGGTTAACTAACGAGAACTGACAGATGGCATTAATTGAATTTTCACACCGATGTTTTTAAGCAAATACGTAGGCAAAAGCACCTGCCAGTGTTGAAAACGGCTACTTCAATTTTCAAAAGTATCCTATTGCAAGACCTAGTTCAACGTAGTTTTGATTTAGAAAATAGTTTCACCATTTAGGCGGTAGTAGAGCTTGAATAAAAATGATATTTTACCTATGCGAATTCCCACGCATCAGTTTTGTTCAATAATTAAAAAAAGATGAAAATTATAAAAGTATGGCTTTTTTGAGAGTGTAAAACGCATCAATACTTAAAATTCTTCAGGAGTTGGAAGTCCCGTGGTATTCACTAGAATTTTTGTGGGAAGTGTAGATTTAGGGGATTTCTTCTCTAGGTTCTTTCTCTCTTTCCTAACGACACCGCAAAGTCGTCCCTTGGGCAGTCAATTCGGCGGGGCGTCCGCGATTCACTACTATCTACAATCCCGAAAGGGTTATTTTGGTGGCAACTATTCTGTATTGTATTATGTTGCTTGCCCACTCTGTGTATTGCTCTTTGGCTGTCTTGTCTCGCCTACTCGATACAATCGCCAGAATTTCCAATGATAAATTAATTTAGATGATTATATGTTCAATTACAGAAGGCTCTGAGTGGCCAGGATATAATCTAATCATCAAATCCAAAAAAGAGGGTCCGCGATTTATCGGCCGAATTGTCTAATTGCAATTAACTTCCAACTAACTCCACTAACATTAAACTGTTCTCTCTTTAGAGAACCTCTGATGAGAACTATCTACTATTTTTCTATAACTGTTCTCTCACTCTGAGAACCAACTACTCGATTCGCTAGCAATAATTGTTCTCCCTAACTAACGGAAAACCAACTATACTCTCTCTCAGTATCAATTGCTCTCTTCTCTGACTGAGAACCAACTACTCTTAGTAGTAGCTAACAACTGTTCTGACTCTTAAAAGCTCTCCGGTACCCTCCAATTCCTTATCTTTCTTTACACTTTGTTTTAGTTAAATCACGCCCTTCCCTATCAGTCCTGGCATCCGCTTAAATCATCCGTCCGCACATGTTTAAAGCTATATCCCTCCCCCTGTCAACTGCCACGTGCCAAGTTCGCTTTCTTTTATCAATCTTTTCACGCTTATTAGATACCCGGTATGCAATAGGTGTCAGAATTTGACCAAACAAATAAATGTCATACGATTCTACTCAACTTATTCCTGACCTCCGTGACTTCTTTCATCGAGCTCAACTCAACCTCAAAAACATGCTAGATTTAATTAGTGACCCGCCCAAGGTCTTTATTTTAATTATCCCGTTAACGTTCCGACCTCCCAAGGGTAGGGGGAGACCCTTTTCATGGTTAGCGAGTTCATTTCAAGCATCTATTCCAATCCCGACCTTTTAGCTATCAGGGGAACGAAGTTTGCCTACTAGGGGTCAAATCGAACCAAAAAATCACCTCCGGGAAGCCAAGTAAATTCCCGGTTCGTTCATACTATTTAGGAGATTCAATTCTCATGCTGCGGTCCTTTTACTATCAATTTGCTCTGGGACTGCTTTTCTTTAGTCCAGTTGAATTGCTCTTATTAGATCACTCGCCAAGCTAAACTGAACCCAATGTTTACCAAGTCCGTTTCGAAATAACTCTACTACTCCAAGTTTGCAATGTAAAACTAAATCTCTATCAACTTCTGATCTACCTCCCAAAATGTAAGTTTTCCCCCTAATTTTGCAAGGTGGCCCATTTTCATTTGCACGGGTTTGGCTGGGGATACGCCACTTTCCGGTGTTAATCTTGGGGTTTTCCATGCAATTTTGGGGTCAAAACGCCCAAAGGTCAACTTAAGGTCACCCAGGGGTCAACCGGGGTCAAACTTCCATATTTGGGTTCAGAATCCCATGGGGGTCTTAACTATCAAGTTTCATTCATATCCCATTAATACTTCACAAGTTATCCCATTTCTACGGTCCATTGTCATTTTTTCCGGAAAAAGGCTATTAACACCGGAAGGATTCGCCGGAGGCTTTTCACTCACAAGCGTTCTTTTTTCGGGGATCGTATCTTATGTCCATTGCCGCAATAAAATCATTATGCCACCGTTCATCATTTCGCGTAAATTGCCTATTTCCGGTCTAAGGGGTGTTTTTCAAGTGCTAATAGCTTCCGATCCAACCGCCTGATTTGGTTCAAATCATAATACAAGATGTATCTTGCCATTACCTAACGTCCCTCCATGTTTCAGCTCCCTGTGATCATTGGAGGCCGAGAAACGACTTCCGGGAGTCGGGGTGGGGACTATTTGCATATGGCACAGCACCGGAAGTAGGGTACCAGGGGGTTTGGAGCTCTAAACTTAAGCTTTCCTTAACTAGGCCTACAACATACTAAAATTTGAGCCCAAAACCGCCGCTAGTTTCTAAGTTCTGATAGGGCCATTTACACTTCCGGGGACCGTTATCACTTGGGGCTGGGGGTCCGAGGGTCTGGATTTTTGCATGCCCGGGTCAAATCATCTCTAGTAACCGTCTTATGAATTTCATAAAGCTAGCCTTGGTAGTTTCCATTTGAAGGGGTTTGCGAAACTGGTACCGTTTCAAATCTAGATTAGTCTTTGTTTGTTTTGGTCAATTTTGCAACCTTACCAATTGTTTACTTCATTTTTTATCGTATGGATTCGTCAATACCGAGCTAGTTACTACTCATTAATCTTCACTACACTGCATGCATTTACCAAGGTAAAGCTCTCACTTGAACTCTAAGTTAGGCAAAAAATGTTAGGATCACCGATCCTACAGTCTTCCCTTCTAGTCTATTATTGTCCCCAATAATGCTGAAGACAAAAGTCAAGTTTTTGCCTTCCTAGTAGCTAATTTAACCCTATCCAACACATTAAGTCCAAAACTTACTCAACATCATGTTGCTAACCGCTCTACTAAATCTAATATATTTTTCTGTTAAGCTTGCATCTACCTTAAGAACCAGGTAACCACACTTGTCTTTTGCTCGTTCTTACCAGTCCTCAAGATAATTATCACGCTGATGCCTAACCTTATAAATATCCTTCCTAGTTTCAGGTATCGCGGACCCGTCAGTCATTTCCCCAAGTCTAAAAATAATTTAAGTAGTAAGCACCATTTGTTAAAAGAATCCTAATCAGGGCTTTGACTTTTAACAAATTTTACTCCTCGCAGTACGACCCAACCTTTTTTTAAAAAAAGTACCTAATATCCAACAATAACGCAATGTTCAGCAATACTCTGAGGTGGGATCGCGCTTAGATATTAAACAAGCACCAATCAGCTGGGCGACAAAGTTTCCAAAACTAGTTTTAACTCACAATATCATCGAATCCAAACCTAACTGGAGTCCTTCTTACTCGAACTGGTCTACCCACATCTGTAGTCCCATTCTCTATCACAGGTTCCACCATCGCCCGCTCACCGGAGTTCTACCTCCAGCTTCGCTGGGGAGATTCGCGGGCTCTTCTTCCCTTCTGGCTTCAACCTCCGATGCATCGTATGTCTCCACCGAGTCGCTCTGTCGTCGCAAGCCTTCGATTCTCCCACGAGGATTTACTAGTGGCTCCGCCACTACACGATTTCTTCGCGGCATTTTTCCCAAAAGTTCTTGCCTTGGGTCTGGATCATGGTTGAAGGGGGTGTTTTTTCAAGTGCTAATAGCTTCCGATCCAACTGCCGGATTTAGTTCAAATCATAATACAAGATGTATCTTGCCATTACCTAGCATCCCTCTGAGTTTCAGCTCCCTGTGATCATTGGAGGCCGAGAAACGACTTCCGGAAGTCGGGGTGGGGACTATTTGCATATGGCACAGCACCGGAAGTAGGGGTCTAGGTGGCCTGGGGTTCTAAACTTAAGCTTCCCTTAACTAGGCCTACAACATACTAAAATTTGAGCCCAAAACCGCCGCTTATTTCTGAGTTCTGAAAGGGCCATTTACACTTCCGGGGACCGTTATCACTTGGGGCCAGGGAGTCCGAAGGGTCTGGATTTTTGCATGCCCGGGTCAAATCATCTCTAGTATCCTCCGTCCTATGAATTTCATAAAGCTAGCCTCGGTAGTTTCCATTTGTGGGGAGTTTGCAAAACCGGTACCGTTTCAAATCCTGATTAGTCTTTGTTTGTTTTTGTCAATTTTGCAACCTTGCCAATTGTTTACTTCACTACTTATCGTATGGATTCATCAATACCAAGGTAACGCTTTCACTTGAACTCTAAGTTAGGCAAAAAGTGTTAGGATCACCGATCTTACAGGAAGGGAATTGAACTATTTTTTTGAGTTCACTCTGAAGGAACACAGCGAAAGTGTTAAGTTCACGGATAACGTGATCGACTTCTAATTTTGGAAATGGAGTTTAATTAACAAATTTTCCAGCGAAATGAAAAGTTTACACATAAGGCCATCTATTTTTTTCTTTTAAATTCCAATGTTCCGGTTGTTTTTAAAAAAATATTACGTCAGTATTTTTTTCTTGCTCAATTGCGTTCATTGACTATTTTCCAACTGTCTGTTGGCTATAATTAAGTTTGCGGTTCTATAGGTGTGTACGCACGTGTTGACAGCTTAGCGGCAGCTCGGTAAATGTTGAAAAAAATTATTGCTGGTGGTTGTTTCTTGACAGTTTTTCTGAATCAATTTTTTCTGTTTTCCGAAAACAATTGTTTTTGCAAACCCTAGTTCATTCTCTCTTTGTTTATATGCGCTAGCTTGAAATGCTACGCCTTCGTATCGCAAAAAATTGTATCGTCTTCCTGCTTAAGTCGCATTTTAATACTTTTATCCAAATTTCATAGGAAACGCTCGAAAAGCTTTGTTATGAAGAATAATATATTAAGATCAGTTTTTAAGTCACATTTCTCTGAATTAGTAAAAAAAAAAAAACGGTGAAACAACTATTTGGAAAAATCGATATTAATCTTGTTAGGTGAAACAGTGGGAGGATGTAAAAAGGCCTTGAGCAAATTGACGCCAAGCAAAAAAGACGCTCCTGAAGTAACTGAATTTAAGCGATAATTCTTCTTAAAAAACTGTCATTTTAGATGAAAAGAACGTGCAAAATTTTTTTTGAGACCCAAGGACAACGGAGTGGGAGACATAGTGAATGCAGGAGTTAATATCTTTTCAGTAGCTAAACCTGATTTTTCAGATGCGAAATCTGCTGCTAAGCCGTATCGCAGTCCTGGCATCAAACAGGACTTATCACATGCCAATGCTGAATAATTGATTGAAATTGATTAATTTTGAGATGGATATGTAACCTAATATTTAATATAATTATAAATTGCTTTTTAAACAAAATCCATTTTTATCACGATAAGGGTGTGGAATTTTGCAGTCCGTTTTTAGGCGCCTCTGATCTAGTAACGACTTATGCTGGTTTTTAATATCCATAAATAATCACTCAATCATTAAGAATTTTTTTTTGGTGGAAAACGCCAAAGAAAACACATCAGTAGTCCACCTACCGTTGACAGCAAATTTTTTGTTTTGTAATTTCTACTCAACAATGAGTTTAACCAGTTGATAGTTTAGGAGAATGAAGTTAACCGGAAACTTATGGATGAAGTTCTGTATTTGATGTTCTGTGCAGCCCTTAAACCACATTTCAAATTCTGGGTATTTTTTATAAACAAAATCAAAAAATTTTATATTTCTGACAGTTATTTAATTTTTACTGTTACCCGTTCAATGCACACGTATCTGCCTAGCTAAGACTCTCATAATCAAAAATTTTTTCATGCTTTTCTTGTTACAGCTTCCTGAACTAAGGTCAACTGCTAGATATAAGACAAAAACTGAAAGTATACTTCGTAAGGAGCTGAAAATCTAGGAAAAAAAAAATTTGGTCTGTAAAGATTCGAGAAAAGAGTGCATGTCGACCATAGTTCAGGAAACTGTATTTGGGAACAAAATATGAATAAAATTTTGATTATGAGAGTTTTAGCTAGGCAGAAAGCTGTGCATTGAACGGGTAACTGTAAAACTTAAATAACTGTCAGAATTAGAAAATTTTTCAATTTTGTTTAAAAAAACTACCCTGAGTTTGAACTGTGGTTTAACGGCTACACAGAATAGCAAAAACAAATCCTCATCAATAAGTTTTCGGCTAACTTCAATTCCGTTTATTAGTTGTTCAAATTTAATTTAAATTTTTTTTTCGTAGATCATATTACAAAAAATAAAAAAAATTGTCGTTTTTTTGTTTATATGTTAGGTTGAGAAAAAAATGTAGGTAAAAATCAACTTTTGAAAACATATAAAGCTTATTTTAAACGCATTTTACAGTACGAAGTTTTAGCTTGCCGTCAACAGACAAAACTAAACACCAAACAGTTTAATCTACAGTCTAACGATATTAAAACTATGTCGTCTATGCTCTTAAAGCAAATAGTTTGAAAAGCGTTAGATTCTAGATTAAACCGTTTCGTGGTTCGTTTTGTCTGTTGACGAAGAGCCAAAACTTCGTACTGTAAAATGCGCTTAACATAAGTTTTATATATTTTCTAAAGTGGATTTTTACCTATACTTTTTCTCAACATAAGATATAACACAAAACTTTGACAATTTCATTTTCAGTTTTTTGTAATATGATCGACGAAGAAAAATTTAATTTAAGTTTAAACAACTAATCAACGGAATTATTGTTTTTCTTCGATAGATAATCCGTTCATTTTTACCTCCGATGTTCCTCTGCTTTTCTTGAATAGTATCTTTAATTTTGATTTTTTTTCCCTTCAACTTGTATTTTTTTGTAGCCAATACGCTGTTTGGTCCAAGGCTTTTTGTTGTCTACCACCTTAGTCACTTTTTCTAGTTGTTGTTTTTATGACAGTGTCGTCTGCGTATTAATTCAGAATAATTTCATTTTTGATAGAAGTGGGCCTAACATATTTCCCTTTGCTAATTCAGATTTTACGATTTTAGTTCGAGAGCGTTTGGTTTTAGCGGCAACTTATTGTTGTCATTGTTTAAAATGGGATTTCAGAAGGTCCAAAACAGGTCTCCGAAAACCATATGCGTCACTTTTTTTCTGGTAAAAACATGTGGTCAACTGTTTGAAAGGCTTCCGTAAGGTCAATGAATGTGAACTGTCTAATCGTGCTGTTAGGGGTCCAATCTCTACGCAATTCTTATTTTATGGTTACCAAAGCATCAAATGAACTCGTTTTTGACCTTAACCCAAACTGGTCTTTTTGTAAAATTTGATACTTTGTCAAAATTGGTTTAGTCTGTTATAAACGATGCGCAAAAAAACTTACCTGGCTTTGGTGAAAGAGAAAAAGGCCTCTTGTTTGATTGGTATAGCTCAATGCCTTCTTTGAAGAGAGGTTTAGTTTTAACAATTTCGAAACTTTCAGAAAATCTATACTTTATTTGAATGCAAGTGACAACTATCTGCCATGTTTAAGCAGAATAATTTTGCATGTTTAACGAAAGAATTTCTTCGTGTTTAAGCTATATCATATATTGCAATGCTGAAGAAAATTTTTCAATTAGTTTTTCCCAAGGTCGATAAATTTCCAGTCAATTTTTTCGATGCCAAATTAAGTCTGTTTGTCAGTCTGTATACATGTTTTGTCTGCGTATTATTTCAGAATAATTTCATTTTTTTCTAGTGCAATCTCATTTATATAAATGACCGAGAGAGGCGGGCCTAATATGTATCCCTGTGGTAATTCATATTTTAAGATTTTAGTTCGAGAGCGTTTGGTTTTACTGGCAACTTATTGTTGTCAAAGTTGTCAATGGGATTTCAGAAGATCCAAAACAGGTCCCCGAAAACCATATGCGTCACATTTTTCTAGTAAAAGCGTGTGGCCATATGTTTGAAAAGCTTTCGTAAGGTCAATGAATGTGCACTGTCTAATCGTGCTGTTAGGGTCCAATCTTTACGCAATTCTTCTATTATGGTTACCAAAGTATCAAATGAACTCATTTTCGATCTTAACCCAAACTGGTCTTTTTTTTAAAATTTGATATTTTGTCAAAATTGGCTTAGTCTATTATAAATGATGCGCTAAAATTTTACCTGTCTTTGGTGAAAGAGAAAATTGTCTCTTGTTTCATTGGTCTAGCGCAATGACTTGCTTGAAAAGAGGTTTAATTTTAGCAGTTTCAAATATTTCGGAAAAACTATACTATATTTGAATGCAAGTGACAGCTATCTGCCATGTTTAAGCATAATAATTTTGCATGTTTAACGAAAGATTTTCTCATGTTTAAGCTATATCATATATTGCAAGGCTTAAGAAAATTTTACAAATAATTTTCCGCAAGGTCATTAATTTTTCGGTAATTTTTTTCGAGGCCAAATCAAGTCTGTCTGTCTGTCGGTAAACATGCTTTTTTTGAAAAAATTGATTTTGTCTTTCTACCCGTCTCCTAATTTTTTTTTCCAATTTGATATCGACGATTCAATTCAAAGTAGTACTACTGTCAAACGCTGGTCTCCAATCTTTCTTTACCTTTTTGCGGATTTTTTTTCTGTCTTTTTCCGAGCTTCGTTTTCCGATCTATCTTTTTTTCTTTTTTTAAAATCTTTTTTTTTGTATTTCTTCGAGCCTGCTTTTTTGATCTTGTTTTAATCTTTTTTTAAAAGTTTTTTTTTTGGTTTTTTTTCTATCCTTTTCTATCTTTTTTTTGTATCTTTTTTTTTTCAACCATTTTTCATCTTCTTACTTTTTTTCGATCTTTTTTTTTATCTTCAGTATTACTTTTGTTCTATCACCTATCGCCAATTATGATCCGTTAGTTGTATGATGTCAGAGTACTCTCAGGGATTGCGAATCTTGATTCAAGATATGAGTGCTCAAATCTTTAGTTTTCGAGATATGACGTTTTTTTTGATTTTTCGAAAATATTGCCAGAAAACTTCACGAAACTTTTTTCTTCAAAATTTCAAATCCCCATACCTCTAGTTGGGAGCCATGAGATTACTCTCAGGAAGTTTTGAAACTTGCCTCCAATTATGACTGCTCAAATGCTTGTACTTTTCGAGATATGACGTTTTTTATGATTTTTCAAAAAGTTTTCAGAAAACAACCTAAATTTTTTCTTCAAAATTTGAAAATCCCAACCTTTAGTTAGGGGCTATCAGAGTAATCTCAGTGGGTTGCGAATCTTGCCTCCAATTGAGATTGCTCAAATTTTTGTAGTTTTTGCGATATGACGTTTTTTGTGAATTTTTTTCAAAAGTTTTTGGTGTCTACCGGCTAAGTCACTTTTTCTAGTTGTTGTTTTTATGACAGTGTCGTCTGTGTATTAATTCAGAATAATTTCATCTTCCGAGCCTCGTTTTTTGATCTGTCTTTTTTTCCATTTTTTAATTTTTTTTTTGTGTGATTTTTCAAGTCTGCTTTTTTGATCTTGTTTTATTTTTTTTTTTTAAATTTTTTTTCGGTCTTTTTTTTCTATCCTTCTTCTCTATCTTTTTTTAATTTTTTTTCAATCCTTTTTCATCTTTTATCTTTCTTTTCAATCTTTTTTTTATCTTCAGTGTCACTTTTTTTCTATCACCTGTCTACAATTTTGACTTCTCAAGTCCTTGTAGTTTCCGAGATATGACGTTTTTTGTGATTTTTTAAAAATATTTTCAAAAAATTTGAATCAATATTTGTTTTGAACGTTTGAAATTCTGTACCCTGTAGTTGTATGATGTCAGAGTACTCTCAGGGATTGCGAATCTTGATTCTAGATATGAGTGCTCAAATCTTTAGGTTTCGAGATATGACGTTTTTTGTGATTTTTCGAAAATATTCCAGATAACTTCAGGAATTTTGTTTTTCAAAATTTTAAGACTTCATACTTCTAGTTGGGTGCCATGAGAATATTCTCAGCAAAATTCGGTATTTGCTTCCAATTATAACTGCTCAAGTCCTTGTACTTTTCAAGATATGACGTTTTTTTTTTTTAATGATTTTTCAGAAGTTTTCAGAAAACAACTTTAAATTTTTCTTCAAAGTTTGAACATCCCAACCTTTAGTCAGAAGCTATCAGAACACTCTCAGGGGATTGCAAATCTTGCCTCCAGTTAAGACTGCTCAAATTCTTGTAGTTTTCGAGATATGACGTTTTTTGTGATTTTTCAGAAAATTTTTTAGGAAATTTAACCTAATTTTTGTTTTCCAAAATTGAAAATCCATATACTGTAGTTTGGGGTCATGAGAAATCTCTCAAGAATTTTCGAACCTTACCTCCAATTATGACTGCTCAAATGCTTGTACTTTTCGAGATATGACGTTTTTTATGATTTTTCAAAAAGTTTTCAGAAAACAACCTAAATTTTTTCTTCAAAATTTGAACATCCCAACCTTTAGTTAGGGGCTATCAGAGTACTCTCGGGGGGTTGCGAATCTTGCCTCTACCTAAGACTGCTCAAATTTTTGTAGTTTTTAAGATATGACGTTTTTTCTTGTGATCTTTTTTTCAAAAGTTTTTTCAAAAAATTTGAATTAGTTTTTGTTTTCAAAACTTGCAATTCCGAACCCTGTAGTGGGGTGCTGTCTGAGTACTCCTAGGGGTTGCAAATAATGCCTCTAAATTCGACTGTACAAATACTTGCAGTTTTCGAGATATGAAGTTTCTTATGAATTTTTTAAAGTTTTCAGTTATTTTACATTTAGAACCTGTAATTGGGAGCTGCCAGGGTACTCCCAGGAGTTGTAAATTTGGCCTTCAAAAATTATTACTCAAATATTTGTTTTTTTTTTCGAGATTCGACGTTTTCGAGATTTGACGGAAAAAAAGCATTTAACAAGATTTATAAAATGTGAAATTTCCAACCATGTAATTGGGTGCTGTCAGAATACACTAAAAGCCTGCAGATCTGGTTTTCAATATATGCGGTTTTTCATGAGGTATGAAATATTCGAAGCACCGGAGGTGCGTTACACGCTAGTTTTAATTTAAAAAAAGGTTTAGTAGCAGTTTTGTCAATACTGGTATTGAAACCGGACTAGTTTTTTCAAGAAATAGTGATTAAGTCCATACGTTTTTAATTCCAACTTGGTTTTTATCGATTCGATAAAGTTTGATAATTCAATTTTTGTAGATGTATTAAATACATTGAATTAATTTTCTTTTTGACTTTTAGTTTTTTTGAAGTATTTAATTTACTGGCCAATTTCTCCCAATTAATGTATGTTTTTCTCTATAATTCTCTTTAAATGACTCTTTGCAATTTAAGAACCAATTTGGTTTGAGATTAAAACCTATTTCTGGACTCTTTGATTCCAGTTTTCAAAAAAAAGTTAAACCGGCTTTTTTTCAATTCTGCATTTTTCACTTCATTATCTATCTTGTGCGTGAAGGTTTTGTTAGGGGGTATTTTTTCGGCTACACATGATTCACTGTTAATTCTGAGTTTTTTGTTAACAATGAAAGAAACTCATCGCAATTAATTTGGTTAATTTTTGTTTCAGCATCAACAAAACGTGCGTATAGTGATATTATACTTCTTTTCGGAAAACTCTAATTCAAGTTTGTACCACGGTTGGATTTTAAAATAACCTGGTTCAGTTTCTCGTGTTAGAGGGTTATTTAAAATCAACCCATAATGGTCATTTACAGACGTTTTGAATACGGTTACCAATCTTTTATTTTGAAAAAGGCAGATCTATAAACATGTTATTGATCTAAGCTTCTCTGGTTGCTTGTTTTCCTTTTTGCATGAAAAATCGTTCTCATTTAGTATGCTTATCAGTTCGGAGTCTTTTGCTTTTTCTTGAAGTCATCACAAAGTAATTGATTAGTGGATGGAGCGATGGAGCTAATACAAAATAATCCAATGTTTTAGGTGTCAGGAGCGTCTGAGTTTTTACAGCGCTAGGAGGATTATGAACAGACGTATTTCTTTTAGTAGCTTACCATTTGTATTTTTTAATAATTGAATGATGTTACTGCTTGTTCTTTTTTTTATTTCAAAATGTATACCGAGTTTTATATTGAAAAATACGCCTCCTCCACTACCCTACGAAAATTTTCAATGAGAAGTTCAAACATATTAATTTTAAAAATCAATACTAGCAAGGAAAAAAAATTAGGCAAGAAAAATAGATGTTTCTAAAATATATGAGTTTAAACGATGAATTGAGTGAAGTTTTTTGCGCAGTTTATAGTTAAAACTCAATTTTTTTCAATTTGTCTAAGTTTATTAACGAGTTACTCAACTCTTTGCTAGAAATGCGCTTCCCAGAGAAGGTTAAATAAATTAAAGTAAATCGATGCTAACAGTTTAATTGTAACAACAAAGTCAAAGACTCAAAATTGTACAAAAGCTATCTTGAAAAAATAATTAAATATTTTGCAGTTTATCACAGTCGATAATTAGTTTACATGTCCGTCTCAATTTTAATCAACAAAATCAAAGACTCAAAATTGTACAAAAGCTATCATGAAAAAATTATTATATATTTTGCAGTTTATCACAGTCGATAATTAGTTTACATGTCCGTCTCAATTTTAATCAACGTTAATCAATTGTAAAGTATTGTCATGCCATAAGTCCTGTTTGTTCGAAACTATATGTAATGTTTTATTTCTGCTAATGTCGGAGAGGGCTGGTTTCGTGTTAAATTCCACCACTGCGGCACAATTGGCTGAGCAGCAGACTTTGAGTCTGAAAAATCAGATTTAGCTAGAAAAAAAGAAATCACGATATAATTTAGCTAGTGAAAAAATAGCGAAAAGCAACCGCTTTGTCTCCTACGAATTTGATTTGAATCTCGCAGCTGCATCGACATAACCGTGGTTTAATTGGTTGCAGAACGAATTCTGTCAATTGCGACTCTCGTGCCTACTCCTACGATTTCTGTCTGAGTCCCATCCCCAATTACTGCTCTATTCAATGCACCAGCAGCAATCACTGCTTAAGAATGGCACGCAGAGAAAAGCTTCCTGCCTATCTATTTTAAACTAGGAAAGGCATAGCATGCATTCAGTAGAACAAAAATCAGAAGGAGTTGAAGTTTGGAGCCCGTTTTTAGGCGCCTCTGATCCTTTAACGACTTAGGTTGGTTTATATTAAGAAACATTTTGTGGTGCAAAAAACTTAAAAGCAAAAGCCGAAGGAAACACGTCAACAGCATATCTGCCGTGAGCAGAACTTTTTTTGGTTTTGTAATTTCTACTCAACCATCAATTTAACAAGTTGGTAGTTTACTAGATTGAAGCTGTCCGGAAACTCGTGGCTGAAGACTTGTATTTGATATTATATTCAGCCCTTAACCCAGGGTACAAAATCTGGGCTGTGGGCTAAAACAGTTTTCAGACTTTTTTCTGTTTTTAACAGCTACTTTTTCACGGTTACCCGTTGAATGCACCGGTATCCGCTTAGCAGGAATTCTCATAATCAAAATTTTATTCATATTTTTCCAAAATACAGTTTCCTGAATTAGGGTCGACATGCACTCTTTTCTCGAATCTTTACAGACCAAAATTTATTTTTCCTAGATTTTCAACTCCTTACGAAGTATATTTTTAGTTTTTGTCTTCTATGTTCTCGTTTATTTTCCTAAAGCAAGTAATTTAAAAGTCGTTTGACTGTAATCTCAGCTGTTTTTTGTTTACTTTTGTCTGTTGACACACAAACCAACATCTCGTACTGTAAAACTAGTTTCCTTTAAGCTTTATACGCTTTTAAAATTTATTTGTTATCTGAAACTTTTTTATAATACATACCCCAAAACTTCGACTTCTCATTTTGAATTTTATTTAATATGTTCTACGAAGGAAAACTTAAAATATATTAGAACAACTAACAAACAGAACGATTGTTTTTCTTTGATAGATATCCCGTTCATTTTTACGTCTGACTTTCCGCTGCTCTTCGTAAATAGTGTCAATGATTTTGTTTCTTTAATAACCATTCTCTTGTGAAAACTGGTATTGAAACCAGATGAATTTTCTCAAGTGATAGTGATTAAATCCAAAGTTTCGAATTTACTTGCCAATTTCTCCCCAATAATTGCAAAAGTCTTTAAATTAATCATGATCTGTTTTTTTTCTACCAAGTCGTTTCTTTTTCTCGTCAGATTGTTATATAGACGGAAAAATTCTCTGCTGGTTATTGGCTTATATTTGTTTTTTTTTGATAAAATTTTTTTTTCTGACACTGCATTTAACGAACCAATTTGGTTTGAGATTCAAAGCGAGTTCTGGACTCTTTGATTCCAGTTTTTCTTATAAAGCATCAAAACCGGCATTTTTTTAGTGCTGCATTTTTCATTTTTATCTACCCAGTGCGTGGAGGTTCTTATAGGTTATGTTTTTTTGGGTAAAAATGATTCATTTTTTTACTGAGATTGTTGTAAGCGACAAAAAAAGCTCTTCGCAATTCATCTCGTTAATTTTCGTTTCAACTTTCCCATAGTGATGCTTTTAGTGCTTTCTTTAAAATGTCTAAAATTGAGTGGTTCATTTTCGCATCTTCAAGATGTTGCAATTAAAGTCACCTCATAATGATCAGTCACAGATGTTTTGAATATGATTGCTTATCGTTTTATATTGAAAAAAGCAGATTCATACACGTGTAATTGATCCTAGTTTTTCTGGTTGCTCGTCCATTTTGTAGGAAAAGATCATTCCCTTTCATTATGCTTTTGGATCAGAATTTTAATTTTTTCTACAAAATTATTAATCTTAAAGTCATCACAAAGTAACTTATTTGTGGATGGTGCTAATAAAATATCATCCAAAATGTTTTCTTTGACAGGAATGTCTGAGTTTTTACGGCGCTGGGAGGAATATGATTACACGTAATAATTTCTCGTAACTGAATGATGTTATTGCTTGTTCTTTTTATTTATTTCAAAATGTATACCATGTTTTATATAAAAACATACGCCTGCTCCCCTACCCTTACGAGAAATTTCAACGAAAGGTTTGTACTCGCTAAGTTTAAAAAACAATTCTAGCAAGAACTTAGAAAGTAGGCAAGAAAACTAGATGCTTTGAAAGTAAGTGAATTTAAACAATAAATTGAGTAAAAAATTTTCACGCAGGATATAGTTTAAAGTCAGTTGTTTTCGAGATTTCGAAAATTCTAGCGAATTTTCCTCGCTCTTCGCTATTAATGCGCTTCCCAGACAAAATTTACCAAGTTTAAAAAAATTGGTAGTAACAGTTTAATTGTAATATCAAAATTATAAACTCACAATTGTACAAAAGCGTATATGAAATAATTACGAAATAGTTTGAGGTTTATCACAGTCTTCTAGTAGGTTACATGTTCATCTCAAGTTTAATCAATGTTAATCATTACAACAATGGCATGTCAAGTCCTGTTTGTTCGAAACTATATGTTTCGTATAAGTGTATATCGGAGAGTCCTCGTTTCGTGTTTAATTCCACCACTGCGACTCACTCGGCTTAGAAGCAGACTTTGCATCTGAAAAATCAGATTTAGCTAGTGAAAAGATATCACGTCCCGCATTCACCATGTCTCCAATTCCATCATTGTCCTTGAATCTCCTAGCTGCATCGACATACCCGTGGTTTGAGCCTGAGTCGGCTGCAGAACGAATTCCGTCAAATGCGATTCCCGTTCCTATTCCTGCGATTCCCGTCTGAGTCCCATCCCCGCCAACTGATCTAGTCAATGTACCAACAGCAGCCACTGCTTGAGAACGGGAGGAGGAAGAAAGCTTGCCCCCCAGCTCCTTAAAACTGGGAAAGGCATAGGCCGCATTCAGTAGTACAAAAATGAAAAGAATTCTCATCATCTTCAGAAATGTCTATCCAAAATGTGTTATTTAGAGATCCTCCGTTGAAATGAAGCCAAACTAAAATTGGAAGAAAAGAAACATGAATTTCAGAGAAGAGAGGTTTGAAAAATTTGGTTGAGTTTTTATGAGATAATGATTAGCGGGACCAACAGAAAAAGAAGCTTCATAACTAAACAGTACATGACTGCTCGTATCAGGGCGAAGCCCTGAATGTTCCGACTGCCTTTTAAGGTTTATGGAGAAGTAATAACATTTAAAAAAATTAAAATAAAATGAAAATGAAATAAAATAAAATGATTTTTTTTTTCTAAAATTTGAAATGTTTTATGAAAATCATCCCCCCACACGCCATATAAAGTTCAAAAGAATAGATTTTGCTCCTTGTAACAAATCAATTATGGCAAACAAGCTTCTTTCAACCAATTTGAAACGATTTCTAAGACGGATTAACTCTCCGCTTGCGCGTTAATAGCGCGAAATAGATCGCGCGTTAATTGTCCCAAATTGGCCGAAATGGCAAACTTTATGACCCCGTAACTTTACGAAAAAAGATCACAGGTGAAATATTTTTTCAAAATTAAGCTGAGGACAACAATACCTTTTCAATGATATTTAAAAAATCCGTCAGAAATGGCTAGTTAAAAAGTCGAAATTTGTCTGAAGAAAAAAAAACCCACCCGAGCACAAATATTCCGTTATTTTCGTATCGAAAGTCGGAACAACAACAAGACTGCGCAAATCAACCAGACTGGGCGTATCGTATCATGGCAATATTGTCTTCAATTATAAGATTGAAAGAAGTCTACTCTTATAGGAGCGTCCATCAAAATTATTTTGGAATAATGAAAAATCAAAATCAAAAACTCAGTAATTGCCATTATTAATTTCAACAGTTTCGAAGTTTTCCAAATGTTTTGATTTCAAATAACATCACCAAGAAGTGTGATATGAACCCTCAAAGCTGTTCTTAAATAATTTTATTAGTTTAAAATAAAGTCTTACCTCCGTGGAAGACTTTTTATTATTAAATCTTGCGCTCAAATCTTGCTTCAAATTAGGTGAAAAATCTCGACTCGGGTGCAACCTATCAGGAGAAAATGTTTCTTTATTATGATCAAGTTACAATATCGAAGCCTCTCAACTATGTTCTGATAAAGGCGATTAGATTAAAACTATGTTGCAATTGCATTTTGCAATAATATCCGAAAAATTATAGCATTTTGCGGATCTTGATAACTATTTTCTCCACTATTGCAATAGGAGGGGGGGGGGGGGGGGGGAGAGAGAGAATTCGTTACAGGATTTATATGAAAGTTACTGAGATAAGGCCAACCAATAGGAATGCGAGAACATGCATATCAAACGAAAATCAATAAAATAAGTGGCTTTAAAACGGAGATACTGCTTTGTTTAGACAAGAAGTTATTGAGGGCCATTACATTACAAGGTATCTTAGGGGAGCAAATAGTTGGCAAGATACCATTTTGCAATAATTGTATCTCTATGTTGCAATTGACATTATGTTGCAATTGTCTTTTGCAATAATGTTACAAAAGTTATTGAATTTGACACAAACATTCATTTAAAAACGTCGCAATATTTCTGAACAAATTTGCCGAGCAAATAAGTTTCTGATATCGGTAATTGTACACATCAACTTGGTTTGGATCTTTTCTTTTACACGCCCCACAAAGAAATACGTTCACGGAGAAAAAAAACAAACCAAGACGGTGACCTTGAAGGAATCAGTTTTAACCTTTCAAAGTTACGGGTACGGAAAAATTAGAACTTGCTCTCCTCAGAAATGATTAAGATTTTTAACGATTCTGCCGAAAATAAAGGAGCTTATTGTAGACTAAATTATTTCCTGACCCATGAAAAAAAAGAAGCAAAACGCTTCCAATTTGTTTGTTAAAACACAGGATCCTTTTAAAACAAAATGAGCAGTCAACGTACAAAAAAAAATTAGGAAAATGAGGAAAAATTGAATATTAAAAAAATTGAAAAACGAAAAAAGCAACGATCTCTTTAACTATTCCCCTCCTTTGGTACTAATAACAAATACCACCCCTATAATGAAACGATTAAGCGCTTAAACATCTGCAATTGTGTACTTAATTTTGTAAAATCGCCCCTCTTTTTGCAAACGGGCGGGAAATATTCAAAGAGATTCAAAAGCAAAAGAGATCTTTGCTTTCGTTTTCAATTTTTTCAAATTAATTTTTCTTAACTTTATTTTAAATTTTTTCACGTTGCCAGCCAGTTTTGGTTTAACTAGATCCTGTGTTTCCATATTTATTATCAAAATCAACTCGGAAGAGTTTGCTTCTTTTTTATTGATGCGTCAGCAGATAAACTTCGCGTGCCGTAATAATTTCAAACCATGCAAATTCTGGTGATTTTTTGTTCACCAACTTTTGTTCTCTTCATTTTTTGTCTAATTTTAACCCAGTTTGAGAAAAAAGTTTTTGAAGTTTCAGATTTTGTAAGTTTGGTCCGAGTCAAATTTTGATCCGTTGGAATCAGCACTATACCCTTGGTCCTTTTTGCTCTATACGCAACCTGACATAATAAATGAGGTAGCTAACTGTCAACGCAGAACCAGCACAACGTTAAAAACTTTCAAAAAAACCCTGTCAAACACTCCTAAAAGCCAAAATATCAAGTTATCGTAATCAAAATTAAAAGTAGGTAATTCGATAATCGATTAGGAATTTATCGTGGCAGTTTTTATGACAGCAGAACGGAATGCTCATAATTCCTTATCGATAAATGTCTTTCGAACTGTTTAAAAAGTCAAAGGACATGCTCATTTTGTTTCAGTTTTTGACTCACGAGTTCTGATTGGCTAAGATCTTTTCGGTCATTCGTTCCTCTTGCCTTGAGGGAATGTGCTTCGGTATTAACTAACATCAAATCTTCAAAGGTCATTCTTGTTACTAACTTTTCTGGCAAAGAAAAAAAAAAGATTAAGTCGGGATTTAAATTTTTGAGCCCAATTTGAGCATAGTTGAGCCCGTTATGTTTTGTAGACTATTTTTTTTGTCGCGAAATTGTTCTTCCATTATATCAAAACAGGGGTGGATCTAGATCCGTTTTGGGCTTTTTGAAAATTTTGACTAAGGAACCGCGTTTTTTTAGCGTGCGCTCCCTTCAATATTAGTATATATTGGCGTCCGCCGCAACCCCCCTCCTCCGCCCCACCATAATCCGCCCCTGTATCAAATGTATCTCATTAGAGGGATTTCACGATTTCGCTGAACATCTTGATTATTATTCATCAAACTTCAGCGCGAGAGAATGCGCGGCACATTTTTGACTTGTTTCGCTATAAACTGTCATACTGTTGATAACTAATTGCTGCTGTTTTTGCAAACACCCAAGACTGCTTCGAAGACTGTTTTTGCAAACATCGACTTTTAAAGGTAGAAAATTTTATGAGTTTTTTTTCTATTACCACATTACAGCTTTACTATGACATATCATTTGACCCCTTCTAGTATGTATGTATGGCACCCGCTGTAGCGTAGGAAAAATTGTAAGAAACTTAAACACGCCCAAAGACATTGTGACCGGGACAAAATCAAGTAGCGTTTCAAGGCTCAATCATTCAATACTGATAGCTGTCCTCAAGAAGAACTCAAAAACCCTCCCTAGATGAGAAGAAAAGATATTCATAAAAATGTTCACTTGTGGAAAAAGCATTTTCCAAATCTGGAAAACTGTATGATACCTTTACGACTATCATTTTTTGGTTATATTAAAGTAATTTCTCCTTATGTGAAATTTTATAAATAGACTTTGGCTTTATGTTTTTAATTTTAGTCCAAAAACAACACAGTTAGAGAAATTCAACAGGTTATTTGACACGAATCCCACCGATGAATTGCTATTGAAGGTTTGTCATAAAAGCAAGTGTTCGAGTTCTTTTTATCGAAAAATTCTGTTTGAAAAGTTTGATTTTTTGTTTATTGTGGTTGCTTTTTTTGTCACATCTTAAAAATATCTTACAATCTAAAGAGAAAAAGAAGCTTCACACAAAACGCAATCTGGTTTTTGTTACTCGTTTGTGAAAAGGCTGTGCGTGTGCGTGCAGGAACGAATGTTTGTGCAACAATAATATTGCAACTAAAAAGAATTCAAAAAAAGTTTTGCTCATTTTATCCCGGAAAAGAATTTTGCCATATAGTTTTATTGTATTAATTGTATATTATGCATTTTTGCAAAAAAAGTTTCATCAATTGTTCTGGAGTTGCTAGTCTCTAATATCAACTTTTTACCATTATTTGTTGTGCATCAACTATGAACATCTTCATATTTATTTAAAACTATTTTTTGAGAAGAAAATGCTCTTTCTTTAAAATAAGAGAATCATAAGTTTCATAATAAAAAAATTAATGACTGTTTTTTTATCAAAAACTCCGTATAAAAACTTTTTGAATATGTTTTTATTTGTAAGGAGGTTCAATCGGGGCTTGTAAAAGGTGTTCATAAATACCTTTTCAATTGTCTATTATATAATTTTTTGGTCTTTTGCACATCTGTTTTTTTGAACAGAGATCTTTCTCTGATATTACGTGTAATCTAAAACAATAGGCAATACATTATTTGTTTTTGTTATCCTGATGAAAAATTTACCCTAAATCGATAAATGATGTCAACATAGACGAATGCTAAAAATACTGTTCTTAGATAGAAAAAATGCTATTTAGAACTAATTTCGGGCATTTAATGGTCCTAATATACAAGTTTAATTATGTAAAGTAACTTAATTTTTCAAAGTAATCTGTCAATATTAGTTGGCAATCAAAACAAGACTGCTCGTATCACGGCAAAGCCCTGAATGTTCCGACTGGCTTTTAAGGTTTATGGAGCAGTAATAACGTTAAAAAAATCAATGAAATAAAACAAAATGAAAATTTTTTTTCTTCTCAAATTTGAAATTTTTTATGAAAATCATCCCCCACACGCCACATAAAGTACAAAAGAATAGATTTCGCTCCTTGTAACAAACCATTTATGGCAAATAAGCTTCTTTCAACCAATTTGGAACGATTTCTAAGACGGATTAAATCTCCGCTTACGCGTTAATAGCGCGAATTATATCGCGCATTAATTGTCCCAAATTGGCCAAAATGGCAATATTTAAACCCTCGTAATTTTACGAAAAATGATCACAGGTGAAATCTCTTTTCAAATTTGAGCTCAGGACAACAATACCTTTCGAATGATACAAAAAAGTTCCGTCAAAAATGGCTAGTTAAAAAGTCGAAATTTGTCTGAAGAAAAAAAAACCCACCCCGAGCACAAATATTCCGTTACTTTCGTATCGAAAGTCGGAACAATAAACTAGATTTAACGTCAATCAGAATTTTACACTCCAAACTACTTCAATGAAACTCAGTTGTAGAATTTAGGACATTTGCTTGATTAGCTTTTCAGTTTCTTCCAAAGCTATCTTTATTATTATCGTTACATGCCGAATTTGATACTGGAACTATTTGACATTGAAAGATGACATATCAGATCATAATAAAAACTTGAAATTACCTAAAACTATTTAGGATAATAATTTAGAGTCAAAAATAAAGTATAATTGATGCTGAAACTGCTAAACCTACCTAAGTTATTGATTTAGAATTTAAAAAAAAAGTATAAGCGATGCTAAGAACGACTACAAAGAAGAGAAGTTAGCAAGAAATGGATTTTTACTTTCAGACACCATTTTTAAAAACAACAGAGAGAATGTAAAAAGGGTGTATAAACAAGAAAACTACATTCTCAGTGTAAATAAATCATTAAGTATTTCAAATGACGATGGTCTACAATTCGTAATTCAAATATCTGGGCTGACAAGAAATAAAAAACGCAGCAAAAAGAAAACAAAATTTGTCAAATCTGGAAAGCGATAAAATAGCTTACAAAAGCAGCCAAATATTGTCAAGAAAAAGGTATTTAGAAAAAAAAGGATCAGGGAATCGAAAGCAGATGTAGAATCGCCCGAAGTAAAAAAAAATTCGCAAGAAAATGCCGAACGATTTAACAAATTTTTTTGCATCGATCAGCAAAAAGTAACAAAACTGATTCCTGAAACCCCCACGACAGCGTTATCACAAAAATATCAGTTCAAGTTCTTTCAAAAATTGAGCGAAAAGAAATGGCAAAAGCCATCAAACAATCCAAGAACAAATGCAGCAATGATTGCTTCAATATAAGTAAAGTTTTCATGATTATGGAGTCATTAGAATTGATTTTCAATGGTTGTTTTTGTCTTGTAATTTTCGAAAAAGCCTAGAAAAAACCAAAAAAAGTGCCAATCTATAAGAGTGAAGATAAGAAAAGCCCTAAAGAACTTTGGACAATTTCACTTTTTCCAATAATTGATCTTTGTTGTATAATCGTATGATAAATTTCATTGAAAACTTTTATCTCCTCTCCAATATCCCATTTTGTATTCCGTAACAGACGACCAACTAAAGACAAAATTGTGACCTTAATTGAAGAAATAGAAAATGACATACGCAACCAAGACACACTAACCCAACGCTGTTTCCTCGAGGGCCAGTTAATCAAATTTCTATGTCGTACCTTGAAAATCCCAAACAGTAATTGGAAATTTCGGGACAACAAAAATAGATTGAAAATGGGTACAAGGTGGGGTACCAAGGGGTTCAGTTCTGGGACCTTTGCTATTTATCCTTTACCTCAATGACCTATTCTCATTGAACAACCCAACAACAGATTTATTTTTTATGCAGATGACACATTACTGAAAAAGAGCAAAAAAAAGTTAGCAATTCGAAGATTAGCATCAGAGAATATTAGACAAAACAAATGCAAGGCTAACAAAAAAACTAACTTTGAATAGCGAAAAGACAAAACAGTAATCTTTTTTAAAAAGCCGAGTCTATATAAAAAGCACCTAAGATAACCGGGACAAAGATAGAAGACCTTCAATGCTTTAACTACTTTGGCGTAAATCTTGTATCGAACCAAAATTTTCATAGCAACATCAAAAAAGTCAAAAACCACAAAATCAAAAAAAAATCGAAAACCAAAAATTCTTTTATCCAATAAGCAAATATTTAACTTCAAAACGGATATTCATAGCAAACAAAGCCTACATTCAATCAGTTTTACAAAATGAAATACTTGCGTAAGCTAACACTGATATCTCATCAATCACACCTTTTGAAATAAAAACTAAAATTTTGTCAAAATATTATTCTACAAACGCAAAAACGAGTCAGTTCTCAAAATAACAGCAAAATGTCCAAATTTTTTACCAACAGAACTTTTTCCATAAGAAAACTGAATTGTTGACCAAATTTTACAGAAATGAGAGTGAAATGGACAGATTTCAGTCTCTATAAAAATGAGGAGATAGCTCGATTACAAAAAAAATGTAATTTTGCAAAAAATTACCATTAAATAAAAATTGTCACTATAAAAGGTCATTGCTATGAACATCTGAAAAATGTTCAACATGTTTATCTCGTTCTTCCCAAGTTTGCTAAATTGTTGGCAGAACGACCACGACAGAACAAATCAAAATATTCAATCATAGTTTCTTGGAAAAATTTGGTTGAATAAAAGAGACTTTCTTTTTCGGTTTCTTGATCTTGACCCTTGTCTATACTATAAAAGCATAAAAACAGAGAAGTCTTAGGTGCAAACTATCTACCTTTTTTTTCTTGTGGCGCCCGAAAACAGGCTTGTGCAGCCTGGTGACGTCTTCCCGGTGTATATTTTTCCAAACGAGTAAATAAGGAAACCTGTGATTATAATGGTAATAATAATTTGGAAACAATTTATTAGTAATATTTTGATTTTTCCCAAATCATTTCAAGGATCTCAATTGGACATATTTTCGCTTGTAGCTCCTTTCGCAAGTTATTTTTGTGGCAGCTGTGTGTGGTCTTTCTAATTTCTTTCACTTGTTCGTTAATTTCGTTACCCGGGTCGAGGTCATGGTTTTTTGTTGGACCAAATTCTAGCATCTTCAGACCGGGTAAATTTTTTTCTCATCAATTTTCTCATTTAAATTTCTCACCGATTTGGTCTGCGAGGGTTTTATGATATAAAAGGAAGAGCATGCAAGACTCATTCTCTAAATTGGCATTTGAGAGGCAGAATCTGCAAATTCAGGTGCAACTGATTTAACTATATTGCGCGCTGCTTAGAGCACTCCTGATTTATCAGCATTGAAAGCACCATGGCATGAACTCCTAAATTGATCAGCTGAATCAGTTGCGAGATTACCTTTAATATACTGTACGATACCTTTGCCCTGCTCTGCATGTCTTCTTTCAGGTATATCACCAATGCTTCAATCCCCCCTCTAGAAAAAACAGTATGCACTTTTGTCATCGTCTGCCTATGTTCTATCTCCGGCATTGAATGATCTCACGATAGTTCTCGAATATTTGACCCAGTCATCACCGGCCATTTAAAGAGAATTTTGTCTTTGTCTTCATCGAATATCCTGACAAAAGTTGCAGCTATAAGTTTTTCACAATTACAAAAACCTGGAAAAAACAAAACTTCAGAAGTGATACAAATGTGGTAATTTCAAAACCTCCGTCCAAATGCCCGGGTTGACCTCCATTGACCAAAAATGCTAGTCATACAAATTTCATACAATTTGCGAAGAACTTTTCTCTTGTTTTGGCAAAAGTTCAATGTATCGTACTAAATAAAAAAGAAAAGATTTTTGTCAAAAAAAGGCTAATCATAAAATTTTCATATATGGAAATTGTATGACTAGCCTTTATTTGATGGCGACATCAAAAATTTCGCAAAATTTTGAAATTTCTTCAAAA
Source organism: Symsagittifera roscoffensis (assembly GCF_963678635.1). Taxonomy (NCBI): domain Eukaryota; kingdom Metazoa; phylum Xenacoelomorpha; order Acoela; family Convolutidae; genus Symsagittifera; species Symsagittifera roscoffensis. Next base: position 4,058,905 of record NC_087070.1, on the reverse strand, counting down.
GTTTTTTTTGTGTTTTTTTCAATCGCAAACTCTCTCTTTGCTTTCAAGTGTCCCTCTATCTCTGGATATTTCTCTCTGAGATCTCTTGCTGCTTATCCTCAACGTTTCAGTTCTTGGGGGTGGTTCTTCCAATATTTCTCTAAGGTCTTCAAGCATAATCTCTGGATTAAGATTTCCTTGACCGTGACCGCCTTTAGAATTTGCTCTAGCCAAATTTCGAATTGCCAAGTTGAGTCTAGACTTGCTGATGCCCAAAATACTGGTATTCCTTATCAGAACGATTGTCCAGAGCTGAGAATCCTACTGGCTGTGCCAGATGATATCCTACGGGACTATCGTTAGGGAAAACTAATTTATAATTGCTAAGAATTAAATTGTTCTTTAAATTGTTTTTTTTTCTGCGAGAACTGCTGAGATCTACGTAGATTCATGTTAGTCTGATCGGTTCAGCTCTAATTTTTAGGGCACTTAATTGAAAAAGGTTTGGAATTAAGTTTTGGTTCCTGCATGTTTTCGCTTCTAAAGTTTGAGGGTAATGGATTGTTAACATTTATAATGACCCATTATATGCAACCAAATGATCCTAATGCAACCAAACTATGTGGTATATAAAGAAGCGCCGGATATTTTGGCAGCATAGCTCAAGGTTTGAGTTACTGTGACCTTGGTCAATGCTGTAAAATAAATAGAGTAGGTTTATAGCTCACCCAAGGTTAGGTAACTTTACTGCTATTTCAGTAGCAGTATCACATAGAGATTTTTTTTGATGTTAGTCTGAAGCTTGGAGATAATCAGTTATAATGTGAAATTGCAGCTTAAGAAATTAGCCCAACAAAAATTGCCCCCGGTTTTTTGCAGAAAAGATGTATGAGCATTACCTTAATTTACAATCACACTGACAGACACATTTCTGGATTTTTTTCAGCCTGTTGTCACTTGGACGGAGGTTCTAAAACTACCATGTTTTGTGTCCTTTCTGAAGTTTAATTGTTTGCGGTTTTTTTATTAGTGAATAGCTCGATACTGCAATTTTTGTCAGGAAAGTAGTAAGATAAAAATGGTTAAGAAAATGACACTTTTTAACCCCCTTTTTTGCGGTGTGCCGTTGCAGTTACAACTTGTTAAAACTCCTATTTTTTCGGGCACACATGTTTTAATGAGGGTTGGTATCTGTGATTTTTCGGACACTCTATAGAAAAGGGTATGGAATTAAATTTTGTTTCCTGCATGTTTTCCCTTGGGGTCTTGGCTTCTTTACTTGTAAAAGGACGCTATATACCGTTTATAAGCAACCAAAATATGTGGTATACTATAAATTACCGGATATTTTGGCATCATAGCTTAACTGTTGGCGGCGGTGAACGATTTTCTTCAAAAATGCATGTTTTATATCTGAATCGTGAAGAAAGGAAAATCCGTCAAGTGCGGCGGCCGCCACATTTGTTTAGGCCACAGTTAACGATCAATTTGAACGAAATAGGAATGAAATATTATCTTAACCCAAACGAAGGTAAAATACATGTATAATTATGAAACAATGAAAAATCTAAAATTATGAAATTTGCATGAAAATTTCGACATTTCCCTTTTCCGTGTCTACAGGAGACTGAAAAAACATCTTAAATCTATAACCAAAGCTTGCTATTATGGAAAAATATGAATGAGTTAAAAAGTTGAAGTTGGTATAGATATTGAAAAGCGAGAACAGGGATGAAAGCCAAAAGTTACCATTAATTTTGCTACGGCCATTTATAGATAAAAAATGGAAACTAATTTTTTAGGCTTCTAGAAAACATTTAAGTACGTCTTAATTACTTTATTGTGCAAACAGAATTTTTGAAAAAAGTCATCAAAGCGAACCTAAAAACAGAGTGAAAATTTTTGTTTATGTATGAATATATAGGAAAAAAACAGAGCGACAATAGAGTAAAGCAGTTGAAAATTTATTTGCGGCTTTTAAGGAAAGCAGTTAATCAATTTAGAGAAAACTCAACCGGGAAAGCTGGAACACAAACTAAGACAAGCTATGGATATAAAAGCTATGGATATTTGATATGAAGTCGGGGTTATACTTTGAACATCCAAATTTTTTGCTTTTTCCATTAAAAAAATGCTATTACAAACTGTTTATTGATACTACAGTCTTGCCAATTTTTCTCAATCTCTTGTTCTTAATGTCAAATTGGTTTTAGCTAGAGCTTTTTATTCAAAAGTTTGGACCGCTATCAGTTATTATAGTAGATTAACCTTTTGCTCAGCAAACTAAACTTTGTGTTTTCTATCATAAACCTGATCTTTTGACTGTTTTACTGATCACGCTATTGCCTCTCTGTATACGGTGGCGATTTGAACCAGCTATATGATTACTCATCTACAACTAATTGTGTTATTAAGAGTTTGACCTTTCTTTCAGTTTATGTTTGAGATGAACCATGCTTTCGTATTCACGCTCTGATCACTAGCGGAATCAAAATAGTTGGCATCATGTTATGTGGGGACGGGGGCGGTTTAGTCGTGTGGATTATATCCGGAGGATTTTATCCTGGGGGATTTATTTATTCCTCGATTGGTTTTATCTGCTCGCCTTTGCGAAGTGACGCATTTTTCGGTTGATTCTTGATTCTCAGAGAGATGCCCTTCGGTTTTTTTATTTGCTCTTCATAATTGCTGATTTTTTATCTGTTCTCTTCAGTTCTTGTGATTTCTTGAGCTTGTGCTTTTAATGTGTTTATTCCATTACTTTTCAGATTTTACTGATGATGACTTTTTGTCTAAAACGTTTTATGCAACATTGATTTTTTTCCCAAGATCATGATTTTTTATCACTACTTTGATTAGCCACAACCAATTTACCCAATAACCTGAACTTAAGGAACTTCGTGATGTTAAACCAAAACATGAACTGTCATGTTAACCACAATTATCATGAAGGAAGTCATTTGATTTTCTTGAATACGAGACACCCACATCTTGAAATATTTTCAATGAATTCTTCTCTCATAAAACTTTGTTCTTGAGCAAAAGCGGCCTTCATTTGAGCGATGAAATCGGTGACATTTGTTTTGAGGGTATTTACTTTTACTGCGTATTGCTTAGAGTATCCAATCCCCTGGTCCGCAAGTGAAAGCAAGGCGGCGTCGTCTGCGTATTTCGATTTGAGTGCGTTCACCTTGAAAAGAAACAAATTAAGAAATTATGATCAAAATTATTTTTAATGTCAGTGACATTTCTCTTGAAAAGATTGACCAAACCCCGAACTTTTTCGAAGCCCGAAGCAGTAGTATTTGACAATAACAGCAAAAGATATTGTTACTATTAGAGTCACTGCCTTATTTTATCTGATCATGGAACATACAGATTTAAACTCTTGCTGCAGTCAATGAGCCTTGACCCAGTTATTTTTACTCTAACAGGGGCAAAAGAAATTTTAACAGAAAAATCTGGACTACTCTAACACTGACCCGAAGCGTATTAATTTTACTTAAATTTTTACATAAGCCCACTGGTTGAATGATTCCGCAAAGAAAAAGTTATCAGTACTAATTTTTTTATTATTTTTTTAAATTATTTTTTTGTTTTTTTATTTTTTTATTTTTTTATTATTTTTTTATAATTTTTTTCAGCAAAAAAGTGCCAATCATTAACAACTCTCGAAATTCAAAGAGCTTTAACTTCGTACATTTTTTTTCGAAAGTTGAAAGTTTTCCTTTTCCGAAGTTTTCGATTAACATTTTGTTTTGTTTTCTTGTTCTTTACTTAGGGACATCAGTTGGGCATGTTTCTAACATTCGTGTCGACTTAAACGAAGTTACCTCTGCAGTGTAGTCGGTCTTAGCTATCAGCTGAAGTTCGGTTGTCTGTTCAATTATCGCTTTGAACGCCATGGCGGCGAGATCTACGTCGACAATCTGGCCGACGGCTAGAAATTCTCTGACAATTTCAAACATCTCCTCAAGCGACGCCTGTTTCAACTCAAACTCGGCATTTTCAACCTTATCACAAGCCAAGTTAGTCGCATGCATCATTATGACTTCGTCAGAAGAAGCTCCGTTTGCCTTTACCTTCTTCATCAGTGTTGTGGTGACCTTCTTTGATTCTTCGCAGATTCCCGCGAGTTCTTCTTTGGAACCAGCGAATATGGTCTGGGCTTGTTGTTGTAGAGACATCCGTAGGTGAACTGGTGACCAGAGTTGCTCCAAGGAGCAGCAAAAAGGTCACGGATTCACTTGTTTTCATTTTTTAATTACGTTTGAGTCGAAAAAAGAATTGAACTTTTTTACTTAGACGCTGAAAGTTATATGTTCAAACCGTTTTATGATTTTTTGTAATATTTCCAATATTCCAATAAGAAAAAGGAGAATAAATTGAGTCGGTTTTATTTCAAATGTCGCTTAACTAAAATCATGGCGCTAAAATACCTGTTCTTCAAAGCAAGCGGTCATATTTCTGTCATTAAAAGATAACTATTATTCAATTCCAGCCGTTATGTATTTCAAGTGACTCGCTACGGATTTTGCGCAAAAGTTCTAAATTTCCGCGAAAAAAATACAAACCTACGCCATAGTTCCTAACAGTTTAAGGATGACACTTGCGCCAGTTCCTTCATTCGGTGCGTTGGAGGGTTAGGCACAAAAGATGGCATTCTGTAAGACGGGACAACTTTCAACAGGCGACATATCGTAATGGCAATTGTCGCCTGTTACGAGGTGCCGCTTGTTATGAATCGTCGCGTCACGCCATTGAAAGGTAGTAGTAGTGTTGTAGTATAAACGTTTTTTCTTTTTCCGATGGATGTTAAGCTCCGAGAATATTTGCATCCAAACTTGATAATGAGTTTTTTTTATTTAGGAGTCACCTGCGTAAGTTAAATCAATGTTAATTGGGCCATTTTTTCAATGTTAATTTTTTTTCGTGTTGGATAGTTTTTCAAAAACAAGTAAGTAATTTTACTTGTGTACAGTGACTCTTCCCCAAACATCTGTTGGCTTTGTTTTGTTTTGCAAATTTTTGTAATGTTAGTTTTTATCAATTTTTTATTAAATTTGTTTTAAAAGTTTTTAAAGACAAAATGAATCACCAAATATTTAGATCTCAAAGTTTTATCACTCAAAAATGGTTATTCTAAAAAGTATACAAAACGGGCTATATAATCTAGTGTCTCACCATCTGATTTCCAATTCATACCTTTTCTAGATAAATTACGGTTGATTATTATTGTTCCGACTAATTAAAATGGGAGGAACTTTGTATTTTGGTGTGTTTTAGTTTTTTCAACGCAAAATCTGATAGAAGAACAGGTTTGAGAGAACAGGTCAAGAAGAACAGGTTTGAGAGTTTTGTGTAATTCCAAGAGACTTAAGCAAGCGAATAGGTTTATTATAGAAAGATAAACCATGAAATATTAGTTTTTTTACAATAAAACTACTTTTTGAAGTTTTTCGCCTCTTTTTTTTAGGAAAGCAAAACTTTAAATTTCAAAACAATTTCTGCAAAAAAATGAGTTTTTGAAACTTTGGACTGTTTTTTACAGCTTGAGTTCTGCTCGGTTGATCACTCGATTGATAAAATTTCTGCTTAATTTTTTTTAAACGGACAAAGAAATGCCTTCAATAATACTATAACAGAAGAAAAAATCTCACACGTTTAATCCATTTCTTTCACAATACAAAATAACTTAATGTGTCTAACGATAACTTATAAATCAAATAAAATCATCTAATGGCGTCCTCTCAATCTATATTTTTGTAGGCGACCAAATTGTGATTATTACGGTAACCTTAAGTTGGCAACATTTTGTTTTTATTCTGATTACTATTTTTCCCAAACATTTTAAGGATATCAATTGGAAAGCATATTTTTGATTGTAGCTTCCTTCACAAGTTCATTTTGTAATCCGAGAGCTGCTTCATCTGTCTATCTTCTTTCACTTGTTCGTTACTTTCGTTACACGGGTCGAGGTCATGGTTTTGTGTTGGACCAAAATTTGGCATTTTCAGATCGGGTGGACAATTCTTTTACTTTCTTCGAAACCTTTCAATTCATAAACAACTTGCTGTCTTCCAAAATGTTTCCATTTCTCGCTGATTTGGTCTGTTAGGGCTCTTTAATGAAAAACACACTTGCGTGTGTTTGTGTGAGTGTTTGCTTGTGTGTGTGTGAATGTATGTGATTGGAAATCAGGGTAATGCTCATACATCTTTTCTGCAAGAAAATCAGGGGCGTTTATTTTTGGGCTAAATTTTTATAGGCGGTAGTTTTGCATTACATTGATCTTCTTGAAACGAATCCAAATATTCTAAAAAAACGTCTTTCTTCAAAAACTAGTTGAATTCTGGCTTTTTTCCACTCCACCGACCTTTAATTTTTGAAAAGAAAATTTCATCTTCACAGTGCGTTGAGTCATAATAAGATGTAAGTCAACTATAAGTGGGGTAGCGGGAAAATTCAAAAATTTTGCTTAATGGAATTAAACATAGACCTTTTTTGTTATGCGACCCTTCAAAAAACTTCACCCCCAAGCATTCAAAAAACTAACATTGAAATCTGCATTAATTAAATAAAAAGTTTCAGCTATTGTTTCTTAAGAAACATCATTTGAATAACATTAAATTGGGTTGTAGAAATATCAGTTTCAGAAGCTAAAAAGAATATTCGCCTTTTTTTCTACCATTCAATGGCACCAAACAGATTGTTAACTGTTCGAGATAAAAAAAATTTCACAGGACAGCCTCGAACGCCACATTTTCATTCCCATACTAAGACTGAACCGCTTGAAATACACTCAACCCTATGATTTCAACCAACAACTCTGGCTTTAATCGGCCTACCAGTACTGTTAACAAACAATCAGACACTCTAGCATTAGTTGTCCAGCTATTACTGATATTGCGAGTCGTTGTTGGGATCATCACCCAAAATTCATGCTGTTTTTGGTTTATTGTTCCAATTTTTAAAGAAAATGACTGAACATTTGTGCTGGGGTATTTTTTTCTCCGGAACTAACAGCTTTTGACTAAATTTTTTCTATATCATTCAAAAAGCACTGCTGTCTTGAGTTAAAATTAAGAAAGATGTTATACTGTTTTGGTAAAGTTTTGGGGGTTTAAATATTGCCACTTTGGGACAAGTACCGCGCGATATATTTCGTGCTTTTAACGGGAAAGCGTAGATTTTATCCGTATTCAAAATAGTTCCAAAGTAGATTGAGGCATCTTTGGACTCTTTACTACTTCGCTAAATTTTTTCAGTTTTTTTTTGAAGATTCCATGAACTATTTAATTTTACATCGCTCCTTAGAAAACAAAACATAATTGGAACATCCAAGGCTTCGCCCTGTTATGAGCAGTTTACTGCTTTTAGAATTCGATAAATAAATTTTAATATTGGTGACTTGGTGATTAATTGCTTGCTTTTTTCACGCACGTTATTGTTCCAATTTAGATATTTTTCTAAATATACTTTGCTAGCTGTTTCAACGCAACAAGGAGTTCTTTTTTTTTTTAAAAAAAAACAAAAATTAGCAAAGTTAGAGCAGCCTTTGTTTGGCAGGATGAGAGTGTTTTGAAAAGAACCCTCTCATCCTGATAAATCAAATTATAAAAACCGAATTTTTAAATTTAAAGAGTTGGGTTTTAAAAGTTTGCTCTCAAATAATTTTCAATGAACTGAGTTAAGCTTAACTTTTGAGCTCCAATTCATTGAATGATTTATGAGCGAATTGAGTAGCATTGAGACAAAAAGGGCTCTTGTAAAATTTTCTTAAATGTTCACCACAATTTCCACTTACCATCTTTTGGTTATTTTGGGCCCTAATTCAAGCCCTTTGAAGTGATTTTTTGTGTTTTTTTGCGTGCCAGACACTTTGTGTTCCAATTTTTAAAGAAAATGACTGAACATTTGTGCTGGGGTATTTTTTTCTCCGGAAAAATTTGGTATTTAACTAACAGCTTTTGACTAAATTTTTTCTATATCATTCAAAAAGCACTGCTGTCTTGAGTTAAAATTAAGAAAGATGTTATACTGTTTTGGTAAAGTTTTGGGGGTTTAAATATTGCCACTTTGGGACAAGTACCGCGCGATATATTTCGTGCTTTTAACGGGAAAGCGTAGATTTTATCCGTATTCAAAATCGTTCCAAAGTAGATTGAGGCATCTTTGGACTCTTTACTACTTCGCTAAATTTTTTCAGTTTTTTTTTGAAGATTCCATGAACTATTTAATTTTACATCGCTCCTTAGAAAACAAAACATAATTGGAACATCCAAGGCTTCGCCCTGTTATGAGCAGTTTACTGCTTTTAGAATTCGATAAATAAATTTTAATATTGGTGACTTGGTGATTAATTGCTTGCTTTTTTCACGCACGTTATTGTTCCAATTTAGATATTTTTCTAAATATACTTTGCTAGCTGTTTCAACGCAACAAGGAGTTCTTTTTTTTAAAAAAAAAACAAAAATTAGCAAAGTAAGAGCAGCCTTTGTTTGGCAGGATGAGAGGGTTTTGAAAAGAACCCTCTCATCCTGATAAATCAAATTATAAAAACCGAATTTTTAAATTTAAAGAGTTGGGTTTTAAAAGTTTGCTCTCAAATAATTTTCAATGAACTGAGTTAAGCTTAACTTTTGAGCTCCAATTCATTGAATGATTTATGAGCGAATTGAGTAGCATTGAGACAAAAAGGGCCCTTGTAAAATTTTCTTAAATGTTCACCACAATTTCCACTTACCATCTTTTGGTTATTTTGGGCCCTAATTCAAGCCCTTTGAAGTGATTTTTTGTGTTTTTTTGCGTGCCAGACACTTTGTGTTCCAATTTTTAAAGAAAATGACTGAAAATTTGTGCTGGGGTATTTTTTTCTCCGGAAAAATTTGGTATTTAACTAACAGCTTTTGACTAAATTTTTTCTATATCATTCAAAAAGCACTGCTGTCTTGAGTTAAAATTAAGAAAGATGTTATACTGTTTTGGTAAAGTTTTGGGGGTTTAAATATTGCCACTTTGGGACAAGTACCGCGCGATATATTTCGTGCTTTTAACGGGAAAGCGTAGATTTTATCCGTATTGAAAATCGTTCCAAAGTAGATTGAGGCATCTTTGGACTCTTTACTACTTCGCTAAATTTTTTCAGTTTTTTTTTGAAGATTCCATGAACTATTTAATTTTACATCGCTCCTTAGAAAACAAAACATAATTGGAACATCCAAGGCTTCGCCCTGTTATGAGCAGTTTACTGCTTTTAGAATTCGATAAATAAATTTTAATATTGGTGACTTGGTGATTAATTGCTTGCTTTTTTCACGCACGTTATTGTTCCAATTTAGATATTTTTCTAAATATACTTTGCTAGCTGTTTCAACGCAACAAGGAGTTCTTTTTTTTTTTAAAAAAAACAAAAATTAGCAAAATTAGAGCAGCCTTTGTTTGGCAGGATGAGAGGGTTTTGAAAAGAACCCTCTCATCCTGATAAATCAAATTATAAAAACCGAATTTTTAAATTTAAAGAGTTGGGTTTTAAAAGTTTGCTCTCAAATAATTTTCAATGAACTGAGTTAAGCTTAACTTTTGAGCTCCAATTCATTGAATGATTTATGAGCGAATTGAGTAGCATTGAGACAAAAAGGGCCCTTGTAAAATTTTCTTAAATGTTCACCACAATTTCCACTTACCATCTTTTGGTTATTTTGGGCCCTAATTCAAGCCCTTTGAATTGATTTTTTGTGTTTTTTTGCGTGCCAGACACTTTGTGCACTTTTTTATAAAACGTAAAATTGCCAAAACTTACAAAAAAAACTTTCCACTCTAAGTTTGAGCCTGGAAATTGTTTTTTGAATTATGCGAGGAAAGTAAAATTGAATTTTCTATAAGCATTGTTTTTCTCATTGCAACCAAATTTGCGGAAAACACAATCAACTGTTTCGAGACAATTTTTGCTGATCGAATAATTTTGCTACGTGGTTGTGTCATGCCATTATTCTCCCCATCTTGACCATGGTTAAACGTTTAGGCAATACAATATTGCTTTGGTGCTTGAATGCAAACTTTGAATCATAATTTACTTACTCAAAACTTCAACTTCACCACTTGGAAACAAAAAACGAGTAGCCACTAAAATTGAAAAGAAATCATGCCAAGTTGAATAATCTTTGATCAGACACTAACTAACAGGCGCGGATCTAAGGTTTTCTCGATAAGGTGGTTTTTCAAAAGAAGAATAAAACTGTCGGCCATTTTTAGCCCAATTAAATTAATTTTATGAGCTCTCCCAAAAGCCAATAAAAATCCACATTGGGCAAAATTGTTTACACCGCAAGTAGAATCAATTTTTTGGCGAGTTTCGCTTCAAATTCATTTTGGCTCCGAACGCGCCTAAAACTTTTTTTACGATCAGTCCAATCGGCCAACAAATTGTGCCGTAGAACATTACCACACGGGAGCCTTTGGATGGTCGGACTTCTGAGACGATGTCATCCACTCACACCAAAAGTAGCTACTTCTAATAACAATTTATTTCCGAAATAGCTACTTCTAATATCAATTTATTTTTATTCTACTGCAAGTTATATAAGTTATATCACTTTGAAAATCAACTTTGAGAAGGCTTTTTCTACTGTTTTGTTTGAGTTTCGTTCGGTAAATAACTCGATTGAAAAACTCTCTGCAAAAAATTTTTTAAGCGGACATTAAGAGACAAAATTTAAACCCATTTCATCAAACGGACACATTTTCAATCCATTTCATTGCAATACAATTTAAACGAGTATGCGTCCAACAATAGGTTATAAAATTAAATAAAATCATCGAAAAATCAACTTTAAAGTGAATTATTTCGGCAATCAGTTTTATCAGTAGTACAAAACATCAAATGATATAAAAAAAAATTATACAACAACTAACTCATTTACATAAGATCGAGATACTAAAATTTCGGTAAAATGTTTTCTGATTAACATTATAGGGATTAACAAACTTTTCACCCAGAAAACTTTTTGGTTATTGAAAACTTTTTGTTTCAGTTAGTAAAATTATTTTGTGTTGCACAGCCCGTACTTGATGTTGACGAGGAGGAGTATAGCACACACTAGTAGCCCGACAGAGAGGACAGTTGCCAGCCAAGCCAGTGCCTCAGAAGCAGATAAATGGCCCACTTGGTCCGAGATGATAGCAGATGCAATAAGTCCACAGAGCACTAAAATTTATTTGATTAGATGCTTTAACACATGAATAACCGGCGAGCCGGTCCATTTCGTGCAGTTTTGGGCCACTTTGGCGACAAATATGAAGTTTCGCTAAACAATCTTGAGAAAAGTATTAAAAACAATCAGGCAAAAGGTAGAATTTAAAATAACACTGCCGAAACATGAAACTCGAGTGAAGACTCTAAGATGGCTGAAGAAAAAGCTTTAAAAACTGTTTAGTTCAACTGAAAATAGCCAAACACACAGTTGAAAAAGTGTCAATGAGCTTAAGAAAATTGAACACAAAGGACTGAAAATTTTTGAGGCTCTTCAAAAAATCATTACGAGGCCAAACTATGCATTCTCTGCATTGTAAGCGGAATCCGCAACGGGCCAAAAATCAGATTTGTCGCGGAATCCGCAACATTGCTACTTTTTTTGATCTTCTATGCTGTTTCTATGCTATTCCACAAACAAATAGCTAAATCATTGTACCTCTCAAAATAGGCGAATTTGCCGAATCCGCAACTGTATTTGCGGAATCCAGAACAGTGTGTGGAATCCACAAACAAACGGTAAAACATTTGTATCGTTAAATTGAGCTGTTGCGGAATCCGAAACCGTAAGTGGAATCCGCAAATTGTGAGTGGAATCCGCAAATTGTAAGTGGAATCCGCATTTTTTTCCGGATTCCCTTTACATATATTTATATGTGTAGTAGCCTTCAAAATCATATCTTTTAAATACATGATTTGATTTCACTAGAACAGAAATTTACTAGAATAAAATATAACTCGAATAGATCAGTGTTTGGGATTAATGGAATCCCAATTACTGACCAGTATTTGGGATCGATGAAATCCCAAATACTGAAATAATTCGACGATTTGCTATGCGTTGGGTTTCTAATCACTCTCAACCTAATGACTCCAAATAATGGATATATTCCATATTTATTCCACATTAATCCAATTTTTGGGGTTCCATCAATCCCAAATACTGACCAGTATTTGGGATCGATGGAATCCCAAATACTGAACTAATTCGACGATTTGATATGCGTTGGGTTTCTAATCACTCTCAACCTAATGACTCCAAATAATGGATATTTTCCATACTTATTCCACGTTATTCCAGTTTTTAGGATTTCATCAATCCCAATGTTTGACCAGTATTTGGGATCGATGGAATCCCAAATACTGACCTAATTTGGCGATATGCTGTGTGTTGTGTTTCCATACACTCTCAATCCAATGACTACAATCACTGCATTTATTCGGCGTTATGCTTCCAAAATCAGTATTTGGGATTGACGCAATCCCAAATACTGACCTAATTTGTCGAAATGCTCATTACGTCGCCAATCCGTGTTATTTGGTTTTTGCGGAATCGGTGCCAAAAAGCTAGAAATCGTGTGTCCCGGATTCCGGAACACACACATTTTCTTTGATGTTTTTAAATTCCGTGGATTCCCAATTCAAACCAGTTTGTATGTGACCAGCTTTTGTCATGGATTCCGGGACAGCTAAAACCACCAATTTTGTGGCCAATCCCGGAATCCATGACAAAAACCATGGAATCCGATACCATATTAAAACGCATTAAAAAACGGTTTTACCATGGTTTCCTGGGCTTTTGGCTTCTGCGTGTTCTGGAATCCGGGACTTTACCAAGATGAAAGGGACCGGATACCATGACATTTTACAACAATTATCAATACACAAAATTAGAAATGTTTAGTGTTTTGCCACGGATTCCATGATTAACACAACCAAAAGAAATCTTTTAGTGACTTAAGTGACTTCTTTCGAAAAGAAAGAGGTTAAAAAACTATTGTATACTCTATACAGTTCAACTGTATCACTCTATACTGTATACTATATACTCTATACTGTATACTGTATATACAGATTTTTCAATTAGTTTAGTTTCACTAGTTTTACATGTATTTGATGTTCATGTTGTAGAACAACAATATTCATACTTCTAGAACATTTAAAATGTACAGGATTTCGGCATGCATTTTTTCAAAACAGGTAATTGTATCCGTTACCGTAACGTGACAATGGGGACCATTTGTCATTTACAGGATTTCAGCATTCTAGCAAATTTTATAATTAGTTTAGTTTAACTAGTTTCATTTGATGTTCAACATTTGAAGTTCAGAAAAACAGCCTGTGAGTTGAATATTAATACTACTCATGATTATTCAACACTAAAACTTGAGTCTCATAAACTATTCAATACATCTCTCGTTCCATACACTCTCAACTCAATGACTCCAAATATTGAATTTGAACGGTGTTGTTTTTCCAAAATACTAAAAGATGACATCCACCGATTTAGGCAACCAATGTTTTAAGACTCGTTCGTGGATTTCGCTGACAATGGTTAAGTCTTTGCTTTTAAATTCCGCATTGCTAGAGATAATAATTCCAGCTCAGCTTTTAATTGTTTATATGCAAGTTCAGTATTGAACAAAATTCGGAATCCACTTACAGTTTGCGGAATCCACTTACATTTGCGGATTCCCCTTACACTTTGCGGAATCCACTTACAGTTGCGGAACCCAGAACAACTAGCTATATTTGCTTGTTGCGGAAACCGCAACAAAATAAATGTGCCGACAAAATTTACGTTTCAGGTATATGTATGCGGAATCCACTGAAATTTTGTTTGTGGAATCCACTTACATTTTGGAACATATTTTAGGATTTGTCTCTGGAATCCAGGAACATACAGACACAAAATTGTGCTCCTATCCGGTGCACAGTTTGGCCTCGTAATGATTATCATGAAAGACATTTTATAATTGAACTGAACCAATTTTAGAAAACTATCAAATGCTATTTTTTTTTGCTTCGCTGAGAAGCGTGATATTTTAATCCACTTTTGAAGCAGAGTCATTAAAATTTTTTTGATCTAGTTGAAGTTTTGATTGGAGAACGTCATTCGCATTTTTTTTCAGGAAACAAATACAAATTGAATTTTACAAAAAGCAAAAATGTGCATTTTTTTCACAGTTCAAATTTTCAATCCAACTCGCATAAACTAAGGCTAATCGAGAATTCTGTATTTGAGTATTTCTACGGAGCTCTAATTCTAACTTTGCTGAGGTTTATTGCTTTTGTGTCTTCCAAAACCTGTCATATGGTCAGCCAAGCCGGAACAGATGTGAAGACACTAGAATCCAACTATGAAGTCGAGAGCTCGAGTCTTATCGGAGACAATTCTATACATTTTTCTAAGCTTATCCACGTTTTTTTTTTATGTTTTCCTGCCTTTTGAACTTCCCAGTCTTCTGTTTTAGCATCTGATTTATAATTTTTCTATTCTGTCTTGGAGATAGTTTCCTTATTTTTGAAGCTCAATTTTAGCATCAACAATTATCAAAAGCTTCAAAAAGAAAATTAAGTTTGAAAAAAGTGGTAAGTAAGTTTGATTTCACAATTGTTGGAATCAATTTTCTAATCAATCTTCTTTAAAATTCTGGCCCTTTTCATTGGCGGAATGTAAATTTTACTTGCGTTATAAGATCCAAGCTTCTAAAAACAGGATATGTATCGTATCGTAGCGCTTAAATAGGAATTTAAGAATGAGCAAATTTTTTCAGAGTTTTCCTCAGTATCTATGCATTTCAGTATCTTCAATGACTCTCTGTTTTTCCTTGCCCTTTAAAAAAATTTTCAAAAAGTATTATTTGTTTTTTGGTTGCAAAATACAAAGCCAAGAATACTATCCCAAATAAATTAAGACACGAATATTCTGCTTTCTATCAGCAAAAACCAAACGTAGCTAACAGATAGTTGGAAAAGAGTCAATGAACACAAATAAATACCTTTGTTTGTTAAATTTAACCCCATATGAGAAAACTGGATCAATGAGTAAAATTTTCATTTAGCTGGGAAATCTGAAAATTAAAATCCACTTTCGCAACTTGAAGTCGATGTTGATTTTTGTGACCTTCACATTTTTGCTTTTGGTAGTGTAGATTGTAAAGGAATTGCACTGAAAGGAATTGCACTGCAAAAATCAAAAGTTAACCCAAAAAACTAATTTTGAGCCTGAACAAATTTTTGGACTTTTCCTGAAAAAATATCATTGCGAAGTTTATAAGAGATAGTCATAACTACGTTCATCGACTTTTAAACAGTCTTTGATTGCGTTTTGATTGCGCTTGTAGTGGTTTTGTTTTTCTCGTAACCTATATTATTCTATAGAATATGATCTGAGTAGACTAAAAATGTTTGCAAAAAAAGCTGTTCTGATGTTTGAATGATTTTTATTTAGGAATGACTCTTTGAACGGAACAATCAAATGAGTACAAAAATTGCTTCTATAAGAGTCTGAAGTACGTTCATCGAACTTTACTTAAACTCTTTCATTTTTGGATGTATGCCAAATTGTCCCACGAAAGTTTCAACAAGCGTTCCTGGTCACAAGAGTACACCAATTTTAGTTTCCCAGTAAAACTTTTTTCCTTTTTTTCCTTTCAGATAGAAAATTTTGAAATATAGTTTTAACGTATCATTGAAAAGGCTCCTGCTTTTAAAGTGTTTTTCAACATGTGCAGGGGCTTGATGAGTGTTTCCCTAAACCTTTTCAAAAATGCGCTGAAAGCCTGTTAAAAAAATTGCAGTTTGTTCAGCCAAAACTGACGTAAGCGCAATTCAACTATTATGACTTGCATCAGGGGCTTACACCAATTTTTTCTTCCCTTACTACTATTTCTTCCCTTTTAAAGTTTAGTCGAAATAAGGTAAGAGCAAAACATTTTTAGTAAACGTTCACAACTGGAGTACTGGCGGAAAAAGTTTCAAATAGCTCACTTTGAAAGACAACCATGACCATGATTGCGATGATGTAGCACTCGTTCTTTCCATAGTGTAGACAACCCAAGGCCACACAGAATAGAATCATGGAGATCATACTGAACAAAACTGCCAAGAGGTGGAATGTGAATCCCGCCAACCGAACACTGGCTAAAAATGCAGACAGACTTATTTGACAATGAACTACAGACCTGTGTTTTTTTTTTCTAATTTTCGATATTTTTTAAATTGTAATTTAATTTTTTTCTAATTTTCGATATTTTTTAAATTGTAATTTAATTTTTTTCTAATTTTCGATAAGTTTTTAATTGTAATTTAATTTTTTTCTAATTTTCGATAACTTTGTAATTGTAAATTAATTTTTGTTTATATAATAAGAGAGAAGTTGTCGATCTGTTTAGAATAATAATCGAACAAATTCGTGGAAAATTACTGGTATCTGTATATGAATACGAGGAACGTCATGTGGTATTTGATGTTTTCCAATTTCGTCCAAATTTCTAGTAGTTTAATGACACCTAGCCTTGCTTTGCTGTTCATTCTCATAACATGCCTACAATAATACAAGTGCGTCTTTTTCTTACTTTTATAATTCATCTCGAATTTCAATTCTCCCGTCAATCAATGTTGCTGAAACTTTCCGAAGCACCAAATTTGAGAGACATGTTGAGCTTCAACTTCATCGAGCAATTTTGCGCAGAGCGAACATTCAGTTTTCTGTTTTTTTTCTCATTACGTGCCCCAGCAAGTTATAGCCTTCCGATAATAATAAACAGACAGTGCTGGGGCTAAAAAACATGTTTCCAGGCTGGGAAAGAGTAATATGAAAAATTTCATTGTCAAATCTTTTCCTGGCATCCATAAAAACAGCATACATGAAAAAAATATTTTGGGTACCGGACATCAAGCCGACGGGACTTCAAGCCGCATCGTAAAATTAGGGACTTCAAGCCGAATAGTTCCTTTAAGTCGTGAAATATGATTAGCTTGAAATTTTTTTTGAAAAATTTCTGAATTTCATGATCTTTCTTCACTAGTTATTGCTGTTTTCATAAAATTTAAGCCTCCAAATGATGTTTTGACCAACGTTGAAAAGTACAACATGGTTGAAAGGCGTTTTTCATGTTTATAACTTGTGCATTTCAAAAACCGGCTAATTTTATTAACGGATGCCAATCAGAAGTGGTGCATTGTCATGAATGACGCTTATTATTGACTAAAGATGCCTCAATTTTTGAAAAGCAACGTTTCACTGATGATAAAATAGTGTTTTGAGGTGATTGTAAAAATTTAATTTCAGCTTGATCTCCCTCGGGCTTGAAGTCCCGTCGGCCTGTTGTCCTAGACCCGTTATTTTAGCCTCCTCCACTATACTAATAGTCAGCGTCGTTTTTAGATAGATCGCTACAAGCTCATAACCAAGCGTTTCTTTTATGATCGCTTAAGACACCCGCACTTGAGATTCATGGATAATAATCGATTATATAGTCAAAATTCTTATAATTAAAAAAAAAAATGTTTAAATTTCATTAAAAAGATTTATAAACGTAATATCTTCAACGCAATATAATTGACTGTAATCGATTGTAATCATAATGAAATTTTTGGCATATAATTGATGACTTTTTGCAAATTTTGTAATTTAACCATTTATCTCATTTTCTTTTTTGTGCAGTTGCTACGGATTAAGTTTCAAAAACTTCTACTTTTCACCTTTGATTTTATATATTCAAATTTTGCTTCTTTTTCAATTTCGCAGTTTAAAATTTCATTTAACTATCAAATTTTACCATCGCCATAGAAAAGCCAATAAAAGTTTTGGTTATTTTCATTTATTTTGTTAAAATGTTCATCATGTTAAACACAATAGCAAAGCGGAGCTTCGCAGTACTTGCGATACCACAAAAATAGCATTGCCAGCTTGCAGACAGGGAAGGAAAAGAAGCAATTAAATCCGAAAAAATGAAAACTTCTTGAAGAAACTACAACTGAAAAAATATTCAAATGTTATCTGAATGACGTTCTATTTGCAAAAAACAAGTCTAAAAACACATTTGATGGCGCTTAATGAAAACTCGAAACTCTTTTTGACCAAAAAAAACTGTTATCGTGAAAAAAATTTGAACTATAAATAAAATTCCGATATTACTAACGTTTTGTGCAATCCAGAAGAAAGCATACAAATAACGGTTTCCCTCGAACGCCCCACAATTGAGATAGTAAGCCGATGAAAGTCACGTCGAAATCATTTAGTTCGAAAGAAACTTTAAGCAAAAAAAAACAAAAGAAAGGAAAAATACGAAGTCAAGGCTTGTAGAATTACCAGTTGCAGCAGTAAATGAAAAAATGAAAAGCGACTCAAATCAACCTCCATACAGCAAAAAAGTTCGATGTGGCAACTAAGCCGACAAGCATCAGCAGACAAATCATAAGCCGACAAATTTTTTAAAACAAGTTTTTCTCGTTTGAAAACAAAAACTGGATTTGGTTAGATTCAAACCTAGGACTTTAGCTCTCCCAGGTATAATCGTTACCTCCAGACTAGAGGCGCCGGAGAGGCTTGGAAACTTGAGTTCATTATAAACCATGATACCAAGTGTTTCAGGTGATTCTATAAAACAAGTTTCAAGCCCAAACAATCTATATTCCGATTATATAATTCTTGGTAATCGCAAGCGTAATTAAGGATATTGAAGGAAAAAAAACTTTTTATGTCTGAAATAACAAAAATTTTCAAAGCATTAAGCAATAAAAAAGAATTAATAAATCAATTTGGACATATTGAAAGATCAATTGTCACAAAAGACTTGTCAACGGGTTGCTGATTTATCAAAATAATTTAATTTAGTTTTAATTTCATTTAATTTTCAATGTTGGAGAAACTGCTGAATAACTGAACAAAAAAATGAACTTTTGATTTAAATACAGCTAGAGTTTTGAGGTGACATCAGCAACTCTATTTGAAAAAAAATGAAAATTCACTTTAATTAGATACGTAAAAGCCGTTGCATTAGTTCATAAATAGTTTAAAGGTAAAATTATCTACCAAACCAGATTATTTACTCATATATATTTGCTTAAGAAGGGTTAAATCAATAAATCAAAAAGCGGGAAATAAATGAAATCAAAAAGAAAAAGTCAGCAACCGCATCAAACTCAGAGTGAAACTGAAGTTTAAAAATTTTTTACTTACATTTTTAAAAATTGTAAGCAAAGAATAAATATAAAAAACTGTTCAAATCGAATATAAAATAACAAATACAATTATAAAAAACAATTCATGTATGCATGCATATATTTTCAAGTTGTTTGTCAGTAGTGCAGAAACTTTTAAAGTTTTTTCCTGAATTTTTTTATGGTAAGAACAATTTTTTGTAATTTAATAGGCAAACAAATTCCAATTTTTGATGTTAGTTGAAAAAAAAAAAGATTTTTGTAGAAAAGCAATTGAACAATGGTTATCGGGTAACATAGCTCGCTGATTTATTCTAAATTAAGTTGTCGCTAGCCTCCATGCAAATGTAAAAGTTTTCTTTATTTTTGTAGGATTTTGATAAAGATATGTAAGGTTTTTCACTTAAATTCTGTTCTCAGTTCCAATAAACAATTTAGTCTTTTGTAGTGCGGCAGAATTTTAAAATCATAATCTAAAAAATTCCACTTCAAAGGCCAGTTCAACTGCTTGTCTAAAAATAGCCTTAAAGATGCCCTAACTTCATCAAAAATTGCTGTAAATTACTTAAAACTAAACAAGGAGGTAAAGCAACCAAAGACAATGTTGGAAGTTGTTATCCAAGGCTATCTATTCTATTAGTTCCTTGTGCCATTTTTTGCCAAATTTTAATTATTTGTTTGAGTTTGAAATATTACAACAAAAGTGACAGCACTAGATATTTGCTTTTAGATTAACTTGCTTTGTATTGAACATTTATAATAAGTCGTGAAGTTATCAGAAACCGTTTATAATTTCTTGATTCAAAGTTAATAGTTTTGATTTTGATGCTTTGAATTTCAGCAAATTTTCGGCCTGCAAAGAAGAAGTAGGCTTGTGCAAGGATTTTTGTAACTTATTCAAGGCTTCAAGTAAAGATAAAGCGTTTTTTACCGTATAATACAAATGTCTTTCAGTAGTATGAATAACCAACCAAAATTTTTTCTTGAGATTTTCGTTTTTTTTAAAATTGATATTTAAGTTGAAAACAACAACTGGTCAAATACTTTGTGGCCGATCTTTTCAACTCAATCCAGTGAAAAAAGACAACCATTCATCATTAGTCTTTGAAGACGTTTATTGATACTACACATGTTGAGTGCTTTTGTTTCTATTGAATTCCCTATAGAGTGTAAAATTTTCACTGCAATTTTATGAGAAATGGAGTCAAAAGTCTTTGAAAGATCCAAGAAAGCCGCATGAATAAATTTTTAGAATCTTTATATTTTCGGACTTTTTCTTTAAGGTGGATTAACGCATGATGTGTTGAGAAAAGAGTGGAAACTTTTAACTTAAATGGAGACGTTATTTGATATTTGTCCATATTTTTTGTTATTTGGTCATGAAATTTTTTTCGAAGATATTGGAAAACGCACGTGTTTTGAAATAGCTTGATAAATTATAGAAAATATTGGGTAATTTTTTTGAATTAGGGTGTATTTGTTCGCTTTCCTTAGTTCAGATGAAACAACATTCTCATCAGTACAGGCGTTTTAAACTAAAGTAAGGTGTGTCACAACAAATAATGCCCATGCAAATACGTTAAAAATCCTCACAGGTTTTTTCTAATATAACGAAGTTTGTTATAGCGTTAATTCACTGTTGAATATTGAAATTGCAATTGTGAAAAATCAGACTCATTGGATTATGACGTTGAGACTTAACAGAGTCAAAAAACATTCGCCCAAACTTGAAAATACATAATTCAAATAATTAGCAATTTTTATGTCTTGGTTTATCATTTCCTTGAATGAGTTAAGTAGGGCCGTAATTATGCTGTTGCTTGTAGAGGAAACACAAACTTGAATGGTAAATTTCTGTTTTTGTTGAATAGTGTCCAGAAATGAGAAATATTTCGCCAATGTTTTTTGTTGTTGTTTTGTTTAAGTTAAACTGGTCTAGTGGTTACGACAAAGACGCTATTTTTGTCAATTGTTTTCGGTAGTTTGATAACAAGCCTATTTCGTTACAAAATCAGGTGGCAGAAAGTTTTATGTTTATAACGTTACATTTTAACGATTTTTGTTAGACTGTTATGAAGTTTTTTCTGGATTAAAATTTTTCTCGAGCGAATTCTTTCTTAGTTTTTTTTCAAAAGAAGTCTTTTTTGTAGAGTAAAATGTAGTTTTTAAAAACCAACAAGCTGCAAAAAAAAACATTATAAAGGCTTTTGTTTTGACTCTCCCAACAAGAGATATCTGTGCCTCAAAGATATGAAATACTTCTACAAACTTGTTTTCAACACTACTTCTTAATCTAAATTTTATGAGGATTCTTCTTATTAGTCTTGTATTGTATCTTCCTTTCACTTTTTGGTTTCTTGGTCTCGTTGGTTTTGTTGGAAGCACTGTTTTACGAGGCTTACATTGCGCTTAACAATTTTTGTCAGTAGGCAAAGATGTGGAAATCGGTAAGAGGCAATCTGAAAATAGGTCTATGTTATGTCCTTTTTTTCTTGACACTGACCCCAATTTTTACTATTTTATACTTAGCTTTCGACATCATGCGTTTGACTAATCTGAACTTAAAAAGAATGAAACTAATTAAAAAAATTATTCTTCTTAATAGAGAAAAACTCAATTTCTAACCTGATAATACTATTAGTATGTACAAATTTTTTTTTCTTCATCAACTTTGCCAAAGTTGTCATCTAAGACTACTAACTTTAAGTGAACCCCTACTGTGTTCTTCGACTGACTTTTAAACTTGAAAGAATAGTTTTGAAATATTGAAAGCCATCCCACGTTATGCAAAGTAAAATACTTTTGCAAATAGAAATTTTTGATTAGACTAAACCATTCTTCATTTCATTCTAGAACAATATCTAAGACGGATTAAATCACCACTTACGCGGTAATAGCACGAACAATAATCGCACGTTAACTATCTGAAATTGGACAAATTGGCAATCTTTAACCCTCTAATTTTAAGAAAACTGATCAGAGGTAAAAACTTTTTCTAATTTGAGCTCAAAACATAAACAACTATTGGCTGACTAGAGAAAACTCTGTCAAAACTTGTTTAAAATTTTTTTGTCTGGAGAAAACAACTACCTAAGTGGCCTGTCATTGAAAAAAAAGCGGAGTATTTAAGTTTTTCAAACATCGACTGAAAACATCGACTGAGTTCAAATTTAATTTTTTCTCCCATAAAATTTGTGCGTCGCAAATCATCCCACACTTCAAGATTGTTCCAAGATGAAGTGAGACAAGCTAACCAATTATATTCATTTCTATATCTAATATTGTCAAAAATGTATGGTTCCTAATTATATTAGTAACAAGAGAACTATTCAATACCGATGATCTTTTTCAATATGCAGGCCAAATTTATCGCTTTCTTGTTTTGAAAATCTGATCATACGGCTTAAATTTGAGTTTGAGTGGTTGAAAGTGGCTGATTACAAAAAATGAAAACTGAAGCTAAATTTCAAAAAAAAGGTCGCATAACACTAGAAAAAATCTAAAGCTGATTAAGAGGAGTCGGAGATTTCTGGGCTTTACTTTGATAAAAGAGCAGTGTTTTTGGCCTTTTGAACGTTTAAAAGAAGATAATTACAACTTACAAAGACGGGAAAGGCTTCCGTATGGTCCACAGTTGTTGCCCACTCTGTACAAATAATATCCCAGGCCACTGAAATGAACAAAAAAATGGGAATGTGGGGAGTAAAAAAACGGACTATGTTCAGACCGACTGAATAGCTTTTCATAGATTCTCTACCAATAGCAAAAACCACAGATATTTTTATTTATCAAACCATATATTTATGCTTATAAGAAGGCATCTACTCGCCTTTCCTTACTGTAAAAGGGGAAAATTCGCTTCTTGTTACAAATGTCATTTATACACAACCGTTGAATAAGTTATTTATAGGATAAATGTTTCTGTCAAAACTGAAATTTTTCCATGTTTTTTTTCTGAAAGTTTTTAACTTCTGTAGGCTATGAATCTAGTGGCACATAATGGATTGGACTAATGAAATTGCCTCAGTTGGATTTGAAATGAATTTAAAGCTATTCTAATCTAATGATGCCCCTTCACCCCTTTTACACACCATTTTCTGAGGTTCAACTTTTGTTCATCCATTGCAGAATTTTTAGATTTTCAAAAATTTTCACCGAAAAACTATTTTAAAAAAATGGGAAAATTTTTAAAAGGCTCAGATATCCTTTTATGACTTTCGCCAAAAAAGTATGTTATTTCACCTCACTTGTTTCAAAAAAATTATGAGCACTGGAAGGGGTTTTTCAAAGCATCAAGGCTTCAGTATCAAATTTAGTGCGCCCATTGCACACTAGCAATCAAGTTTTTAGAAGAGTATCCTCGAGTAACTAGTTTCTTCATTTGAAAGCGTGTAGATTTTTAAATGATAAACTCATGCAGTAGGCAGCCATTCAAAACGCTGAATCTGGTTAGCTGTAAAGATAGCTCTGAAATATGTGGGGATGGGGGTGGGGGGAATTGTTCGGTTAGTCCATATAAACTTAAGTTTGTAATTGTATCAAGGTTCAATTTTTGATCAATTAAAAGATATCACCAGTCGTTGATTGGACAAGCAGCTAAGACGAAGAACAAAAAGGCAAGACAGCTGACTGCCACGCCCACGATCAAAATAATTTTGGCATTTTCCATCTTTCAAATTGATCAGAACACAACTTCAACAGAAGTATTTGACAATTTTGAGTTGAAAAAGAATATATATTTGACAAGAAACGTAGTGTTGATGAATTTGTACGAGTCAAGAAAAAAGTCAAGTATGGCACTCCTCGGCACTCCTTAAAAAAATGACTTAGCGGTCGCAGAATTGCTCTTTCATAGCTAACTGTTTCAATTTTTTCACCAATGCGACTTTTCTGCCAATTGTTTTTCACAAAAAGTATTTGCAGAAAAACGTCACATTTTTTGGACCTGTATAACACACTTGAAAAGCTTTTGTTAGAGCAAAATATAATGATATGTTATAAAATATAAATTTTTTGTGCAATACACATATTACAAAAATATTATGAGCCCTTAAATCCAATTCATTAACAGGGAGAGCCGGTAGCTGTGCAAATAGTACATAAAATTACGACGCCATTAAAATCTAAAAAAAACTTATAATTTTTTTTTCGAGAATTGATGATTAAAGGATCTGAACAAAAATCTAGAACTTGGCAAAGTTGTGGTAAGTCAGGCATGTTAGACAACAATTTTTTCCGATGAATGTAAAATTTTTAATTTTTTTAAACTTTTTTTTGTGTGCCAGGACGATAAGAGAAGCTTTGAAAACTAACTTTCATACTATAAAATTAAATTTTGGTTTGAAGAAAAGCATATCGGCCTATTATGAACCCGCTTGCTCGCCTAAATCCCTTCGAATTTTCTATAGATAAATGAATTGCGACTGAAAGGTCCTTAATATAATATATCACTCAACCCAATCCAATGAAAATTTGGGGCACTTATTGTTGCGTGTTTGAGTTTCAAAAAAAAATTCATCACGACTTCCTGAAAAAATATTTTTTTCAGTTATGTCAAAAAACGAAACCAAATAATTTTGAATGAGAAAAAGATACTGAAACGGTTATTTTTCAATTAAAAATTTCATTTTCGACCTAGCTTTGGCAAAATAATTTAAATGTGCCAAAAATTACTTCTGTGCTCATCTCGGTTTTTCTCTAAAAAAGACTGCTCGTAAGAAGGCTAAGCTCTTATTTTATCCAACAGCTTTTCAACTGATCTTGCATAGTTTTTGGTAGAGAATGTAAAAAAAGTGCCGTAATTTTTCTCTTGAAGGGAAGTATTATAATCAAAGAGCTTGCCATTTAAAATAACATTGAGAGCAGAATAAAACACCACCCCTAAATGGTTCGCGTATACGCTTGCAGCCTTGATCCAAATTGCAGAATTGCGGACCAATTGATCCAAAATTGTAGTCAAACTAGAATTTTTTAAACCTGTACGTCAGCTAAAAGTTTTGCAGGTAAAGTTTTTGTAAGAATTTGAACTTAGGGAATTGACAGCATTATTCGGTTACAAAATTATTCGTTGCAAATTTTTAATTCAATTGCCCGAATCTGCCTGGAAATCCTACCCCAGTATTTTACTTTGTAATACTATTTTGAATTACAACTAAAGCATGTAAGGATAGCCGAATGTTGTGCAATTAGCACAGAATGTTCCGACAATACTCTTAAAAAACTACAAAAAAATGTTATTTTAAAATTACTTTCAATTATTTATGCGTGGTGTGATTAAAGGATCTGAAAAAAAACTAGGATTTAGACAATTTCAGTTATCATTTTAAAATAGACATATTGGAAATTATTACCAGAAAAAAAACGGAAAAAAAACAAAGTATACTTCGATTTTTTTGCAGATGTATATATTTTTTAGTTTTTGAAAATTTTTAATCGCAGATAGCGCTAAAAATTTAAAAATTATCTGAGATATATTTTTAGGAGCTCGAACAAAAAATGCATGGCTCATTTACTACATTATCTTCCACATAATAAGCCTGCTCGCTCGCCTTTTTTGCTAGAATGTAGACAAAAAATCAAAAACTATTTCAAACCAATTTTTCGCGAAACCAAAAATTCTAAAAATTGTTCGAATCGAATGAAAGGGCTTTCAAATGACATATCGCTCAGCCCAGCTCAGTGCTTATTTGCGGCACCTAACTTTGCGTGGAGAAAACTAAAACACATTTGAATATTTTCAATGGTCGGTACAACAAAACAACTCTTTACAGAGAAAACAGTTGATTACCATCATTGTTATTTCACTCTTCAATTCCTCTGAACGCATTTGCTCTCGCAAGTTTTCTTTATATTTTAGTTTTTTTTTTTGTAAAATAATTAAACATGATTATTAGATCAATCGTATAATTTTCATTTAAACCATAATACAGATTTTCATAATTAAACGTAATCAATCGTTTTTTTCTATCAAAAAAACTATGCTAAATGTTATTTTACGGAAGGAATGGCATGATAGGCAATCACAATTGAAATTTAGAATAATTTTAAGCGCAGCTGAAATTACCATGGAAAAACGCTTTCAGATAAACTCTTCAAAAGCGTGCTTAAATAAATCCAATTTTGGCTGAAATTGAATCTTTTAAATTGCTAGTACTTTCAAAACGTTTGCAGGTAAAGTAACTCCTGAATTCGAATGTGGAGTTGGTATCTTCATTGGGGCAAAAACATTTTCATTGCAAAATTTTATATCAATCTCCGGAATCTGTTTTGAGGAACTGCCAAAACAATTTACACTGCATTTCTTCAAACAACTAAAAAACAACTGAATTAACAAAAAAGACAACTCGTAAAATTATTAACAGCTTTTTCAGTATTCAGTTTTCCTGAACGCATTTGCGTTCTGAAATTTTTGACAAACTTTAGAAACTAATTTGAAAAAAAATCTGAATTTTGGATAAACCGTACATTTTCTCCCAAACTTTAATAAGATTTTCAGAAACCAATATTGAGTATAGCCTAAACTGGATAAGCAACCTCACTTATAGAAGTATGCGGAGCGATATAGCCCTGAAGGGTGATGTAAGCCAGTAGCTTGACTCATTTTCTTACGATCGAACATACGAGAATATTGAAGGAATAACAAGACGGACAGTCAAGATTAAAAGAAAGTTCGATGAACACAACAGAGATCATCGACCCGCCAAGTACAATAACGGAGGGGGAAATCAGAAGGAAAAAAAGACCCTCTGATTTCAACAATGGAGGAAAAATCAGAAGGAAAAACAAAATTTTACACGCATCGTCCAACAAAAAACCCGACGAAAAAAAACAAAAAATATTTTTAAAACGCAAATTTTAAACACAATCAAGTGGAATGTTATGCAAAAGGATTCATAATCAATTGGTTTTTAAGATCTGAAACAGTTTCTGTTCATTTGATTCGACCGTGTAGGTCAATAAGTACAAGTCTTAAGTTACCGACTGTCGATGAATGCCAAACTAGTTTTCGATATAAATCAACCCTAAAAAGAATTGGTTTTCTACGTCAAACTGAGACATTACTTGCCATACTGAAAAATTAATAAACAACCAATATATCTATCTATTATTTAATTGCCGTTTTACGTAACATATCTTTACAAAGTCCCTTCATTGAAACTTGTAAGACTTTTCAACGCACTAGTTTTGCATGGTTAACAAAAAAAAATTGCACGCTAAAGCTATATCGTATGCTGCAATATTTAAGAAAACTTTTCGTTTTTCCAGTTTTTGATTGCTATGCCAATTCTAAGGCTGTAGGTATGACCCCAGCCCGTGATTCTTCCATCTATATCTATCTATGAATTTTTTAACAAGCGTTTCTTCTGGCACAAGATTAAAAAGACCCTATTTTGACTCCGACAAAACCTTGCAAGGGTTAAAGTGTTCATTCAAATCGACCTTTCAAAATATGTTGTAGCGCGAAAGCTTTAATTCTTACAATTTTCTTAGATTTGCAACTTCTACTTTCAAGATTTTTTTGCAGCTTAATTGACCGAATTTCACATTATAATGGTGGGGTACTGTCTGGGTACACTATGGTGTTGCAAAACAGCCATCCAAATATCCAAATATGACAGCTTGAAGGTTTTTCAAAGTATTAATTTTATAAAAACTGAAAACTGGGACTTTCGTAAACCTTTTGTACAGTCAAAGTACACTCCAGGGGTACTGTCAAAGTCTAAGGTGGTACTGTCAAAGTACACTCCAGAGTTTTTAAAAATGTCCTTTAAATAAGACTGCTCAATTACTTTCAAGAGCTGAGATATGGCGTTTTATATGATTTGAAAAAGATTTGAGATTAATTTACTTAACTTGAAAAATTCAACCACATGTTGTGGTGCTGGTAGAGCATTACTGGGGGCTGCAAATTTCGCGCTTTTTAAGATCTCAGTTTTAGTTTGCAAGGTATTAAAAAACTTAAAAAAGAATTTTTTTAAAAATAAGAAAAGTGCAATTTTCTGCCGTCGATTTTTTGAGAGTCTTTTTTAGTTTGAAATTATATAATTTTGAAATATTACCATTCTGAGCAAACATTGAATAAAATTTGATTTTATAATTCATTCAATCAATGATTACGAGGCCAAAATGTGCATTTTTTGAATTGTAAGCGGATTCGGCAACAAGGACACTCCCTTTAATATTCTTTTGTTCTTTCATTTTCTTTGATCGTTCCGATATGTTGTTAGCATGTTTAAAGACTTTTCTCTGAAATCCTGGAACATACAAATAGAGTTTGGCCTGGTAATGATGAATTGAAAATCCCCGATGGGTGAGAACAACTTATTTTCACGGTCGCATTAAAAATTACTGTTTTATGTTTTGGTTAGTTCTTTTACGTTTAACAATCCATTTGAAGCACTGTAGGTGCGAGTCATGCGCTGTTTGATATCAATCCTCAAGGGTTAGTATTTTTCTTTATTGTTCCGACTTTCGATACGAAAGTAACGGAATATTTGTGCTCGGGGTGCGTTTTTTTTTCTTCAGACAAATTACCTGTGATCATTTTTCGTAAAATTATGAGGGTTTAAAGATCGCCATTTTGGCCATTTTGACCAATTAGGACAATTAACGCGCGATATAATTCGCGCTATTAACGCGTAAGCGGAGATTTAATCCGTCTTAGAAATTGTTTCAAATTGGTTGAAGGAAGCTTATTTGCCATAATTGATTTGTTACAAGGAGCGAAATCTATTCTTTTAATCTCTATATGGCGTGTGGGGGGATGATTTTCATTAAAAAAAATTCAATTTTTAGAAAAAAAAATTTCATTTTATTTTTTTCATGTTATTACTGCTCCATAAACCTTAAAAGGCAGTCGGAACATTCAGGGCTTCGCCCTGATACGAGCAGTCTTGTTGACTTTATGAAGTAAATACAGATTAGATTATACTTAGTGTGACCTACAAAAACATATATTTTTATCAACAAAAACCAACCGTAAAATTTTAATTCAGGCGCCTTTTGGCGCCGATATGAACTAAATTTGAGGGGCACGCAGTAGCTTTTAGTGGTTTGGGAAGACTTTTTGTAGCGTTTTAATTGTATGATGCGGTACACGATGCGGTACTAAGCACTATTCAAAACTTGGTACGGAGATTTTCTTTCTTTTTGGTTCAAAATGTCTTTTCTTGATTGAAATAAAGCATTGTAGGGTGAAACGATAGAAAAGTTTATACTATAAACGTGGTATCGTTTTTCAAAATCATGACGTTTAAGGCAATTAAGCAGATAGAGCAAGGAACAAATTACGATCACGTTTCGTTCCTCGTCGTTTGTTTTGTGTCATCGAAGTTGAAACTATAAATAAACATTCCCTATCCCTAAACCCAACCCCTGCCCTTCCTTCAGAATTGAACTGTAAATTTAACGACGTGTTTCATTTTACAACTGAAATTAGCAACATTATGTTTACACAGGCTAAACTACACGTAAGCTGTTGTTACTTTTAAACATTTCACGTTTCAGGTAGAAAAGGTGCGTCTCTATCCCTCGAATTAGACCAGGGCTGAAAAATGGGCTAAATTTACATGTTTTCTATCATATATTTAATACCATTTAAGTTAGAATTATCAACGTTTCTGGTGAAAAATAAATTAAGTTTAAATTCCTTTTCTTAAAATAAGTTTATTTACAATGTGGTAATAAATACCCTTAAGTAACTTGAAAAGAATCTACCCTACAATCCCCTTGGAGAATTTCCCTATTGGAAAATTTCCCCTCCTTCCCTGCTGTATCATAGTGTCATGTTAAGCATACATGAATTAGGAACCTTGAATGAAATCCAGCTCCATTTTTGCTAGGGGGTTGGGTTGGGTGTTGTAAAGAAAAGAAGAAGCCTAGTTATTAGTGAAAGCTATTAAACCAAACTGTGTCAGCTTTAAACACGGCCCAAGAACGAAGCAACACACGAAGAACTTAATAATTTATTTTGGTTTTTTAAAGCTGTGTTTCTTGATTTTAAAAAATCCGATTCTTCGCATGGAATGTATTGATACAACTGACTATGTTTGATTCGTCCTCGATTTAATTCGAGAATCTAGAAAAATTTGAAACCAGAATCTTTGAAGATTTGTATTTTGTTGCTCATAAAAAAACGAAGCGACCAGTACTTTTTCAACTTGGAGATTGTTTTTGGCTCTTTTTGTTTCGACTTTTGAAGAAAGTTTCAAAAATAAATTTACAAAATGTTTGTGCTAAAGGATGCTTTTTATTTTCTCCGGACAATCTTCGACGACAAAGCTATTGATATTCAGAGCTCGCAATCAAAAGAAAATTTCATCTTCAAGTATTTCGTGTAAAATTATGAGATCGAGTTTGAGACTAATATTTTTGACTGCTAATTTTCAACTTGGGTTAATAAACGTGCAATAAATTTTGTTCTATAAATGCGGATGCGGCAAACTAAATCAGGATCTTGTTAACTATCCCCCCTATGGTACCTTGTAACGAATTCCCCTCCCTATAAAGAAAGAACTGAATAGTTAAGCATATACGAATTTCGTACCTTGTTAATTATCCCCCCCCCCCCTATCTATGTCTATAGGGTGTAAATTATTAACAAGATCCCTAAATCAATCTCAATTGAAGTATAGTATGTAATATGCTATGTAATATGCTCTTATCAATGCGTACAAAATATCTCTTAGTACTTTGCATGACGCGC
Organism: Symsagittifera roscoffensis; assembly: GCF_963678635.1. Classification (NCBI taxonomy): domain Eukaryota; kingdom Metazoa; phylum Xenacoelomorpha; order Acoela; family Convolutidae; genus Symsagittifera; species Symsagittifera roscoffensis. The sequence goes on along the minus strand of NC_087070.1, from coordinate 4,028,021 downwards.
GTGGGTGATTAGATCAGGAGAAAGCTCTAAAGGTTCAGATTGCATCTTTGAACTGAAGAAAATATTTTTGTTTCAAAAATACTGATAAAATCAACAAATGAAAAATTGTTTCCGTCTTTTTCTTCCTTTTATCCCACCACAGCCTTTCTAAAGCACAAAGGGTTGTATTCATTGTCTCGCATTGTATTAATAAGACCAAATCTCAAAATGGCCATTTTTTAAACTCTCCAGAAACTGATTACAGGCAACAATGTTTTTAGATGGTATTAAGAAATTTTTCCAAAAACGCTTATTTTATAGTCGAAATTTGACTGAAATAACTCAATAAAATTCATTCTTCATTGTTTTCGAAAGTCAAGCGTGACCTTCAATGAGAAACAGTCGGTTCTAAACTGCTCTTTTTTGCTTGCCACGAATTTAAAACATCGCACACTTATTCAATTGCGAATCTCAATACTTTATTCGATGAAATAAAAGATACAGAAAATGTTGATCCTAAAATGAAAGACCTATTACAAGGGCTAATTGAGAATACTAAGGATGATATCATTGTTGGATTGCAAACTCGGGCGCATTTTTTAGAGAATTAAGTTAATGAAATGGAAAAATATCGTTCAAAAGACTGTGTTAGTTTGCAAAATTTACCTTTACGTTCCGAAAATTTTACCCAAGGTGTCCTGGTCTTTTTAAACAACGTTATGGGCGTGGAGGTGAACAGCTACGACCTGGAGGCATGCCATCCCCTCGGCCATGTGAGTCAAAACCAAAAATGTGTGGATATAGTGAAATTTGTCTGCTTTGATATAAAAAACAGCATTTATGGCAGAAAAAAGTTATTGAAAGATTTTTTGCACCCTGTAAATAAGCAACCAATGTATATAACAAAGGTACTTACTCAGCGCGATTTAGAGCTTCTTGATTATTCTCAGGGGTTAGGAATGTACATTTTTACATATAATTGTGCTCCTCAAGTTTTCGTTTCGAAAGCAGATGGTGGTTTTCGAAGGCACAACTTAGTTCATATGAAGGATGCTGATCAAATTTTCAAAAAAATAAGAATCCAATGATGGCAAGACAGGCAATTAATGTTAGAAATCAAAATCCTCGAGTGGTACAAAACAATCAAAACAACTTTTCTCGCCCTCCTATTGTTTCAGTGAGGAAACGAGACAGAGAAATAACCCCGAATAATGTGGAAAGAAATCAACTGATTGATGAATTGTACAGTAGGCTATCTGATCCCGTCAAATTGGTGCAAATTTTGGAATCACTTCAAAAAAATTTTCCACAGTTCAAGCTCGTCAACAACGGAAATAATATTAATATAAATGATTTTGACCAGTGGCAAAAGCATTTCAACTATACTTACAGTTTTTTGCTGTAAATCCTTTTTGTTTTATTGTAGAAAAAACATTTTGCGAGATATGACTGACGTGACAACAACGCAAACAGCATTTTTTCTAAATGTTCAATCAAAAAGAGCCCATCATGACCAAATAACAGTTTTATTTGAGTCCTTTGATAACAAGCCTGCATTAATCGGGCTGATTGAAACATGGCTGACTGTAACATGGCATTTAAAACTTAGAAGGTTATGACATTATTGTTTGTGCAAACTGCGTAAACGCTGGAGGTGGGAGCGTTGCAGCTTTCATTAAAACTGGCCTTAACAATAGGTATTTTAAATTACAAGTCAGTTTGGAGCACACCGTTATCAAAATGTGTTTTGTCGATCACCATCCACTAAATGTTTGCATATTATATCGTCCTCCAAATCTCAAACTAGAACTTTTTTGAAAGTCAATTGCTTGAAACGAAAGCACTAAACGGTGAAATTTTGCTAATGGATGATTTAAATGTCGATGTTATAGGTAGCCAGCGGAACTTTATTGACTATAAAAATCTTCTGCTCTCTTTTGATTTAGAAATTCAAAATATCGAGCCAACTAGAGTAACTAATATATCAAGTACAAGCATTGACCATATAATTGCAGCGGGGGAAAACTCAGGTAACAACAATAAATTGTACTATTAGTGACCCTTATGGACTTATGTGTGACCTAAAATTTATTGCAGAAAAGCAAAACGTGGATTCTTATCAATCGGGTTTCAACTATGATTTACTACTGAATGATGATTATTGTTTAAAGTTTTTGTTTTCGCTAAATAATCTATTGAACAAAAATGATGATAATGATCCTAACCGCTTACATCAATGAAATGACCCAAATCTTGATTGATGATTTTTCAAATTATTGCCCAAAAAAATCCGAAAAAAGAGTAAAAACAACCACCCATGGATTAATCCGAAAATTAAGAGAATGATGACTAACCTAAATGTGTTATACAACAAGTGGGTTCAGACACCGTCCATTGAAAACAGAAATAGTTTCACCTCATGTAGTAACAATGTTATTAAGGCTATAAGGGAGAGTAAACGCCGGTACTATGATAACATGATATCGAGGAACAAGAACTCGTCCGGATTTTTTGATGCTTTTAATCAGTTCTGTGCTAAAAAAATATGAACACTGCTTCGTTCGATGTTTTTGTTCACAATGAACTTTTTGCTACTATTGGAGAAAAACTAACAGACAACTTTAAACCAAACGTGTATAGATCAAATTTTCCAGTTAATAAAAACAAGTTCGTTATATATGATACCAATCGATATGAGATACTAAAAGAAATTGAAAACTTGAAATTTAAAAATTCTATTGATCACAATGGGATATGCAGTAAAATGTTAAAAATTTCTGCTCCTGTGCTAGCTGACCATTTAGCGCACTTTTTTAATATCTGCTTCAAAAACGAGTGTTTTCCTAATTATCTCAAAATTGCAAAAACTTTATCATTGCATAAAAATGGCGACAAAACTGAACCCGATAACTACCGTCCAATTTGTTTGGTGCCTTGTATGAGTAAACTTTTTGAAAAAATAATTTTCAAGTCCATATCCAATTTTGCCGCTAAAAAAAGCTTGATTGATAAGCAATAGTTTGGTTTTCGAAGCAATCATTCCTGTACTCATGCCATTTTGTCCATTACTGACTTTTTTTGCGAATCAATTGATAATAAAAAATTTAATTACTCCTGCTTTTTTATTTGAAAAAAGCACTTGATACAATTGATCGGAAATTTTGCTTGACAAACTTTATCAATATGGGTTCAGAGGGAAAATTCACAAATTAATGACAAACTATCTTACAGGGAGAAATCGATATGTTTATTCGATTATTCGAATCAATCGGTCTCAATTATGCGAGAATGTACAAAAAGTGTTCCTCGGGGTTTAGTTTTGGGGCTAATTTTGTTCCTTTTATACATAAATGATATGCCGTCAGCCAGCAACGTTAAATTAATATCATTTGCAGGTGATACAACGGTAGTTGACGCTCAAAAGTTTGCATCCAAAACGAAATTCCAGACAGAATTAAATAAAGTTTGTAATTGGTGCAACACTAACAAACTGCTCATAAATAAAAAAAAAGTGCAAACTAATGAAGTTTGGACGGGATAACTTAAATGAAAAATTTTATTTTGGGAATAATGTACTCGACGAGATTTCTGATGTTAGGTATTTAGGAATTCAAATGGACAGCAGACTCACATTTGAAAGTCATTTCAATAGTTTTTGAGGTAAAGTAGCTAAATTGAACGTATTACTATTCAAAGGTAGAAACTATTTCTCGAAAAATGTGCTGGTTAAATTTATAACTGCTATGCAAAGCCAATCATTTCGTACGTTTGAATTGCATTTGGTGCAACATCAAAAAGCCTTTTAGAAAAATATTTGTGATGCAAAAACGTATTCTTAAAACTATTTGTTTCAAGAAAAAATTTGATCATGCCTCATTTATCCTGCATTTGTTTGAGATTGAAACCGTTTTTGACTTATATTTCAGACACATATTCAAAGGATTTGTTAATAAACTTTGTGGTAAAACTCTCCTTGAAACTTTTAATTTGGAATCTCTAAACAGTCGTTGGGTTACTCGGGCCTTTGTGGCAAAAAGTTTCCTAAGCATAAAAACTAGAACACAAATAATGCAGCGTTCATGGAAAAATGTATCTTAAACGTTATAATTTTTTGAAATCAAACGAGCTGATACCAGATAGTCTAAACCAATTAATTGAGCATCAACTAAATGGGTATTTCAAAAACTTGTTTTCCTTGTTTCTTAAAGATAATGGAGATTTTATAGATTTATTTTATTGAATCATCAAGTCGGATATTATCTCGCAACTTCTGTCATAGGTTTTTTTCAGTGTTATGCCTCGATAAATTGCATAGCTTTTTGAATGATCCTTGAATGGTTTGATTTGTACATGCGGTTTATTGTTTACCTGTCTGAATAATTTTACTCTCCTAAATAAACAATCTACAATGAAAGTCGGAACAATAAAATGAAAGAAAGCGAATTCAACTCTTTTTATTTCTTTTTGAATGTTTTATCAATTTTTGTGAGCGAACATTTTCATCGTCACTAAGAGGCAATCTGTGTTGTTTCGCTGTTTTTGCTTCTAACTAACTTTCAATTTTTTAAAAAACTTTTTCCATGCAATATCTCTTGATGAAGAAAAACAAATAAATAAATTGGATGAAAAAAAATTCAAAGAGAAGCGAAATCCTTTTTACGATATGTGTTGCAGCGCAAATATAAAACAAGAGTATAAATGTAAATGCATTTAGGGACAGTAACCAAGCGTATACATGGTGCGTCCCGGCGGGTTCGGCGCCGGTTCGAATCCCGCCTAGGTCATTTCCTTTCTAGCACTCAAATATGCCCCGAACTTGATGGGATGCTCCGTAACCAGGTTCGAACCCCCCCAAATCTATTTTAACCGTCTTTTCGCTCTAATTTGGTTCAGCCTTGATTAAGGCTGACCTTTAAAAAGAGCAATTTGTCTCAAGAACAAATACTGGCCATTTTTGCAGCTTGCTTTGAGTTATGCAGTTTTTTGTGGCCGATGTTACCGATGATAAAGCTTGTAAAAAATTATTGTTATATTTTCAAATTTCTGGAGTTTTTTTGCCGAGAAAATAATCATTAATTAAAGTGTTTAAAAACCGTTTTTTATATAATCTTGGAGCTTGACGCGCACATTTTGGCGCCCCACAAGGGACTATTTTTGTCCTATACCCCCTTCAATCGTGTATATCTATAGCCTGAATTCCCGAAAAACCAAAACGTGTTTTATTCCCGGAAAGCCGAAAACTCATTTCAATTCTGAGACTAAAAATGGCAAACTGATTCATTTAGTTATTTGTGATGGCACACCTCATTAAATGCTCTCAGAACACCTGTATTGTTTGCATGGATATACTTTGGTATTATTATTATTCCTTCTGCTAAATGAGACTCCAAGTTAGCATCCCTATATGCTAACGTTCGTATTTCCCTGCAATTTAGCCACCAACATATTATTACATATTCATTGTCCAAGGCAAGCTGAAAAAAGCACAGTGGCAGAACACCATCGTCTCATCACATATGCGGCGACTTTCGCTTCTGTTGGCCTTTGAAGCTTGAACTGATTACTTCATTTGAAATTAAATTGTTGGAAAGTTTCGACTATTGCTCCATCCACCGACGAGCAGCATTTATATCACTACACAAATAAGCTGTACGACCAGGACAAGTACCCAGTTGGCCGAAATCCAAAACAGAGTGAAGTTGGCCGAAACAGAGTGAAGTTGTGCTGTTGGCCGAAATCCGAAAGAGAGTGAAGTTGGCCGAAACAGAGTGAAGTAGTGCAGTTGTTCAGACTCGTGAGAAGGAAATTTCCGTTGCCAAAAAATCTCCAAAACTGTCAAAAACTGTAAGACTAGTCTAGTTTTTATAAACTTTCTTTGCAATAAAATTACATACGATGTCTTATTGTGTATCCCAACTCAAAGCAAGCTACGAGTGGTAATTTTCCCGATACCACAAACTTTTGGGTAATTGTGAACGGATTGAAAATCCAGAAAAACGGAACATAGACAGAGGTACTGGACTAGTTTTTTTGGGTTGGTTTACGACTCGAACCTGCTGACCAAAATTTTGCGAAAAATATTGGGAAAAAAAGTAAAAAAAATTGCCAAAAATTCCTCAAAACGTCCCCATAATTCGGCGAAACTGTGCTGTAACATGACACCAACCTTATGGTAAAAGGTCTGGTAGCGAAATATCAGGCAAATTCAGTTGAATTTTTCATCCTCAGGTTTTTTCCGCGTATGTTGTTGGAACTTAACCAATTTGCCTGATCACCCACCCACCATTGGTGAAACTAAAAACCAGTTCGCTTCAAGTAAATCTAAGCCGTTTCAGCCCGTCCGATTATTGACTTCGTTGCGCGACACTAATGTTAAGCGGTCAGGTACGGTGATATTAAGTGAGTTAAGTTGAATTCTTTCATCCTCAGGTTTACTCCGTGTGCGTTGTTGGAGTTCAACCGACCTACTTAATTTCCCACCCCGTTGGTACTTAAGCGTAATGTAGCCGTCGCATAGGTCTCTTAAGTATTTGGTTTTCTTTCTAGGAGCTAGTTCTCTTGGACACGCTCCCCGTATACTATCCGCGCCGTCTCAAAAGCGCGTGAAAGAGACTTGTTTCACAAAGCCCGGTTTAAGCTTTAACTTTAACGCCAGGTAAAAGTATTTTGTGGATTTACTTGAGTGAAAAAAAAAAAGCATTTTCTGTGATTCGTTTATTTTTGAAATTAATCAGCATGGAAGTTAAGTTTCAGAAGAAACTTAAAAAGTTGTTTGAGAAAAGTAGCAATCTCGAAAACGAACTTTATAAATGCCATGAAATAATTTTAGAATACATAGAGAGTCAGAGTCGTTGCTCAAAAATTGATACCTAAATTGAAAAATGTAGGAACTATATAGAACAAGCGGTCGAGGTAAATAATGAGTTGATTGATATGGCTGCAAAAAGTTCCAACCCTGACAATTTGATACCGGCACAGGATATGTGGCTTCATAAGTTGACTCAAAACAGCGATAAAGTTTTGCAGGAAGCTATCACATATAAAACAAGTTTTGAGGCCGTAACAGAGCCGGAAAAAATAGATAGCAACTCAAAAATTTCTCATCATTCTGAAAAAAGTGAAAAACCCCAGTCGCATAAAACAGATACCCGAACTAAGTTGTCTCATCGAAGCAGCCGACATCAGTAATCGAGTTCTCAGAATCTAGTTATACCGCCGCTCCGTCGAAATCACTTTCTGAGAAAAAGCGCGATTTAATGATTTTAAAGAAACATTAAGAGGAACTTGAGAGGCAGGCAAAGGTATCATTACGACTGAAAGAACAACAAAGCAGATTAGAGTTGGAAGAATTGGCTGAAAAACACAGGAAAAAACTGGCAGAAATTGAGTTGAAAGGGCTTGAGTTAGAAGATGAGTTGTCAGAAATCAGCGAGAATGCTGAGGAAAGTAGTTTAACTCGAATCTCCCCACAACTAACAATAGACGAAAAGAATCGTACGCGTCACTGGGTCGCATCTGTCGACCACAATCATCCTGATGCTGTTGTAGTTCCCAATCAGTGCAGCACGTTCGTTCGACAGCTCCTGAGGAAACTCATCCTGCACCAACAATATACTTGGTGTCATCAAGTTTAACAGGAGTGAATACTGGCCAGGCAGCCTCTAGTGATCCGAGATTGTATTACAGTAACCACATTCACGGAAAACAACATAATTTGTCGAATTTGGTCCGATCGCAGGTTCCCGTTAACAATCCAGTAGGGTTACAGCAGGTCATGCAACCTGTTTCTATTAATTTGCCTCAGCAAACTTTTTTGTCCACTCATCCAGTGCTAGGTAATCCAAACACAGGGTCAGTAATCCCGGTAACTTCTGAAAACTATTTTGCTCCACCAACATCTGCAGAAATTCCTTTTGGTGTAGCACCGTTCGTTCCTGCATCAACAGCAATTAATCAGATTTCTTTAAGTCATCAAATTACAGGATCAGTAGTAGCTGGCCACCAAGCACCTGTAATCCCATCACAACAACATGTGGGTGTTCCCGTTAGTAGTTATAACTCTCCAAGTGACCACTATAATCCTTACAGTAATTTGTGGAGACCAGCTGTTGCTGCTCCTTTAATGTCAACTCCACAGCACTGCGTTCCTTCGACAACTGTTTTTTTCGCAGTAACTCCGATTGTTCCTACGAACAATTTTGTTCCTTATACAAGTGGAGGGACTGTGTTCTTTGCGCAGCCTGAAAATTTTTCACATGCTAATCAACCGTTCGTTCCTGATTATCACGGTAATTCTTCGAGTTACACAGCGCCAGTTCCCGGTAATTCACCTGGTGCAGACGTCGAGCGTCCATTTTCGAACGATAGTTGGTTAATATACTCATGTACAGCACAGCCGCAAATATCATCTCCCTGAGTGGAAGCTGACCCAGTTCGATAGCAACCCACTTAATTGGCATGAGTGGTTTGGGCAGTTCATATCGACGGTCGATTCAGCCTTTTTCAGTGACGATGAAAAGCTTACCTATCTGAAAACGCTCGTAGGGGGTAAAGCAAAATCCGCAATTGCTGAGTATAGCTATAGCGGAGTACTATATAAAGACGCATTAGCAACTCTTCAAAGAAAGTTCGGGCAGCCGGATGCTGTAGTAGGGGCTCATCTAGATAATTTGAGTAATTGTTTGCCGCTGAAAAAGCATAACTCGGAAAATGTTATTGGCTTTTCCTCTACAATTTCTGGACTTGTTGCCGTATTCAAGTCGCTATCTTTTAACGATGACCTGAAAAGTATTAACTTACTAAATCAGGCTGTGAGTAAGCTTCCGCCAAACCTTAAGGAAGCATGGTCAATGCAAACCGTAAGACGCCAGTGGCATCGACCAACTCTGCTAGATTTCAACGAATGGCTTAAAGAAAAAGCGGAGGGTCATGAGAGGCTAAAAACAATTAATTCCAAGGTTAAGTCTGAAGAACCAGTGAAGCAAAAAGTAGGTGCGAAAGTGTTTGCTAGTAATGCAAAGGTGAGTGATAAGACTAAGGAAAAACCAAAGTTCCCTCCATGTTCTGTATCTAAAGGTCAACACGCTCTTTGGAATTGTGCCGTATTTAAAGAGAAAAACGCTACGCAACGAGCGAAACATGTAACCGAACAAAAACTTTGCTCTGCATGTTTACAGACCAATCACAGTTTTCGTTATTGTAGCAAGGCCAGAAAGTGCCCCAAGCCAGATTGTGAAAGCATGCACAAAGTGCTCTTACATGGAGCTGAGAAAGTTTTTCTTCCTAAGGATACTAAAAGTTCCCCGGCGTCAGGTAACGCAAACACTAAACACGTATCTGTCAACTAAAGGCCTCCTGCCAGTTGCATCACTCGCCGTCTCTTCGGATGCGACAATTACTAATGCCCTAGCTCTTTGCGATAGTGCTTCCACGCACTCATGGGTATCCGCCAATCTCGTAAAACGTCTCCATTTGGTTGGAACTCCCGTTAACCTCACCATAAATGGATCCAATTCCACGAGCGTGATGAAAACTCATCAAGTAAGTTTTCAAGTTTCCGCTGAAACGAATAATAGTGATTTTTTCGTTTTCTTTTCGAGCTTATGTTAATGGTCATATTCGCATTGGATTGTATAGCATAAGTATTCCTGAAGTACAGGAAAAATACCCGCAGTTGGCTCCGATAAAACCTATACATTATAAGTATTAGGAAGTCGAAATAATTATTGGACAGGATTTCTACCATGCCATAAGACCCGTTGAGTATCTTCGGGGGGAGGACTCTATTTCACCGTGCGCCGTACGCCTTCCGATAGGTTGGGTTTTAAGTGGTCCGTTACCGCCGTCCTTTAATTCGAACTCGTCTTGCTTTAAGTGTGTTGTCGAAGACATGTCTCTTGCGGACTAAATTAAAACTTGGTATGAGTTGGAGTCATATGGAGCCTTCAAGCAGGTAGATGCCCGTTCCGCCGCCGACAAACGCGCTTTGTCCGTTTCGAAAAATGACACCCTTCACGATGGTGAGAGGTACATTGTACCAATGCTTTGGAACGATAAAGAAAGTACTTTACCGAATAACTATTTTTCCTCCTTAGCTCAATTAAAATCTTTGGAAAAGAGGCTAGATAAGGATCCGTCGCTCCATGAAAAATACGCCGAAACAATTGGAGAAGATATACAAAAAGGATATGTCATAACCGTTAAGGCACACGATCCCAACTCACGAGCCGATCGTGAGTGGTATCTCCCGCATCACCCGGTGTTGAACCCGAATAAACCCGGTAAGGTGCGCCGAGTCCTCAATGGGGCATCGAAGTGTCATGGCGCTTCCTTGAACAAATCTCTGTTGGTTGGCCCGGATCTCCTTCAAAACCTCATTTTTGTACTTTCAAGATTCCGTCAGTATAAATACGCCGTTTCAGCTGACATTGAAGGGATGTTTGTACAGGTTGGAGTACGTGAAGAAGATCAACCTTCTCTTCGTTTTTTGTGGCAGGAGGATCTCTTGATGAGGAAAAACAAATAAATAAATTGGATGAAAAAAATTTTAAAAAGAAGCGAAATCCTTTTAACGATATGCTTGACCTTTTTATCGATAAACTTAGCTTACTGCGCCGATTGTTTTTATACATTATCGAAATATTTTTAAAATAAAGAAAAAAACTCTTTGAGAAAATAGTAAAACTTGAATTTTTCAAGGCACTTTATACAAAAGTTAGAGCAGGTTATTGTCGCAAAACGGCGACGCCCGCGTAGCGGCTTCCGGCAACCTTAAACTGAGATAGTCAGCTCAATTATCTCTGACCAATTGAACTGTCTATAGAACATGGGGTAAATTGGCTTAGGGTGGATTGGCATAGGTTAAATTGAAATACAGGGTAGCTTAGAATAGTGTATTGGATTGACATGGAACCAAAAAATTTTTATCACGTACGAGACAAAATTTTACATGGCATCGACGATTTGTCAGCCAGAAATACTATACCACATTTGTACTTCAATTTTAAATATCGGAAAAATTAAGGTGGGAATCATCATCCTATGATAAAAACCAACCCAGATTAGAAGCATGCTGAAGCATGGAGTTGCGTTTAGAGCGGAAAAAATTAATTAATTCTCAGTGGCGTACGCCGGATTTTTGATAAAGCGGAGGTGGTTAAACTTTTTTGTCGTTTCTTTTTAAGACCGCCATTGAAGAGAAATTGAGCTGCTGAAATCCGGAACGCAAACATTACGTGGCAAACATTAGGGTAAATTGCCGTTTTTAGAAACTTCTAAATGAAAATAGCTGTAGTAAAATAGTATCAAAGGGGTAGTTTTTTGAAACTTTTGGCAACCAAAATTGGTACGCTACTGTATTTATTTAAGCTTTCGCAAAGGTCCTTAAAAGTTTATGACAGTGATTTGACTTTGATAGATCGCATTTCAATTTATCAACGAAAGATATCTTAATCCCATAAATGAATTTGACCTAAAAACAGGCGCAGTCGAGATAGGAATTGTTAGGATTATGTTTTTCTTTGATTTATTCAGCTCGTAGCTTGGTTGACATAGTGAGTCTCCCTCGTTCTAATCAAACAAGGATCAACTAAGTGTTTGTTATAACTAATTTCAGCTCTCTTCCGGGTTCTTTTAGCCCCTCCAGTTCCAGTAAAAAGAAGCCCCATAATAGAAAAATCACGGTACGATGAGAGATAATTTTTAGAAGGCTGGGGGGGGGGGGGGACTTGGCTTGCAGAGAAATAAACCAAGTTGAACAAATTTGATCTTCATACATATCCTTGTTTAACCACTAGAGTTAAATCATAAATTGTTCACAGCGGAAAAATGGAAGAATTTTCTTAGGTCCCCTCCTAAATTATCGAGCTTAGAGCTGCCACCACTATGAAGGGTTAATTCAAGAATTTATCCGGTGGGGGGGGGGGAGGGGGGTTACTATCTATTATGATCTGAAAAGGAAAAGAGCATTGATTTGAAATTATTATTTGACCATGTGTCATTCAAGTTGTCAAAATTGAAAAACTGACAGTTTTCGCAGCCGATCATAAAAATGAAGAAAAAAGAAACATGAAAGATTTTGTAACTTGTCAGAAAATTATATTTGTTATTTCTTCTAACAAATTGTGCTCTTTTAAGTTAACTTTAGCTAGTTTGTGATAGAAGTGTTGTTACAAACATCAATAAAAATAGCCTTTGATTAAACTTTGTTTGTTCTGCTATGCTTGATGAAGTTCCTTCTGAAAGAACCAATTGATGTTTTGGTAAATATCTCATTAATCAGCCTCTAGTCATAAGAAAGTCAGCTAAATTAATAAGTGTTCTCAAAAGATCAGAAAGAATAAAGTTTGAATGTGTTGAATCCTCTTTGTAACAGATATAACGTACTCCGAGTTCTATTTATATACAAGTCAAAACAAATTTAAGATTTGAATTTTTGCTTTCCACTGCTCTGAACTGGACTTAAAATCCTCAACTTTCAAAAAGAACTTCTTAAAACAGAAGAGAAAAATTGCGATTTTTTCGTTGCAGTAACTGAAGTAGCTTTAATATGATTTATCATTGTAAATACCACCACAACCCAGACTGCTTTGCAAAACAAATCTTGATATCAACCATTTCAGCCAAACATTACGGTCAATTAAAAATGAAAATTCAATATAATCATCGAAAAAAAATCTGTCATTTTTTGCTTAATTTAACCAATGATGAGTTTCGTAATCTAAAAATAAATTCATACGACTGATTGACCTCCATCCAATTCGGAACGACTTTACTAACCACTTGCGCGCTTCAATTATCTCGAATGGGAAAAATTGGCAATTTTGAAACCAAGACATTTTATTTAAAAAAATTCATGTGTTCTTTTTATGTTTGCGCTCCGGTCAACAAAATCTTTCAGATGTTAGATAATTTTCTGTCAAAAATTTTTGGTAAACGTAAAAACTTACTGCATAAAGAAATACGCGAAGCAAAAACATTCAGTAAATTTTTCGAAACTTGGAACAAAAACCTATGATTCTCTTTTGCGTAACATTAAAAATTCAGTCTTCTATGTTGAGGTCAGACCATCTCAAGGTCAGGCAGATTAATTGAATCGCAGTCAAAACTGATTAAAATCAGATAAGGTCAACTAGTAATCTCAAACTAATTAATTAGTCAGTAACTAATTAACTGGTGCTTTTGTGATGCTTAGTTTGGCATGTCATTTATACTCACTTCTTTCAATTCATTCTTCAACAATCACTGCCTCCTCTCAATCCTCAGTTCGAACATCATATTCTATCTCAGTCTCTAACCCCAGCTCTTAATCCTAGTTGCTCTAACTCTGAATCTTAACAGGTTATGGGACCAGACTTCTAATTTTTTTCTTGTATTATTTTTCTGTCAGAGTTTTTAGCTTTTGGCTAGCAGCCTTAAGCAACGATGGACTTGAAACTGGCGGCTTTTAGTGGAAAGTCTGAAGATTTTCCTGCTTGATCGACGAAGTTTGTGGCGCTGATGTACACCAGGGGCCTGTTCAGGACAGTGATGGGCAATGATGATCTGCCAGAGGCTGAGCCTACTCTCCCCGAGAGTCCGAATGCTGATCAGCAGGCAGCCTACGATACCAAGATGCAGGAGCGAGCAGTGTTGATCCAGCAGAGAAAAGACAATCGAAACACTGTGTGGTCCCACTTGGCTCTGGTGCTCAACAATACCACTTTGATGTGCATAAAGAACGACTGCGTGGGAAAAGATGGCTATGGCGTTTGGACGAAGGCTTGGAAGCTGCTTCAAGAGAAATTTTGCAGAGTGCAGAAGCCGATGGTGGTCAGGCTAGTAGGTCAGCTTGCGAAGCTGCGCCTAGGATCAGAGGAGGATCTGGACGACTACTTCGTTCGCAGTCAAGAGCTGATAACGCGGTTGAGCGAATCTGGAGAAGCAATCACGGACACACTGTTCAATGCTTTGGTGATCAATGGGCTGCCTGACAGCTATCAGCATTTAGTGGTGTAAGAAAGCTTTCCACCAGCCAAGACGTTTCCACACAGAGCTGTGAACAAGGGTGATGAACTACGATGACTCGAGGAAGGACCGATGTGGAGGGAGGACTGCATATGGTCATATAGCCATGCAAGCTGTGAGGAACAAAAGCAGTATCAAATAGTGGCTGCTATATGTGCGGTCAGAAGGTTCATATGGCGAGGGACTGCAAAACTAAAGTGACAGCGGAAAATTCAGTGCTTGAGGCAGTGGGTCGAACGATGCAAGTGGGCCAGGAGCTTCAAGTGTGGGCAACCTGGATATTTTGCGAGGGAGTGCAAGCAGAGGAGGACAGGGTTTTTCAGCTGTTGTGCTACAACTTCAGTGAACGGAGACGACCTCATTGTGGATACAGGATGCAATGATCATGTGGTGCGCGACAGGGCTGTCTTCCCTATCTTTGAGAGCTGAAACGAAGGGACAACTGTGGAGAACCCCAGCGGCACGCTGTCAACGATTGAGGGCAAAGAATCTGTGGTTGTGGAGATCCGGGACTGCCATGGTGCTGGAGGAGCTACACTTTTCACAATGTGCTGTTTGTGCCGAGCTACAGTGTAAACTCGATGAGTTTGCGCTCAGCTGTGGATAGAGGCTCAAGCTTCTGTTTCGCCTCAGATGCGTCACATCTATTGGCACCAGATGGAAGACAGCTACCTGTGAAGCAGCGCGGCAAGCTTTTCTTCCTTGAGTGCAAGTTCAAGGGAAACCCGATGATTCTACTGACGAAAACAAGGAGGGATACCAGTGATGCAATGTTGTGGCTCACCTTAACCAGCAGGATCTGGTGCACCTTACGACTGGTGCACCGTAATCAGCAGGATCTTTCATCGCTCGTCAATTTGGGCGAGCTAGAGTTCTGCAAAGTGTGTGCAGCTTCTAAGATGCATGAAGTAGCCGTGCTTAAGAAGACTGACAGCAGAGCATCGGCAGTGGGGCAACGGGTCTTCAATGACATTCAGGGACCATTTGAAGCACCGAGTATGCATGGTGCACGCTATCCCTTGAGCTTCATCGACGACTTCTGTCGGCTGGCTGTGGTCAAGTACCTGGTGAAGAAGAGTGATGCTCTACTGAAGTTCCAGTAGCTTGTGGCTGAGCATAGAGCACTGAAGTGCCTGCGAACTGAAAATGGAGGTGAGTATTCGTCAAATGCAATTAGGAGATTTTGTAGAAAATTCCAGGTGATGCAAGAGTTCACTGTTCCCAATACTCCCCAACAGAATGGTGTAGCAGAACGCTAGAAAAGAGTGATCACCGAGAGGACTCGATGTCTGCTGGCCGAAGCAAAGCTACCGAAGATGTTCTGGTTGCGAGCAATGTCGACAGCTGTGAGGGTTCGCAACTTGTGTCCCACATCCAACAACGAGAAGCGCCTTTAACCGACAGAGATGCACTATGGGAAACCATCAAAAGTGAGCTATTTGCTTGTGTTCGGTTGCCTGGCGTACTATCTGGATCGAGGCAACAGACGGAAACTGGAGACAAAGGGCAAGAAAAGCAAGTTCATCGGCTACGACGAGGAGAGCAAAGCCTACCTGTTGATGGATCTAGAGACAAGACGAGTGGTGCGAGCAAGAAGCGTGACTTTCAATCAGAACATCATTCCAGATAACTTCATCTTTGACAGTGAGCCATTACGAACCCTGGAGCTATCAATCGAGGGTTGTTTTGATAATGAGCAACCAAGCACGACGAAAACCAGCGAAGCACGAAGCGCGCCAACTGAGGGTGATACTGCAGATTCAGTGGGGGCTACTGAGGAAAATCAGGTTGAAGAGGAAGCAGTAGATTCTTATTCTACTGATAATCCAGTGCAGAGGTCCGTTAGGACAAGGAAACCACCCATTCGATACGGACTGGCCTATACCCATGCTTCAGTGACTCGAATTCAAGAGCCAAGGGGCTATTCAGAAGCAGTGTCTGGATCCGAAAAGGAGCAGTGGCTGGCAGCTATGGCTTTAGAGGTGAAGACTCTAGAAGCCATGGGAACATGGAGAGTTTTCGATAGACCACAATCTCGAAAAATTATTCCTGGATGATGGGTTCTTGCTGTAGAGAAAGATGCGATAGGACAAGTGGAGTGGTTCAAATCCCGATATGTAGTAAAAGCGTTCATGTAAGTGAAAGGACTTGACTTCAATCTGACGTTTGCTCCAACCTGTAAACCCAAAACAAAGAGGATACTGCTGGCTCTGGGGGCAAAAGGTGATCTTGCACTTCATCAGATGGATGTTAAGTCAGCCTTCCTCATTTCTCCTCTAGCAGAGACAGTGTACATGGAGCAGTCAGAGGGGTTCAGCAGCGGTGACAGTCAAGTGTGCTTGCTACAACGAAGTCTCTATGCGGCAGGCAGGAAGAGACTGGTATAAGACGCTGAGCACTTTCCTACTAGAAGCAGCAATGACTTTTGTTTGTTTACGATGAGGGGAACAAACGATGCAAGGATTTATATGCTTGTTTGGGTAGATGACATCATGCTTGGGTGCAGATGTCAAGACTAAGTTGACAAGCTGAGGAGTTGTTTCACCGAACAATTCAAGATGGATGACAGAGGCGCTTTGTCTTGAATCCTGGGAATGCAGTTCAAGCAGTCACCTGGGACGGTAACAATAAATCAATCTCGTTACTTCGACGACGGCTTGGAGCGTTTTGGCCTTGCTAAATGCAAACCAGTGGGCAAAACAGCGGACATCAGCGCACAACTGGGTCAGCAGAGGCAGTATCCATGAAGGCCGAGGACTACAGAGGCATTGTGGGCTCATTATTGTACATGGCTAAGCAAACTACGCCTGATATCCTAGCTACTGTGACGCAACTCTCTCGTTTCCTGGAGAATTCGGGAAGGGTGCACTGGGTGGCTGCAAAGAGGGTTTTTCGTTACCTGAATGGGAACAAAGATCTGGAGCTGTGCTAAACTAAGGAAGCTGGTGGTGTAAAACTCTATGGATCCGCAGAAGCTGACTGGGCTGCAGATGATAGAAGGTCTACTACTGGCTACAGCTTTCATTTGCAGAAGGCAGGGGCAGCAATTAGTTGGAGCACCACGAAGCATCCAACTGCAGCCATATCTACCAGTGAGGCTGAGTACCAAGCAAGGGCAGCAGCGGTTCAAGAGGCTCTATATCTGCGATCAATTTTAGATGAGATGGGCGTAGTTTTTGACGGACCAACTGTCATCAAGGAGGACAACCAGAACTGTATCAAGATGTGCAAGAGTACTGTGATGCAGAAGCGAACGAAACACATCGATGTGAAATACCACTTCGTTCGAGAACGAGTGAAAGATGAGACAGTTGAACTCCAATATTGCCCTACTGAGTTCATGGAAGCTGACTTCTTGACAAAATCCCTGAGCAAGTCTACGGTGGAAGAGCATCGTCGAACCTTGATGGGTTGCAGCCTGATATTTGACTGAGCCAATTCAGCCTGAGTGGGGGTGTTGAGGTTAGACAGAATAATTGAAGCGTATTCAAAACTGATTAAACTCAGATAAGGTCAACTAGTGATCTCAAACTAATTAATTAGTCAGTAACTAATTAACTGGTGCTTTTGTGATGCTTAGTTTGGCATGTCATTTATACTCACTTCTTTCAATTCATTCTTCAACAATTACTACCTCTTCTCAATCCTCAGTTCAAACATCAGATTCTATCTCAGTCTCTAACCCCAGCTCTTAATCCTAGTTGTTCTAACTCTGAATCTTAACTTTTTATTGTCGTAGCATTTCTAAATTTTGTGATTGATATGCGATCCGTCGGAAGAAGGTTCATTTTAACCCACAAACGTTTCACCCCTCTTAAATTTAGCGGAACGTTGCGCCCCTCACATGTTTCGTTCCTCGTAATTTTACACATTTCGCCCTCACACTTTTTGCCCCTTAATTTGTCGCAGATTTCGCCACATTTCCACTCACTCACATTGATTTGTTTGCTTTGAAATTAATTAATCACCGCTTTCTAATTTTACGATTTGAAAGGCAAAAAAACGACTTGTGGGGCGAAATGTGTGTGGGGCGAAATGTGTGAATGTCATTTCGCCGTATCATTTGATGCCATATTAGAAGTTTTGTTCAGGTACCTAAATTTTGGCGGAAAAAAATACACCCTACGTCATAGCTCCTTCCCACATCGTTGCCGGAACAAAATTGCGATTCAGTTTTTTGAGTATTGTATAACAGGTAATGTTTCCTCAAATAAAATTCCTCTAATAAAATTTTGTTTCTTATAGGTATTTTCTGGGCTGATTGACAACCAGAGTTGTTGTTTAGAAAATAATCATTCATTTAGTTGCGGATTTAGGGGGGATTCAATACTGGCCACTCAAAGGATTCAACCCTTCTTTGGTCCTGTTTTAGTGCATCAAACTTTGGATGACGAACCCCCTTCAATTTTTCTTAGAGCATTTTTGAGCGCGCGCAAATCAAATGCAATAATTTTCTGGACAAAACCATTCAATTCAACGAGTGCATAAAATTGGCGTTTTTGGCCTAAACCCCCCAACCCCCCAATCCCCCCCCCCCTCCCCCCGAAAAAGTCCTAGATCTGCAATTCGATATTTTGAAAAAAAACTTTGATAGTTCAGGTGGCTTAATTCTGTTTCTATGAACTATGAAAGATTAAGATCAAAAAGGGAATGTTCGAAATATGAGCTGTTTAGCGGACCCTTAGAACGGCGTAACTTTGTTGATCCGTTGGTAATAACATAAAGGCCATTTTTACAGATTCGATCATATTTGGTAATAACTGCAGCTGCCTTACATCTTGTGTGGTCAAAAGAAGGTAATAAGTGCGGGGGGTGTCTTTTGGTGTCGTGTTTCTTGTGAAGCTGCAGTAATTTGTGTTGCGGAGGATCAGAGCAGAAACAGCGGAACAAACAGCAAAACAAGGTGGCGGCGGCAACAACAGTAGTGGCTCGATATTCTCTGATCCGCTCAGTTGTTGTTTTAGACGATATTTGAAACGGCATTAAAGAATTAAGATCTAAGCTGTCACCAATGTGCTATATGTTGAGAATTTCTTGATTTTTATGACACTTTTAAGTGGATTTGACAAAACAACGACACCAAATCGACCATTCTCTTTGTGCACCTCGGCAAACCATTTGAGCTGACTGCAAAAAAAAACAACGCGATATTGATACGATAGCTAACAAATAATAACTAATCATAACTCACAGTCTAAAACCAATTGCCCAAACTTCTTTGATAATATCTCTAGAAAGTGTCTCGACTCCGAACAACAACAGAGCTGCAAAATATAAAATCTCAATCAAGTCACAACTCAAATTAAATTCGGCGTCATTTTGGAAATTGTTCTGAAAAACTGATTAAAGTTTTCTTTCTGCGCCACGCGAAGTAACACCCTGTTGCGCTTAATTGATTTTACCTTTTATCTTCTGTCATAAAGCACCCCCTGTGTTTTGAAATATCTTCGTATACCACAACTGAAAGCCAGAATTTGTAACAGTTCTATGCGCGCGAGCGGCCTGCTCCAATAATCTCTGCTTTTATACCCGATCTCAAATTTAACTGGTTTTGAAAAAGAATTAAATTTGATTCGATATTTCTTCAACTCTAACCTTAAACGACACCGCGCCGAGTTATATCAAAGCTTCTTCAAAAGTTCATACCGGATCAAAGTCGCCTCTTTTCCCTGTCGGCATTTGAGGAAAAAATAACTGTTTCTATCATAAATTGTGATTAGTAAGTCACAATTTGGGAATAGTTGAAGCCGTCAGTCATTCTGCTTTTGGGTCAGCAAATTTAGGTTCCACTTTTAAACTTATAACCTTTTCCTCCATTTCATAACCTTGCTAACTGAAACCAAACTCCTGTATCGACACCAAATTGAAACCCAGTTTTAACTTAGAACAAATTACTCGTTTATCGCGGAATTGCCAAGGCAAATTGGGCTGTACGAAATTATCACTTTAATTTCTGCCTCTCAGATAGATTATCTCTGAAAACGGAGTATTTTTTGATGTTAGGAAAACAGTTTTGTGTCAAAATGGTTTTTCGGGTTTCGATATTTCTCGTTATCTTTTTGTGCTTAAATGTTCAGCTTAGCGACGCTTTCAGAAGAAAAACGATCAAGGAACACACAAAAAACGTGACCGATTTCAACATAAAACAACTTTTCCCCACAACTTGGGTCGATTCAATTCAACAAATTTGCAGCGAAGTATTCCAAAATGAAATTTTCGAGTGCAAAAACAACGTCTTTATCAACGTCCTCACACCGCAAAAAGATCACCGACTCACAAACACACCTGAAGGCGGCTTTATTTTTGCATACGCCACTTTCGCTTTCATTTTCCAGATTAAAAAAGCGTGCATAGAAAACGACCTGGAGTTGGACTGCGGCTGCAACGCGTGTAGATTGCACTACCCAGGTGTAGTGTGTGATCATTTAGAGAAGAGGAGTGAGCTTGAGGCGTGGGGGGGTTGTGACCCCAAATCGAGACACGCGATGATGATTCTGGAACACTTCATGGAGAGTTATCTGGATGAAGTGAGAGTCAGAGACGAAGAAAGAGCACAACTTATTGAGAGGTTGGTCACACTTAACTCACACCACACTCATTTACACACTCAAAAAAACTTTGTTTTTATATTTTGCTACTATTTTGTTAAAAAGTTTTTAACAAAATAGGAACAAAATTTGAACGAAATTTATTGCTTTTGGCAACTGAATTGATTGTGAACAAAATATTTCAGAAAAAATTCTCAGTTGGACAAAATTTAATCCATTTTTTCAATTGGTCTAAGTTTGAACTACATCCACTGTAGCTGGTTGATGAAAGAACACCGTCAATCAATTTTTTTGAAATTTGAAAAAGTTTGAAATTCAATTGCAACCAAGTTAGAATAGAATCAACATATGAATTAAAAAGATTATTGATAATTATTCTTTCTAACCCACAGCTGAACAACTTCAGCAGAACTTCCTCTAAGTTCAAAAATATATCTGGATTAAATATAACAAAAAATGGATTTCAGAAACAAGCAACAAGTAAATGACGAGAAAACTTTTGTAAATATATTTTAAATTATACTTCTAACGCAAGATCATCCCAATTTAATTAAAATTGAGCCCAAAAAACACTAAAGACTAAAAATTTTCTATAAACATAGGACAACTTCGACAGCTCGAAGAAAGTTATACGATAGCAGAAGCCAAAAATTAAATAAAAATCAGCAACCAAAAACATCACACAAATTGAAATAATTTCACGCCAATTTAGGTGATTCACCAATTTTACCCCATAACGAGCTCTTGACTTCTTTGAACTTTTGTCACAGCAGTTTTAAAGCATAGTCTCCATATTCGCGCTCGAAATGAAGTTTCCGCTGTTAAATTTTCTCATTATCGACAGACTCCCATTTCCAACAAAGAGGAGCAAATACCATCAAAAATTGCACCTCTGTTTTGCTAACTCTCATAAATCAACAATTTTTGATATTTTTTATGAAACTAGTGAAATACATTTGATAGAATCATATTCAATCTTGCATATAACGAAAATTACTGTAGTCTATAATCATTTTGGAGAGAAAAACGAGCTGAATTTTTTTTCTCGACGATACCGAGAATAGTTTTTCGGAATGAAGTTTAGCTTTTAAACCAAATTTAAGAGCGTTTTAGTGAAAAAAGTGAAGATATAAATAATCTTACGGGAAGTTTGCATAAAAACTGAAATTTTGGTTACGACTTACTTGGTTCAACTTTTCAAGAGCTTTAGTTCATATAGGAATATTGAAGATGCCTCAGCCCTTTTTGTTAGATTGAATATCTCGTCGGGTCATGTCAACTACCAACCCCTTTTTCGCAAAATAGAGGGAAGGGGGGGGGGGGGAAGCGGTAAATTGTTACAAAGTACAAATTTTCTACATGCCTAGCCTTTGAAGTCTTTCATTACAGGGGTGGTAATTAGTTACTAGTTACCGTACCATAGGGGGGTTAATAGTTCACAAGATTCAACTCATCCCCTGCCTCAACCCTATTCGATACGTCAGGAGGCATTTTTGATAAAGTCTCTTGGTTTAGAAACTTAGAAGTCTGGACAAAATGACAAAATGTCTAACAAGATGGTAAATTTTATAATTGCAAAAAAAAAACGAAGTTTCAGTCAAGCAAGAGTGAAAAGTTGCCCAAATGAGGTGCGTGTTCAAAAATAAAACTCGACTCATGTTAAGCCGACGATTGTTAATAAAAATTTGGTTTTACAGATTTTGGCCTTTTAAATAGACGTGTATTTACTAATATCTCAGTTTTTGTTCGTTTTTTATTGTTTTTTTTTCTTTAAATACTTTTCTTCAAATGTTTTTTTTTGTTTTTTTTTCTTCCCCGTTTTTGTTTGTTTTTTTATTGTTTTTTTTTCTTCAAAGACCGCTTCTTTCAATGTTTTGCTCTCGTATTTGGGATGCATTATGAATCCATTTTTTAAAGTAACAAAAACAAGAAACCTGGAATGTACAACAGACAACCCAATTGCAATCGAACTGGCTCAAAAAATTGGCGGTTTGCTCGAGTAGTTAGCCCCTTGAAAACGTTATACCCCTTTATACGCGCCAAAATTCACTTAAGTTAAGTGGGGAGCGCGCTTAAAAAAAAGCAATTTTTTGGTCAAAACTTTCTAATAAAAAATGCCTAAAAAGGTCGTTTTTGGCCAGTGTTTCTCAAAAATGCGCATGAAACAAAAAAAATTCTCAGAATATGTTCATTATAGTATTTTGGGAGAACTTGAAAAATCAATTGATAGACCTTAGAAAACATCCAACTACAGCGGCGGTTTTTGATTTAAAAAGCCCATATGTTGGTCCTTTCCCAGAACTAATACCATTCACAAAAAGTACAATTTGCAAAGAATAACAATAATTGTTATTAGTTTATTCATAAAGATCATGCTATAAAATTTAATTATTCTGAAGACAATTTATTCACGAGGGAAAAGCCATACGAACTGTTTGTCACAAATGGTGAACCGCTGTTGTGCCTGCTGGTTAAAAATTAGATGCATTTTCCACTCATTTTTTCTAAACTGATTAATGGGACCAAACTGTATCTATCTTCAAGCGACGAGAAAGGATCATAATTTCATCAGTTTGAATTTCTTTTGTCAAGCTGTTCTTGTTTTCGCTCTCTTTTTGACAGGAAAAAAATAACCAGCGGAACTAGAGCAGTTTTTCTGTAAAATAGCTAATATGCTTGTTCATTTCTTTATGGATAAAAAACCGTGCAAAAAAGTGTCAATTATTAGTTGATGTCAGAAACGTCTGAAGCAGATATTGCTTGTCTAATGGCGATCTCCCAGACTGAGTTGGTAAATTTTCAATGGTTAACAACACTGATCGTATCAGGGCGAAGCCTTGAATGTTCCGACTGCCTATTAAGGTTTATGGAGCAGTAATAACCTAAAGAAATTAAATGTAATAAATTAAAATGAAAGTTTTTCTTTTCTAAAATTTGATGTTTTTAAATGAAAATCATCCCCCCACACGCCATATAAAGCACAAAAAGATAGATTTCCCTCCTTGTACCAAATCAATTATGGCAAATTAGCTTATTTCAACCAATTTGGAAAGATTTCTAAGACGGATTAACTCTCCGCTTACGCGTTAACGGCGCGAAATATATCGCGCGTTAATTGTCCCAAATTGGCCAAATTGGCAATCTTTGAACCCCCATACCTTTACGAAAAATGATCACACGAGAAATATCTTTTCAAATTTAAGCTCAGGACAACAATACCTTTCGAATGATATAAAAAAATTCCGTCAAAAATGGCTAGTTAAAAAGTCGAAATTTGTCTGAAGAAAAAAACCCACCCCGAGCACAAATATTCCGTTACTTTCGTATCGAAAGTCGGAACAATTATAACTAATTATCTTCTTCGTTAGTTAATTCGTTAGGAGGTACCATAGGGGAGAAATAGTTACAAAGATGCGATAATGTTCTTATACAAGGTATTAGACATATACAGGAAGCCACATTTATTTTTATTTAATAGTTAAAGAAATTAAATGGCTTCCTGTAGATCTGAATATGTCCAAAAAGGATCTCGTAAAGTTATATCAAACTAGGGACCAATTTGAAAAACTTGGTAACCAGAACTGAAGTGGGGGGGGGGCAGTCACTACCATACACCCTCCACCGCCCCCCCCCCCCCCTCGGGACTCGGCACGTTACTGATTTTATGTTATAAAATATTATCATTATCTGATAATAATAATATAATATATTATCTTATATTACAATGAAAAGTTTGATTTAGTTTGTTTGTTGTGTTGACAGGAACATGAATGTGGGCAAGAAGGAAGGTCTGAAAATGGTGCGGAAGATAGTGAAGATCGAAGAGGGAGCTCACTGCGACTGTCCGTACTTCTACTGTCCAGATGAGGCGCCCGACGACTGTCTCACTCACTTTTTAATCACTCAGGAGAGAATTGTAGCCAACAGGTAATTTATATCTATGAAAACCTTCTGCCTATTATTCAGAGATACATGATTATATCTTACCATTTGTTTCAAACGATGTATGCGAGTAAATAATTTTGTTTATTTCTAAAGAATCAAGTGGGAAACTATTTAATATTGAGAAAATTTAACAGTATGAACTGGACGTTCAAGAGATGGAGAGGAAATTTTTTTTGAAAATTTTATCATTTATTCCAGAAACTCTTTCAATAGATATAAAGCAAGATGAGCCATGAAGGATTAGCCCTGAGACGAAATTTCTTGCTTGTATTTATTTTTGAATTTTTAACCCCTCCTCGAAATCAACTTTTGCAATGAAACTTTTTGCTTAAGCTGGAAAATATTGCGATGATTGTATTAGTGTTATTTTTTTAATTAACTTTGGCTCAATTTTTTCCCGGTCACCATTTGATAACCTTCATTTTTACAGTATTCGGTCACTTTATTATGCTGTGTAACAAATAAGCTTGATGAGGGGGGGGGGGAGAGAAGAGACGTTAGAAAAAAGCTTGACCTGAAGGTTTGATTTGCTTCAACGACACTTCATAAATTCAATTTTTATTTTTATTTTGACAGGTTGTTTGCACTTTACAAAGAGAGTAAATTCGGAATTCTGAAAAACGACTCGGTTTGGGTGACGAAAAACGAGGAGGACGACGACTACGAAATAATCCGAGAGAAGAATATAATCTACACGCAGAAATACGAGCCAGATTGCGAAAAGGAAATAAACCAGCGGACTTGTATCGACACCCATATGCCACAGCATCACAAGACCACTACTTCTCCTTCCACGACCCCCGCCGGCCACACTGCGGACCCCGGCGAAAAAAAGAAGGACCTCCCGTGCGACCAGCTGTGCGACTTTTGCATGACAACTGCTAACTACACCATAGAAACACAAGTCGCAAAAGTTGAATGTCGTTGTAAATTTGATTTCAATACTTATGTTATGAGTTGCGAAACGTGTGATATAATCGAGCACAAGTGCGCAGCTCCGAAATCTAATTAATCCTCTTTTCTCTGATTAATTTCCAAATGCTAATTGATTAGTTACCTAAATCCACTATTTGTATTGAAATAAATTCCTTTCAAAATTGATGTATTAATTGTTGAACAGTTCAAATAGCTTTAAATCGTCATCATCATCAAAAAATCTTCCTTCAATCCCTCGCAAATAATCAAAGTGCGCTATTGGTTCTTTTTTTCTCTTGTTAACGGTTTCGCCAATAAGTGGTTGTTTTCAATTGGCAATAAAATGTGAATTTTATTGATTAGTTGGATAAAATTGTTTTTCTTAGAAGGGCGTTTACAGCTTTGTACGGCTTTCAGAACAAATTGGTTTGATCGTAAACAGTTGTCGGAATTCCGAGTTCGAAAAATTTCAAATGATTTCGACCATAATTGACGAAATTTCTTAGCCGTGCAGCGCGACAGATCTTTATTATTGTAATAATGTTGCAGTGGATTTGTCTGAACGCAAGCCTAGTTTTATTGTTTGACCAAATTTACATAATTGTTTTTCCCTAGTTTCTATTTACCTGATTGATAAATAAAGAGTATTTTTGTATCTTCTTTTCCCAGAAAAGCAGACAAGGCTCAAAATTTGGCGATAAACTGTCAAAAAATTCTGTCGCCCCTTTTATGGACTTTTTATAAACATTCAAGAGATTTTCTATAAAACGCATGCACCAGTGGTTTAACCTCGAGTCAGTCAGACATTGAACTTAATAAAATTCCGTAAATAAAAGTGGTACCAAAAAATTGAACCATAATTTTTAAGATGTAGAAAAAGTTGGTGCAAAGTAGAGACATAGAATAAACAAGAGCAGCCAGTCGTTTTGCAAGCATCACAGAAAGTTCTGACCATACTCATACAAAAACTAAAAAACAACTTATTGTTCCGACTTTCGATACGAAAGTAACGGAATATTTGTGCTCGGGGTGCGTTTTTTTTTCTTCAGACAAATTTCGACTTTTTAACTAGCCATTTTTGACGAAAGTTTTTTGAATATCATTCAAAAGGTATTATTGTCTTGAGCTTAAATTTGAAAGGATATTTCTCCTGTGATCATTCTTCGTAAAGTTATGAGGGTTTAAAGATTGCCATTTTGGCCATTTTGACCAATTTGGGACAATTTACGCGCGATATAATTCGCGCTATTAACGCGTAAGCGGAGATTTAATCCGTCTTATAAATCGTTCCAAATTGGTTGAACGAAGCTTATTTGCCATAATTGATTTGTTACAAGGAACGAAATCTCTCTTTTTGTACTTTATATGGCGTGTGGGGGGATGATTTTCATAAAAAACTTTCAAATTTTATAAACAAAATTTCGTTTTATTTTATTTCCTTTATTTTTTTAATGTTATTACTGCTGCTCCATAAACCTTAAAAGGCAGTCGGAACATTCAGGGCTTCGCCCTGATACGAGCAGTCTTGTTCAAATTAGTGTCTTTTTTCTCAGCGTGATAGCATCAAAGGAAAAAAATGGGGCCCTTGACCAATTTATCAAAAACAATGTTTAATGTCTATCAAAATAATAACAAAACAAAAGAAAAAAGGTAAAAAATTGCAAACATTTTGTTGACATAACAACTTTTTATTGCTAAGAATGAGCTACACGAAGTGTTTTACTGGAAAAAAATTAACTGTTTCAAGACTTAAACAAAAAACTTTTAATTATAACACCTGATACTTCGTTTCATATCTAAATTTTTTAGCTAAAAATTAAAATTTCAAATCAGTTTTTTTCTCAACAAAAAAATACCGGAGGATTATATATATGTTTAAATGAAACTTTAATGTCGTTCGATTCACGACTGATTTTTTTTTATAGTATTTATCCCACGGCTTTTTCCGATCATTGTGGTAACTGATTTAAAAACAATCAAAGACATAATACACTCCCCATTTTTGATGCTCAAAACAATGAACTTCTTTTAACAATTTATTGTTTTTATCGAAAGTGAATACATTGAAATAAAAATCAATTTTAAGTTCTCCGTAAAATATATTCAGTTTAACATTTAAAAAATCAAACTCCGATATTTTTAAGATAATGATTGAAAAAAATGTATTGTAGAACTAGGAGCTTAGGGTTCCAATTTCTTGCAAAGGGCCTAAGCATTTTTCTCGAAACAAACATATTTCGCAGTTTATTTTTTTTAGAAGTAACGCAAAACAACAAAACAATAGCCTTCTCGAAAGGATCGATTAAAAATTTACTCAATTGAAAATTAGTTTTTACAGCAACTTACGAAGTTTAAAAGTAACAATAGTCTGGGTGAAAAAATGACGGAATAATTTTGAAAAAATCAATTTTTTTAAAATTTATCCACCATTAAAACTACAGGGATGTACAAGGTACGTTTTAGCGTCTTTTATCTTAATAATAAGATCAACTTCAATTTCAAACGCATTGATTCGACGCTTACGCGTGTTACAAAAACACACAACATTGCCCGTTAAGTATTCCAAATGGGCCAAATTAGCAACTTTCAGATACCCATACATTTCAAAAAATGGTGGTCACAGGTAAATTTTTTTCTTACATTTTAGCTCCGGACGGTAATTTTTTTCAAATGGAACAGTAAACTTCAGTCAAAAACGCTTAATTAAGAGTTGAAAATTGACTGAATCTAAAAACGACAAGTTTAAATAATTCGATTTCTTCGAAAGTCGGAAAAGTTAATGGGAATTTCATTGTGGTTGTTATGACTAGTGATGAAGAAAAAAGAAAATTCGTACTTGCATTGTTTTTCAGTTGAAAAAAGCATGCCCAAAAATAGATACAAATACAGGGTTGATTATCAATGAAAAATTGGATTTAATTTAAATCAGGACTTCCTCCCCCACCCAACTAACCAAGAAAAAATCTACTATCCATCCAACTTTTCGATTTGGCTTTAAAATGCTCATTTTTGCTTGGAACATCCGCCGCTCAATTCCGCGTAAGGAGCACGAATAACAGGAAAAGTTTTTAAAAGATAAATTTGTTTGTATCTGGGAAAAAATATAAATCAAACCATACACCGATTACCAGTCAAATATCAGTCTCTGGTTTAAAAAACCCGAACCGTTTTTGTATAAATTAGCACTCTGTCAATCAAAACTGAATCAAAGCAAGTTTTTCGCAGCGTTCGCATTTTTAGTCAGTCTTTTAGTTTGTAAAATGATTTACAAAAATCGACAAAAGATGCAACTCATAGCGTTGCTGGTCCATAGAACTCCTGTTAGTGAATAGGCATAGATCAGCAAAGCTGCTCGACATACCAGGGTGAAACCTTGCTCATATAATTTGGGTTTAAGCATGAAACGTCAGTATCTTCATGAAAAAACTGCGAATAAATGTCTGGTATGCTACCAAAACTCTAGAACTCAAAGGCACTTATTTGAAAAATTTTGGTAGCAAACCAGACATTTTTTTCGCAGTTTTCATGAAGATACTGACGTTTCATGCCTTAACCCAATATATTAGAGCAAGGTTTCACCCTGGTATGTCGAGAAGCTTTGCTGATCTATGCCTATTCACTAACAGGAGTTCTATGGACCAGCAACGCCATGAGTTGCATCTTTTGTAGTTTTTTGTAAATCATTTTACAAACTAAAAGACTGACTAAAAATGCGAACGCTGCGAACGATTTTCTTATTCAGTTTTGATTGACAGAGTGCTAACTTTAAGTACCTTTGAGTTCCAAAGGTAGCTTAACCATTTTTTGCACCGCCCTTAAGAAGACTATGGGATCATGCGGCTCTCGTTGAAGGCGGTTTTCGCTTACACTGGAACGATAAAACTTTACACAGAATTTCATAAAACAAAGCTTTAGAAACCCATAAAAACTACCTGTTTCCTGGACTCTTTTGCTTGCTCTTTCTAAATACCTTCAGCGACATAGTGCGTTCAATAAATTATCCAATGGCGGATCTAGGATTTTCTCGAGGGGGATCTAGGATTATCCAATGGCGGATCTAGGATTCTCACAAATTTTGTCGGTCTTTTTGTTAAGTCGACCAAATTTATTTTCTGAGCTCTCCCAAATCTTTAAAAAGACCGCATTTTGACCAAGTTTTCTGCGCTGCAAATTTGAAAAAATGGGCCAAAAAAGGCGTTTTCAGGAACTTTTTTAAAATGTTTGACCAAAAACTCGCGGTTTTTGGCGCGCGCTCCCCTCAAAATTAGTATATTTTGCCCCCCCCCCCCCCCCCCGCTGGGGAAATTATCTATTATAAACTAATTAAGTATCTTACATTCGTTATGACTTATAAAATGGAGCTCATTCATATTGCCTTGGAGCATAAAAAATTGTCGAGAAATAATAGAGAAATGGTCAGATATTATGGGAAATATGTTTGCGCTGGGTTCTCCCTCAACAATGCAATAAAATAACGACCTGATCGTTTTAAGACCTGAAAAATTCTCTTGACTTCATTCTTTTTTAGAGAAAAACAACACTCGTTTTCAGCTCTACAGCGCAAGGTTCATTTTTCAAATTAAGTATAAAAAACAGATTTTAAAACTGACGTGTAGAAACAGTTCTCGATTCACTTGATTTCAATTAATTTGACATTCAGACCCTAATTTGGGGTGTTGTCAAGGGTTAATGGGGCACGGTAATGCCGCATGGCTGCGCTATACAAGGTTGTTTTGGGGGAAGTTTGGCACTTTACTGAAACACTGGGGCAATTTGGGCTCGCTTTGGCAAGTTGAAAGCGCAGGTAATTGACAAAACAAGGCAATAAA
The DNA here is from genome assembly GCF_963678635.1 of Symsagittifera roscoffensis. NCBI lineage: Eukaryota > Metazoa > Xenacoelomorpha > Acoela > Convolutidae > Symsagittifera > Symsagittifera roscoffensis. The sequence continues at coordinate 3,997,801 of NC_087070.1, read as the reverse complement.
AGATGGCTGCCAGCACTAATCAAGCAATAAATCAAAGAGAAGTTGTGTTGGTTGTACTCTTGTGGTAATTAGATAGTGTGATTTTCAGATTGCACTTTACAACTTGATTTGATGTTCTTTTCGCCAATTAGAAAATCGCGAGCCAACTTTTAGTCTTCTCTTTAATCTGTTGTTTTTGAGTGTTCATGTGAGAAAGTTTTACAAGGTTGTCAGTCTTTTTAATGCGTTTCCAATTGCATACACACTAGTGGTCAAAATCCATGCAAGCTATTTTTTTAAACTTTTTAAAACGCATACATTTGGGAACCAATTTGGACAACATTACTTAATATACAAGCAATTGGATTTAAGCAAAAATCCTCTCAGCTACCATCTAGGAAAGTATCAAAGTTTGAATTTTGTTTAAGGGCTTACTTTGAGTTCGAATAATTTTTGGTGTTGTTTCTTCAAATATCTTTCCTAAACTCGACCATTTCTCTTTCGGCTCCTTTCAGCTCACCCTGGCCAAAATACTGCGCAGTTTTTTTGTGACGCCTGGCCATTTGAATTACTTATTCTATGACTAAAATTTATTCCATAAATTTATTCCATAAAGTTTTTTATGGAATAACCGGTTAAAAATTGTCTAAAATGATCCTCAAACATGCGCTTGTTTATGAGAAAAAAACTGAATTTGCAATTAATTTTGTCCACTAGTGCATGCAGGGGCGGATCTAGGATTCTCTCGAGGGGGGGGGGGGGGGATTTTTTAAGGTGCACCAGATTGTTTTTCTGAGCTCTCTCAAATCACTATACAGACCCCTTTAGACCTAACTTTCTGCGCGAGTTATGAAAAAGATTAGGCCAAAAAGGCGTTTTTAGGCACTTTTTGGAAAATTTTGGAGCGCGCGCTCCACCTCAGAATTAGAGTATATAAGGAGTGTATATCGCCTTTAGAAAAATTTGAGGGTCAGTCAGCCAAAAATGGATATCTCAAAATAGTAAAAAGGGGGATCCCCGCCGGTGAGTGCACGCGTTTGGTGATTCGAATAAATGTTTTTTGTTTTTAAATATGCTGTGAGTTAGCACAATTACGGCTATTTTTTGTTACAATTTACAAACCGAATTTGGCCATTACTGAAACGTATGCAGTTCAGCAGCAAAGAAATGGTGTTCGTGATTGTTTGCCGTATCCATGTTTGCAATCATAGAAAAAGCATTTTTGCTCAAACATTGAAAAATTGTTCCGTCAACCGCAAAAACGGCTTGCTCCAGAGGAGCAAAAATTTTTTTTTGTAAATTATGGAAAATTGTTTTACGGTTGTGAACGAAATTTCCTTGCTGCTGTATAGTTAAAGTTCATAAATTTCCATATTTTTGCTTTTCAAAGCCTCGAAAATCACAGTTGGTCATAAAAAACCGTATTTCTGAAATATCTTTTAAGCAAAGTATAAAAAACGTTACGTAATATGTACATAATTTCATCAATTTGTTGCATACACTTAGAGAAGCAAAAATTACTAGCAAAATGCCCCGGCCTTTAATTAAACCACTCAAAAAGTTTCTTTTGTTGAAAAACTGTTTCTGTTCATTAAAAACCGAGGCAAATAAGCAAAAATTTGAAGTCGATCAACCAAAATTGAGTTCCGTGAACAGCTTTGAAGACTGTAGAAAAGGCGAAAATTTTAGCATCTCCAAGCGATGATAGAACAAGTAATTCATGTGGCCAGGCGTCACAAAAAAACTGCGCAGTATTTTGACCATGGTGAACTGAAAGGAGACGAAAGTTGATTATATCACTAGCAGAAGTCCAATGCCTAACTGCGGCTGTAAACCTGAAGGTCGGGCCCTAACTTATAGAAAATGCCCATTTCACTTTTTAAATGACCAATTTTATTAACAACGTTGAAAACTTTTAGAATAAGATCGGCTAGACCTCTAAACTCTATCTCTGAAAACTGAACTAATAATAAGGTTGAATTAGTAGTAAAGTTATTAAGTAGTTATGGGAATAATATGATGTTAAGCAACTATGATCTTTCAATAGTTTACGAGGAATGAGTTAACTTTAGCACCTCAAAGCTGATGAAAATAATAGACACGATTGGCAGGTGTCTATTTCGTAGCGATCAAACAATTTTGTCTATGTGGTGGCAGAGTATTGTCCACCAAGTCTTTGAGGACATAAGGTTGCAATGAATTATTCTATTATCATTTAACGTTGATCGTTAAATGATATTAGAACAATTCAGTTCAACTTTATGTCCTCAAACACTTGGTGGACAATACTCTACCACCACATAGTTAAAATGAGCACAGATTTAAAAAACAACAGATTGTCTTTTGAAAAAGTTACCTGAAGTTTCGAATCACTTTTTTGACTTTTGAAATTTTTTTATCTTTAGTGCTAATTAAGTTTCGAATCACTTTTTTGGCTTTTGAAATATTGTATTTATAGTGCCAATTAAGGCGACTAACTAAATGTTGTATTAAAGCTGGAAAATTGCACTGTCGAAGGAAACAAAAGTAAATCCGATTGGAGAATGCTAACGGTTTCAAGAAATTCGAAAAAAAAACATTCATCAATTTCATGATGAGAAAAAAAGATATCCACCTGAAAACTTATATCAAGAATCTCAAGAATCTTCAATCATTGTCCTTTGTGTGATAGAAAAATAATGAGAAAACGATCCAAAGAAAATTTTTTTACAAAATTTATTTTGAAATTCAAATTCATGTAATAATTTTGCACTTGCGTCACGTGAATGAAATAGGAAACAAAAGTCAAACTGATAAAATATCAATTTGAACTTAAGAAAAGATAATAAAGATTTTTTCTGAAACAAAATCCGTAAGCAAACTCACGCCGTAACTAACTAAGAAATAACTCGCTTCGTTCATCAAAACTTGAACAACATTGGGCAAACATCGTACCAAAAATAAGGTCAAAAAAGGATAACAATCAGAAAAAGATATATTTAAAGCCAATCTAACGCAAAGCTGCAAAAAATTGATTGAAAAACATAGCCAACAGACATTTGGAAAAGAGCCAAGGAACGACGCAAGGAAACAGATGAAAAAAATTGTTAAAATAGATGACCTTTTGCGTTTCGAGAAAAATCTATGATTGGTACTTTTTTTGATAAAATTAACCCAATTTGAGATAATTGAATTACTAGGTAAAATTTTCATTCCACCAAGAAATCTGAAATCCACTTCCAGAATTTACTCAGTAACTCTTTTTTCAAATCTCCTTGTTCTCAAATTGAGCACACTTTCTCTGCTCTTCGAAGGAGCAAAAATCTATTAATAGTAGTAATAGACTGATTTAAAAAACACACACTTTTCCGAGACTATCACCATTATCCGACCCGAACCACCCGATCAACCCTTAAGCGTTTAAAAAAAGCGGATGTAACTAACTCGCTCAAGTTAGCTTCACCTACTCGAATATTAGTAATATTACTGCTTTATAATACGAACGGGTAATTGACTGTTTGAATTGAAACTGCCATAACTCACTTATTGTCTCGTTCACGTTTTCAACGAATTGGCATTTGTTTTTGCAAAAATAATACTCAGTTATGTCCAAGTTTTAAAATCGGCAACTGTAAAGGACTGACATCAGCGATCCATAGCCAAAATCTCAGAAAAAAGTTGATTGATTACTTCACTTAAAAGTGGAAATCTGGATCAGAAACAAGAAGTCGCCCATTAAGTTTTTATGAATCTAATTACTGTCGGAAGTATTTGAAATTTGTGAAAATTTTTATCATAACGACTCAAGTTACATTTGCTGGCTCAAAACTTTTTACCGCCGCTCAAGTTGTGAGCAACTTTTTCAGGCAACTAAACGTTGAGCAAACAAGAAAATTTTACAAACTTGAATCACTTGCCAAAAAAGTTTTAGGCAAGTTAGTAAAAAAACGAACACTTCAAAGTCGCTTAAAAGACGAAACTTCCAGAATTTTTATTTTTTTTGTCAAACAAATAATTTTTACACTCATTTGAAAAAAAACTATGATAGCCTAACCTAGTATTGATTTTTTCCGAAGCATTGCTCACCTTGCAAGCATTTCTTGGTTGGATTTTTCGAATCGGAAAGATTCGAAACTGGTACTTTCCAGGTCTCAATGTATTTGTGTTGACTTAGTCGTGCTTTCATAGTCAGAGTTCAGAATTCTAGTAATACTGAATAAATTCCGTGTTAGATTAATACGGTCCTGAAAGACTTCAATTTAGTTTGACGCTATTCAAATTGTTTAAGCGATCTAGTTAGGGATTGAACTTTTCCAAAATGCAATGAACTTCAAAAATGATACTGAAGGGATGGTTAAAATTGACGTTTCAAGTCCTGGTAGTTTTTGTTAACATTATATTGCAAAACCATATCAAAATCTACTAAGAATCAACGCCTACTTCGAACTTATTGTAAACTAAAAACAGATAGCCTGTTACTTTGCAAATAGCAGAGAATGCTCCGACCAAGGTCTTGAAAAAAGTGTAATTTCAAATTCCTGTCGGTTTTTGTGTGGTGCGATAAAAAGATCTGAAAAAAGAAACAGAAATTTAGGAAAACAGTTTTGTACAACATTGAACAGAAAAACAAAAAAAAATGTAAGAATTGCTTCTTTATTTTTTTTGTTGTTGAATTTTTTTGAAAAATTGATTCTCGAAATGGCGCAAAAACTCGATTATTCGTGGTACCTGATTTTGCGTGGAAAACAAGAACAAAAAAGTAAAACACACCCGAATACAAAAATCCTCCACATTTTTCATATAGTTGGAACAAAACAATTGGTGCCACCTGATTACTCATTTCAAAGTTGTAACTCTTGATAGCAATCTGTGAAATTCAGTTTCAAGAAGATGGTCAAAAATGAGGTATTCAGTGAAACGTTTTAAACATGATAACCTGCGACAAACAAAATGAAGTGAGCCAAGGAAGTCGTATCAAGTGATGATTCTGTTCAAAATTTCAAGTTTCAAGACAAGTTTAGCGTAAGTGAAAGTTCAAACAGAAAATCAAAAGAATTGTACTTGATGAAATATTATTTAAAACCTAATCTCTTGAAAGCTTTCTCTAAATCTGAAATTATGAAACAAAAGCAGTAATTGATATTGAGCCTTTATTCAATTCAGTTTCAAGTCCTCGTGGACTTTTTCAAGCTTTGATAGCTTTTGCTGAAAATGAAGCCAAAAAAGAAACGTCAAAAGAATTGCATCAAGTCATGATTAAGTTCAAAGTTACAAGAATTGAGAGCCTTATATTCTGGTTCTTTTGAATTTCAACGCAAACCAAATTTACATGGAAAAATTTCAAAATTGCTCCAATAAAATATAGCCAACGAACAGTTGTTAAAGAGTCAATGAACGCAAAGTAACAGAAAAAAACTGACTTGATTTCTGAAAAACTTTTAATTTTTCATTTTCAAAGTAAAAAATATATAGCCTTAGAATTCAATTAATTATACCACTCAACACGCGTCTAAAAACCAATTATAATCGGCCCTTTTTTGTTAAAATAAATTCAGTTTCGGAAAACTGGAGTGTTAGTAAGGTTTTTATTCCGCTGTGCTAACTAAAAGATAAATTCCACCATCAAAACTGAAAATCAATCATAGTTTTTTAGGCCTCCTCTTTTGTTATTCTAGCGGGAATTTTGCCTACCTTTTAGCAAATTAACTTGAATTGAACTCAGGTGGACAAACATGTAACATGTATGAATGCACTTCTGTAGTTATTAGAGCATATTAATAATAATATTAATTAATAATTGTAGTTCCTGCGAATCGCAGAGGAGCTATCAGTAGGCCTTAACAGTCCTGTCGAGGATAGCCCATTTGTATTATCTCCCCATATTCCAGACTGTGTTATTTTGTTGAGCGAAGCTGTTTTTTGCGACTCAAGGCCTTTTTTTTTACGTCTAGAACTTTTACGTGGTACCACTATTGCAGCCAAATTTGGTCAGGTTGTGGTAGACCTGAAGCTGGAGGTCAAGTGAGAGCTTATCCTCACACACTATCATTGCCATGGCATGTGATCGAATACACGATCTGACGATTTCAAATTGCACGCCTCACCACTGTGCTAAGTGCCTCCTACATTAAAACAATTTTTTTGCAAAAGACGAAAAAAAAAGTTATCACGACCTATATAAAAAAATAAATTAATTAAAACATTAATACAAACAATTTTTGGTTTAACTGTCTGATTCTCACATCCAAAATCTAATGTTAACTTTCTGTTCAAACAGAATAGTAACAGTACCTTTAGCCATTTTTTGGCTTTCGGCAAACGAATTCCCTTCTACGCCTTTGGAGCTACAACAAAAATTTGTCAAAATGTAGAATTGTGAATTTTGATCAAAATTTGAAGCAAATAAATAAAATTTGAAACATTGAATTTACAAAAATTTACAAACGCAAACTTTGAAAAATGAATATAAACACTCGATCATACAATGAATAAACTGTTCTTATAAATTATTTAATTCCAAATATATAAATTTAATTCTTAAACGCTGGTATGCTTCTTTGATTAGGAACTTCGAGAGAAAATTTACAAAACCGAACAAGCACAATATGTACAACATCAGTAATTTACTAACTATACTAAACTGCAAAAATATACAAAAATGAGCATATTGCAAAGAAGGATTGCGTCTCGAGGTAAAACTTTTGCTTAAAACTACTGAGACATAACCCAAACACTGTTAAAGCAACCTGCGATAATGAACACAACGCAATATGAAAAATCGCTTCACTAAAAACAGCCCAGCCGAGCTGGCAAGTTCGGTTAATAAATCAGCCGTAAGTAAAGAGTTGTCTGCTCAGAATCACACTGTAGAATAGATTTATTCACTTGCTTCGCTCTTCTTGAGCGTTCTCGTTAAGTAGAGTTCCTCGTCAAACTTCGCGGCATAATTTAGTGGGTCCGTCGAACTGCAGCGGTTCGTCCACTCTCGACATTGCATTATTTTTCAGTCCATTGTACTTTAACGTCATTGAATGTAGAGATGATTCAAACAAGCCCTAAGCCTTTGTGACTTTCTTCTCAATCGAACTTTGATTGTAAATGAATCCGTTGTTGCTGATGGCGAGCAGTCAGTTGAACAATTTTGACATCGAAATTATCGAAGTGCTACAGTCATATGATGCATACTGAAATTGGGTTTTCAACAGCTTCTTATAGCTGTGAGATCTCAAAAACCAGTTTTAATTTAAGTGGAAGTATCATTGCAGAAGAGGAAGAGATGATGATGATGTGGGTATTATTGTTGTTGTTTTTAGCCCTCGAAGGGGCGCGTCCGGCATGTCCAAACTGAGTCCCAGAAACGACGATGCAAATTCGGCCGGTTGATGCTACAAGCCTGTAAATGATGTGGAGTGTGTATAGTGGGGAGGGGTTACGAGTTGAGTAGCTTTGAGAGTCCGAAGTTATTGAAGGAGGAGGAGAAGGACTGTCCCAGACTGTTGCCACTGTTCGAGGCCATGCTCTTCACCTGCGGGGGCACGAACTGGGAGGCGGCGGAGGCCATAGAGGGCATCTGGGGCATACTGGCCGGCTCAGGGCTACACAAAACAGAACAACGTCAAATAACTTCATCTCATGCACTCCAGATTACATACCATTGCATAACACATTCGGTTAAACACTTTATGACATATTTAATCAATTAAAGGTATGCATCAATTTTAATTTTTAGACAATAAGACAAGAAAACCCAGACATCAGTTTGGTCAGGTTGAAAAAATATATATTTCAATTTTATAGAGTGATGGTGGCTCAGTACTAGGAAAGGAAAATCTTTCAAATTTTGTCAGTGAGTGCTTCTGACAGACAAGAATATGTTCAGCAATTATTAATAGTCAATAGAAATTTAGACCTCGATATGATGGTTCAAAAATAGTGCAGATCATCACACCTGGATAGCGCAGAATATCAATGCGTACTGAACATGCGAATTCAGCGTAATATTCTTCAACACAAAAATTTGTCTGCAAGAATAGTTCTTTCATTTGAGGATGTAAAATTGAGTAGACCCCCATAATAAATATAATGCATCAAATCGGTATTTGCTTTTTGATTAATTCGAACTTTACTGTTTTTTTTTCGACCTTTTGGTCAAGTTTACTTTATTTTTAGGCCTAATTTCCTGATACTCTGTATTAAGTGTCACTGAGGAAACAGTCAGGTTAAAATTAGTTTACCCACCCCCAGCAGAACAATGATCCTTTGAGCCAATCTTACATCAAGAACATACATAGATTAGTAAGCTTGATTGACATCTGCGAGCACATGAACACTCTAATATTTTCTCAACTTTCACTTAAGATACAGGAAATTAGAACATCTTAAGACTGGTTGATTTTCACGAAGAATTTCCTACTATTTTTAGACAGACGCGAAGTTGCACTTTGCAAACAATAAGGATATTACGGCAAAAAAGTTAGAAGAAAAGAAGCCTTGAAAAACAAAAATTTCCACCTTTCGAATTAACATAAGCTTCAAGTAGACAGAAACAAGTGACTGCTTTCAACTCTTCTAAATTAAAATTTGACCAGTCAGAATAGGAAAAATGGTCGGAACAAAAAACAGTTGAGAGGCTATACAATCTCCCCGACCAATGAGCAAACATCCTTCAATTTACATTATTCAATGAGTTTTTTGTTTTCCATTAATGATAAAACTCTTTTTGAAATACAAATTGTTGAAACTAATTTCCATACTTTTTGAGAACCCTTGACTAGGCAACAATGAATGCGATAAAAAAAGATATAGCTAATGTTATTGTTATATAAATAGCCAAATAGGAATTAAACGACGTATGCAACAGGCTGCCTTTAGAAACTGAGCTCACTATTAGAAACTGAAAAATTCAACACAAAGCTGCTACTTAGGCTAAACAATTATATAAACTTATAACACGAGTTTTGCTGGTATAATTTAAAAAATTGTTTTATATTTCGTGCGGATAAGAAGTTTTTTATAAATCGTTGGACTTAATCAGAACACTTTTCAATAAAATTTGAGACAACTTAAGAGCATTCAGAGCATCCAAGCCTCTGCCTCGATATGATCATTCACACTGAACGTTTAAACGCACACTGTAATCGCGCCCTGTAAAAAAAAACAATTTTGAATTTATTAGATGACAAATTTGGACTGAAGCTCTCCTACAATTTATTTTTCCAAAACTTCAGCTATTGTGAAACAACATCCAAGTTTCTAAAATAACGTTCTTTTTCTTATTGCTTGCTCAACCACAAAAGAGTAAGAAAAAATTAAAGAGTGAATTTATTACGCAGAGGCGAAGCTGAGCTTCGCACCACTTGCGATACAAAACAAGAAAATGTCGAAAAACTAAATCTATCAAAATGAATTATTACGTCACATTCACCTACAATACACAAACACACAAAACTTTATGTGTTCGTCAAATAAAAAAATATGAGCTCACTAAGACGATATAATAAAATACACACTCACATTAAACTTCTTTCCTTGTCTAAAACGTAATATAAGATACATGAGCCGATTTTATAAAGGCCCAAACCAAACCTATCAAGCGGAACAAAAAGGAAAAAGAAAAAAAACAAAAAAGCCGAAATGTTGTCATGAAAGACTATAACCTCTATAAAGATTTAAGGCATTTTATACAAGCCAGAGAGGTGCATAAACAAAATTGCCTGAAACTTCTCAAAATCAAGCCGAAATCATTTGGGCAGAATAAAGTTAGGCAAAAAAAAACATTATACCAAGTCAAGGTTAGCAGAATTAAATATTGCAGATGAAAATGAAAACATCGAAAAAACTACCATCAAAACTGAAGACAGCAAAAAATTCCAAATGTGGCAACTAAGTCGACAAAACATAAGCAGTCAACTAATGAGCCGACAATTTTTTGGATACGGAATATTTCGTTTGAAAAAAATAGGTACTGTCCGATTCAAACCCAAGAACTTTTCCGTCCCAGGTGTATTCGTTACCTCCAGATCAAGTGAGCCGGAGACACAAAGAAATATGAATTTACACAGAGGTGAAGCTGCGCTTTGCTAACACTGGCGGGAACAGCATAAGAAAAATAGAAATAAGCCTCGAATTAGTAAAACTTTGCTATGTATCAACTTGGAATTTAACAAACTGAAGCCATCTATACTAACCAAATGCATTTCAAAAAATTGCAAGATATAATGAGTTGGAAAGTTCCTGAAAACGAGTTTTTATTATTGTACTGATATTTGAAGCAAATCGTTTTTTTTTTTCAGTTCATTTGAACAATGAGAAAAGCATCAACTGTTTATAATTATTACTAATCAAACGTCAAAGCACATTCTACCAAAAAGCTGTAAAGGTGCCCCAAAAGTGCACCGCAACCTTTTACATTTATGACATGGAAGGTTTCGAGTCTTTTCAATTAATCCGCCCAAAAATTAAACAGCGCATCATTTGCTAATTGACCATACTATTTTTTTAACTTATCAGATTCGAGCTTTTTTCATAATTAGAGATTTGGCAAATGGACGGAGTAAACAAAAAGACAGATCTTCTCTTGCAAATTCTTGATGGATTTAATTTCATTGAACAAAAACAAGCCGATCAGATTGCTCTAGACATTTAAATACCAAATCTACTAACTTAATAATTTCTTCGATTACGTAATGACCCATCACCCACATAAAGAAATACCCGTCAAGAGATTGAGCTTTGGTCCTCAATATGACTGCTAGAAAAAATCAAGTTGATTTCAGGGCCTGTTCAGAGCCTGAAGATGCAGCAAATGGTCGATTGTGATCAAAACTATTCACTTTACACATATCATAGTCTTCGTGAGTAGCCAACCAATCAGTTTTGTAGCAGTACATTCTAGCGGTAAAAAGAATCCGAATCACAAAAAAGAGTTTAATACACTTAAAAGCTGCAAGTTATTGAAGCAATGCATTCAAGAGATCATTGGTATAAATAATTAAATAATAAGGACAACCATTAGAGGAGGATCAGTTTTTAGGACCAACAAGAACCAATTCAGCAGTCGATATAGTAAAATCAATTATAGAAGAAATTTTGTTCAAGTGCGAAACATCAGTTTTGTTTGCAAGATTTTGGCCATTAGACATTAGACGTACATGAATTGGTTAAGACTGTGGCTCAAATTATGAGCAAATGAGGTCTCAAAAAGAGAGGAATCAGGCCTGAAACCAGATTGAATCCACAGAGTTAAAATAAACCAGCCAAAAATTCTTATACGAATGAAATTTGCCTGACTTTCTTGCAATCACACGACTATTATATAACAATTACGCATTTTCGACTGGTTTATATGGTAGCTGGTTTATACTTCGACTTTTACGAAGCTATCCCGATCTTTTAAGCTATGGCCCTTCCTTCTATTGCAAGGTACCAAACTCGTGTAGCATTAATCGTTAATTTAGTTGATTATAGGGGGTGGCAATTCTTCACTACGGAACCATCAAGTACTAGGGGCGGCAATTCGGAACCATAGGGGAGGGTTGTAGTTAACAAGTACCATTAGGAAGGGTAGTTCCAGCAACCAGTCCGCTACTTAACACTCTTTCAAGATTAGTTTTTGTTGAATAATCCAAACAAGTAGTTCATTATTTTAAGCTTTGGAGTTATAATTGAAAAAACAAAGAATGTGGCTATTATCGCTCAAAAAAGATCTCCAGCACTCAATAGGGTAAGTTCTCAAAAGGTTTAAGGAAAGACCCCGAGATAAAATTCCAAAACAAGAAGTAGTTAAATCAAAATAGTCTTACTGCTTTTCCAATTCTCTCAAAGCTGGATATTTATTGAATCCAAACTTTTATCACAATTTTTGTCAACTAGTCGAGGCTGTTTTTGACGATGTCAGTCTCTTGAAGAATCTAGAATCACGGTCAAACCTCAAAGAAACACGTGGTGGCGATAAGGCTACGACAGATCTCTAAGTTCTGTTTATCAATCTACAATACATATCTATATTTCCGTTCAGTGTAAGTACTGTTTAGGCTAACAGGTGGTCATTAGTATCTTCATCGTTCTCTTCTGTTCGTAACAAAACGTGAGTTTTTTACAAGAAATTAGTTGTATTACTGCGCGGCCCATTCTTCATTTGCGAACACTACTATTACCATTAAAGTTAAATAATATTAGCAACAAGACAGTTACTAACTCAGTAGTAAGTTGTTGCTGACTGAAATTTTTGCCTCTCAGCTTTTTCGCACACTTTTTTCCAAGTTATTGAATTTTTTGATGGTCAAGTTCATCACCCGAATAACTTTGTACATACCCGGGTGCCTCGGAGCGCCGTTCTGTCTTGGCCTTGATGAACTCTCTGGCGACGGCGTCATTATTCCTCTGGGCTAGGATGCGCAGGATAGTCCACCCAGTGTCGTCGTAATGTAGATATCTACCCAGAGTCAGCCAGCTGGCGTGTGTTCCCTAGAGACAAGAGAAAACCAGAGTTAGTGCAGAAAACCAAATTTGCTTTGAGAAAGGACCACTAACGAACAAAAACCTCAATTTTTAAAACTCAAGTATATTTACGCGTATATTTAAGTATAAATTTGAGTAAAATTTTTGCTTTTTGTTCCCAATTAAACATTAACATGAGAGTGGTCAGCTCTAATTTTTCAGTTCATGCCAAGCTAATGGCATTGAGAACTTTTTTCGGACGGAAAATAGCGCTTCTAGGATAATTGTATTTTGCGAACCTCCGTTTACAAGATAGCAAAGCTGAGACTCAATCATTTACGAATCGGTTATAGAACTGAACATAGCCGACAGATGGTGGAAAGGGTTTGAAAAACTCAAGAAAACCAAAGTTGATAGTAAATTATTGAAAGTAAATTTTTAAAGCTGATAGAACATTTTGAAAAATCGCAATTGAGCGTGAACAAACTTTCAGACTTTTCCAGAAAAAAATCATCGCGACCAATATAAGAGTCAGAACTATATTCATCTCTTAAAAACAAAAAACTAGTATAGTAAATTACAGTATAAAACTAGTATATAAATATAAATATGTATAGTAAATTACAGTAGCAAACCAAAGCTACAATGAAAATGGCTGACATCGAAAAATTTGGCAACTTAACTTAGAAAAAAATCAGAAAAACGATAGGCCAACAAACTTTAAAAACAGAATATTTTAGATTAAATAAAAGGGTCGGATTCGAACCCCTGCCGTTCACGGCATAGTCGTTACCTCTACGCCAAGTTTTCCGGACAAGCCAAGAATTTGAATTGATTATAATCAAGCTATCAAATGTTTAACAAGTTGCTAACCTGAAAAAGTATGCACCGATTGGATATTAATAGATAATCGCAAATGTAAACGTTGATCCGACCAAGTTTTGAAAAATTCTGGACTGATATCACTTCAAAATTCCTCAAAAAAGCAGTCCAAAAAGTCAAACTGCGGAAAATCAAATTTAAAAGTGAAAAGTAAGAATGTTAGCTGAAGTAAGAAAAAAAACAAAATCATCATGCCACTAGAAGTGAAAAACAGCCAACAGACAGATGAAAAAGAGTCAATGAACTCAAGGAAACAAAAAACTTTAACTTTGAAAATTCAAAGTAAAAATATTTGGCCTTAACTCTCTTCGAATTTCGAAATGAATTTAAAATCAACTCAGTTTGACAAAATTTTACTGCGCAGGGAATTTTAATTAAATTCAACTTTAACTGAGAAATCGTTGACGCTTTTGGCTCCATTTCCACGTTCGTGTTTGGAGATTGCAATTTACCTAACTTTCAGCAGATGAAATAAAATTGAACTCAAAAAGTGCATAAATACCTAAGTGCATTTATAAATGCATTAATGAGCATGAATGCAATGCTGTAGTTATTAGAACATTTTAAGAATATTCCCAAACAAAAACATCACGACCTATGTACGAGCCTTCACTACGTTCATCGGCTCTAATCACTTCGTTCTTCTAGATATTAAGATCGCGCATTCGTCAAATTATCCGAAAACATAGCCAACAGAAGTTTGGAAAAGAGTCATGAAGGCAAGAAAATAGAAACAAAAAACTGACTTGTTTTTTGAAAAAAATTTCAACTTTCGAAATTTAAAGGGAAAAATATAAGTCCTCAAAGCCTTCTGAATTTCAAAATTAATTTATGATTGGTGCTTTTTTAGATAAAATTAACCCAACTAAGAAAAATGCATCATAATGTAAAAAATTTATTCCACTGAAAATAAAAATCCTATTCGAAAGTAGAAGTCGATCTTAGTTTTCGTGACCTTTACACGTTTGCTGTTCAATAGCGGATGCCTTTCGTTCAACAAAGAAGATGAAGTGAATTTGGAAAGAAATCAAAAGTCAAACCACTAAAAATCAAATTTGAGCGTGAACAAATTTTAAGAATTTTCCTGATAAAAAAAAACAAAAAAAATCATCGCGACCTATATAAGAGTCTTAACTCTATATCGAATATTGCACAAAGCGAGAAGTGACTCGACAAAATAGTGACAAATAGTCGACAAAACAATCAAAATATATTCAACAAAGTTTAAACACTTTCGTTAAATTCAACGATCGACTTAAAGATTGGTTCGACCCCTAAAAATGAGCCACAAATTAGTAGATTTAATTTGAATCTAGGCGATAAAATAAAAATTGTACCAATGGAAAATCAACCAAGCCAAAAAATTGAATATAATTGAACATCAAAATTAAACGTTATCGATAGAGGTGCAATGAGGAAAGCAAAACAAATATTGTTGAAACTAGCAGATCAAACAAATGAAGAACTCAGCGATCATTTTTCCAGTTATTTGATTCATAAAAAAACAGCGACAATCCGCAAAAAATAAAAATATTTGTATTGCTCAAAACCTTCACAATTAAAATCTGCTATATCTCTTAAACAGGCATGGCAATAGTTCAAGGTTTAACTACCAGAACAAAACCGAGATAATTTATTACCACATCTCGTTGCATGAAAATACATTCTTTTAAACTGAAAAACGAAACAATTTCAAGTTGAGGACAAGTTTACATATAAAGGTCTCCTAATAAGTTAAACTTAAAACAAAAAGTGCAGAAAACCTTTAACCTGACTACCTTTTTTTTGTTTTGCTTAGTTTATTTATCAATCAAACATCAAATTGATGGGTTATTTCTTAGCTGCTTATAGGATAAAAATGTCGAGTAACTGATTATAAGACCCATGTTATTCTGATTGGCCCACCAAATTATCGCGCATTTTTGGTCAATGAATATGAACGAAGTGCAATGAAACAAAATCTTTCATATGATGTCTGAAACGCAATTTAACTTGCGACAACAAAGGTCTTATAATCATGTGCTACAGTTAAATGAGTTTCAGACATCAAATGAGCAGTTTTGCACCATTGATTTTTGTTCATTTTTGTTGAACACAAAAGATGAAGGAGTCCCCCATGCGCGAAAACCTTGTCAGCCAATCAAAATTGATAAATAAAAAGCAAAAAAGTAATAAAAACTTAGCCAATAGACAGTTGGAAAAAAGTCAGGTAAACTAAAAAAAATCTTGTTCTGTGAAAAACTTTCTAATTAAAACAAACAATATATGGCCTTGAAGCTCTTTGAATTTCGAAAACATATAACTAAAAAGTAATACTAAAAATATATCCACAAATGCAATACTATGTATGAATTTTAAAACATTTGCCTTAAAAAAAAACAAAAAAATCACCAAGACCTATATTAGAGTCTTCACTACGTTGATCAACTCTTGATCAGTCATTTTGGACAGTTTAAAGGTAAATGATTTATTGAGATTTTTCGTTCATTCAGTCCTTCGCGCATGAGAATAGCCTCCGAATTTGCCAACAATTTAGCAATAGTCATACAAATATGAAATACTTCTAAAACGTCTTCCGAACATCAGCTAAATTAAGTTTTAAAGAAAAAAAATGAGTCTTAAGCCAGTCGAATTAGAGAGCATGTACAATTTAAAGCTAATTGTAACTCGGAAATGAAACACAGACATTTTAAATTATTAATTAAAGCCAGAGTTATTGTCCCACTGATTGAAAATAAATGGTTATTGCATAGCTTCATTCACACCACTTACAGAATTACTCTTCTGAAATAAAAACACATTACAGCCATACCTCCAGCAACTCATCATTACCAGTCTTTTAAACAAAACATTATCTGAACTCGTTTTTTCCACTAAATTTCTATGCGTATTTGTTCATACTTAGACAATAAATGTGAAGTTTAAGGTGTTTCAACCATTTTTCTGCCAAGATAACAGCTTAACCCCCCTCCCCCTCTCCCCGACTGTATAGCAAGGGAAACGCAAACTCATATTATAAGGTACAAACATCAAGTATTATTTAATGTTCAAGTATTTTTTTAAATATGGCGGATATTCTTTATTCGGCACCATATGTGGGGGGTTATAATGTAATCGAAATCCAAAAAATCATACCAGTAGTGTTGTGAACGAACCTGATCAATTATATCTCTGAACTGTATGACTGATACTCCCACCAACTGGTCTGAGCGACCGAAGCAGTAGTCTTTACATGCCACGTGCAGCTCATACACGTCCAGATCTTCCTCGTTGCCTACAATAATCATTCTTTTATTACTTCCTGCTATTACTGAACATTTGGAAATCATTATCATTTTAAGCATATGAAATTATATTGTTATATATTTTTCTAAAGTCGTCGCGTGAGACGACAAATCGCCTAAAATGACAGAAATTAGATTTTCAATTCTATTTTTGTATAAAAGATTTGTCGCTTACAATCAATTGTCGCCTTGGTGAATGGATGGTACACGTCATATTACCACAAGACAAATTAACCTGACACATTGTATTAAAAACAAAGAGCCCCCACTGAAATATTTGATATTTTTGGCAGCGATAAAAACACTATAGCACATCTAGAAATATTTTTTCGAATTAAATAAATATGTTTTGCTCATCTCAAAAAGAAGGAATAAGAATAACGAATGATGATAATGCTACCTAGCAAGAAGACAAACTGTTCGCCTATCTTTGGGGATAGCATGTTGGGCTTCTGCTTCGTGGCTTCCCTTCTCTTCCTGTCCTGCAGTTGGGGTCCGAACAGCCAGATCTCCACGAAGGGCTTGAACACCCCAGTCGTCACCCACCGAAGGTCATTGGCCGCCACAACTAAATCACAATTGGGACATTGTTTGATAGTGTTATTTATAATTTCATGCAATGTGAAATTTGGCCCTTTTCCAGTCCCCCCCCCCCTCATTTAAATTTTCTTTTTATATAGTTGTTCTACGTGTTATTATGACTAAATGCGCAAAAATGAAAGGTGTAAAGAACAAATCTGTTCACAATTATTAGTTTGTTCACAATGCAAAGTTTCATTGCATTATGACAATTTTAAATTCAAAGGTGGGAAAGTGAAAAAAAGACTGAAATTTTACCATATTTAGTGAAAAAAATGTTGGTTTTTCATTTTAGTTGGATGTTTGTTTGGGAATATAACGGCCACAAAACTTCATGTAATGCGATATTTGCCGTAATTTGTAAAAAAAAAAACTTTGGTGTATATTTTTTCGCAATTTTGTTGGTTATTTTTTTTTTGCAAAGATCACAACAGCTGTGTGATCGGAACATTATGTCACTAGTTGTAATGAGCACTCACTGTTGACTGTGACCTTGTGATCTCCCGTGCCTGGATGTGTGAACAGGTCAATCTGGATGGATATCTCTCCCACAGGGTCGTCCACACTTGGATTGTCCTGTGCATTCTGGGTCACTATGAATGTCTTAATCAGAGTGTCTGTGGTTTGAGAGTAGAGTGAGAGAGCATAACGAAGAGACTGCAGCTCACGAGACTTGTCCAGGTAGCTGCGTTTGAGGCCGTGTTCTGAAATAGCACATCAGCACCAAATCAAATCTACTCCACATTAACAAAATCAGTTTATTTTCCCTCTTTTTCTGACTCAAAGCTGGGTCCAAAATTAATCCATAACTTTTATAGTTCGCAAAAATTGACACAGAGACGAAGCGGAGCTTCGCGCCACTTGCAATACAACACAGACAAAAAAAAATGTAAGCAACAACGGACAACAATTGCACTTGCAACTACAATGAAAGTTGTTCACAGCACAAGAAAAATCATGAGGAGAAACAATCTTTGAGCTGAAACCAGTTGAAACGAAAAAAAAAGATTTTTTATTTTAAAAAAAATCTTTCAAGTCCCCCGATGAAATTAGAATGAACAGCACTTGCAACTGCAATGAAAGTTGCTTTGAGCAACAAAAAATCAGTGAAAACCTTTCAAATCCCCCCTTGAAATTAGAATGAACAACACTTGCACTTGCAACTACAATGAAAAATGTCTACAGCACAAGCAAAAACCGTTGCGGCAATTTAGACTCGAACCCCAGACTTTAGGATACAAAGGCAACAGCTTTACCTACAGGCCAAGGAAGAAGTAACCGGGAAGATGTTAAAAGAAAAAAAACAAAGTGATTCAACTGATTTTAAATAACTAGTTATTAAGTAGAAAAAAGTCTATATTCTAGTTTGATAACGCTTGCTAATCGTAAACGTAACCAATTATATTTCGTTTACTGCATCAATGCACCAAAACTTTTTAATGTAGAAGCGAAGCAGAGCTTTGCACCACATGTGCTATGTCACAAATATAGCATTGCAAAAAACGAAACGGAAGCTAATAAGAACAAAATACGAAGACAAGACGAAAAAACTGTCAAAAAACAAGATCTATGAAAACTTCATATATTTGTCTCAAATTACGATAATTTTGAGGAAAACATAATGAGTCACAAAATCACCTGCATTATGAGAACCTTAGAAAAAATTATTTCAGGCGCAAATATGCCCAAAAGACTTGGGTGGACGCCCATTGAACCGAAAACTACTGTTTTTTTAAAACGTTATTAAGTATTAAAACTCAGTTTTATGCACCCCTGAAATGCACAGGAGCATAAAAACCAAAATTCGGCCTTTCAATGATGCAATAAAACTTGACTAAGGCGATATAACAAAAGCCTTAATCATTTAAGCCGAGTAAAGCGAGAAAAAACATAAACAGGACATAAGACAAATTAGGGATGATAAATTCTCATATTACAGATAAAATCAAAATGACGTCAATAGCATCAAAAGCTCATTAAACCAGAAGGAAAACCTATACTTTAGAAAAAAAGCTGACAAAAATAAGCAGAACGTCACCTTAAAAAGCCAAACAAGGACACCACAAAAAGTAAGTGACCCTCAAAAAGTCTGCCAAACAAGGACGTCACCTTTACATTGAACGGGTAAAATGAGTACCTAGATCTTATACTTTTAAATTAAGCCAAAGATTTCAGCTGAAATCTTGCGAAAAAAGTATTGTATGCAATAGCAAAAGTATTGACCTTGTATTCAATCATTTGGAAACATAGCCAACACACATTTGGAAAACAGTCAAAGAAAGCAAGTAAACAGAACCAAATACTGGTGGTTTTTTAAATCACAATTTTGAATTTCAAAAAAAAATAGATGGCTTTGCTCAACACTTTCAAATTATGCTCAACACTGTTTTTGATAAAATTAACCCAAGTTGATCAATAGGCACAAATGTGATTCCTTTGCATAATCTGAAAACTTAAATCCACCTTCGAAAAAAGAGTTCGATCACGTTTTTTGTAACCTTTACGCTTTTGCAGTTCGATTGTGTAGTTTGCCTTCATTTTAACAAAGTAAATGAACTGAATTTAAAAAGAAATCAGTCGGACTGCGAAAAAATAAATTTAAAGCTGAACAAGACTTTAAGACTTCCTGAAAAAAAAATAAAACAACCTATATAAGATTCTATACTACGTGAGATAACAAAAAATCAAGTTTGAGCGCGAAAAATATTTACTTTTTCCTTAAAAAAAAACAAAAAATCGCATGACCTACATGAGCGATAAATCACTTCGTTCATGAACACTTAATAAATAGAGTGACTACCCACTTCCATCAGCAGTGAAAATGGTCTTGATGATGTCGAGGCCAGAGTGAATGATTGCACACTGCTTCTGGGTGAGGTTCTTGTCCTCTAGCAGAGACAGAGTGAGCTGCTGTCTGTCTGAGAGAGGTGGCAACACTATCTTCTTCTCTAGCTTCCCCATCGCTATCTTCCATATCTCCTGCAACATCCACAACTCAATTCAAATCGACAACGCCAAAAATTGTCTACAACGTCAAAATCAAAAATCACTTGAAATGATCATTTACAGCGTCAAAAATCAGTATCATAAGGATAGGACTACCAGAGGAACGTGGCACGTTTCGCTCTTCTCAAATTTAGTGGCACATTCTCTCGATATTTGTCACGGCCCTTCGAATGTAAGATATAAGGGGCGAACTGTGCCACTAAATTTAAGAGGAGTAAAATTTCTGTAGACTCTCTCAGAAACGCTTTTTGTCTCCTCCCTCGCCAGGAAAACGTTCTTTTATAGAGGTCAATAGTCAACCAGAGAAAAGATAGTTGAGTCTGTCGCACAGAGAGTCAAAATGAATTCAGAACAAATTCTATATTCAATAACTTTCAAAACTATTTTTTCGAGAGTAACCACAATAGATTCATCCATAAACATAAACGATGTCATTCAACTCAATGATACCTAAAAAGCCCCTTTTTTGCCGAAACATTTTCAAATATCGAGCATCATAATATCTCTTCAAAACTCGTAACAATTTCAAAATTTTTAATTATAGAAATATTTTGCAAAAACTACACCACCTTGAAAAAATTGGATCAAAAGACATTTTTTTCTATCCACTGGGAATTCTGAAAATTGCAATTCCCTTTGAAACTAGAAACCATCCAAGTTTTTTTCGCGCCATTAGTCTATTCATAGATTTTGGGCAGCAAAAATGCGTTTCAATCAAGGTATAGCTAGATCATATGCTGTAATTAATGCACAAACTTGTTACTAAAATGTGCTCAAATTTGGTTGAAAAAAATGGAAGAACTGACCGTATAACACTTAGTTTGCAAGCTCGCTAATCTAGGCATTAAAATGCACTATTTCTTAGTAGGATAACCTTGATCAACTACTCTCACAACTCAATCCTTTATATTGGCCGCTTGCTTTAGGGTTCAGTTAACGACCAAATTGAATGAATTCATAATGAAAAAATTAAATCTTAAGGAAAAATTGAATCTTGAGAAAAATTGAATCTTAAGAAAAAAATGAACCTTTAGGAGTCGTTTGAACACTGTGCGGTCTGCGAGGTCCACCAGTGATTCCAGCTGAGTGTCCAGGTACTCAAGCAGTGGACCGACCACTGCCTCCGCCTCAGCTGCCAACGCCTGTCTGTTCTGAGTCTGTTTCATTACCTGCAATAGTTTTATTACTCGCCAATACATACTAATTTTGAGAGCAGCAAGCTGTACAGAGCAAAATAGTACCTTTTTGCTCTGTAAAGTATTTATCATAAATCTGGATTAAACGAATACTTGAGAATCCTGCCGTCCAAAAAACATAAAAAAAACAGGGTGTTGATGTACAATATCAAAATTGAAAAAAAAATAGAATTGGCTAGATCAAATAAAAAAAACGGAAACTGCCTATGTTCTCAAGTAGTGCTACTCTACTACTTACCACAGATGCGTTGCCCTTGTGTTGGTTGAGGTTAGCGGCCAGTTTGTTGACTGAGTCCTCGATGGCGTGTTGCATGGTGCTGGCATACTGTCCTGCTAAAGCGTCGATATGATTGGACAGTTTGCGCTGCACTGAATTCAAGTGCTGAGTAGCCTCCTCCCCTATCGAGGCACCTGAATCACAACAAACTCAACAGTAACAAAATATAACTCCTAACAAAACCTAAAAACAGTAAAATTTAAGGAAGGCGACAACTTACATGGTTTGAAAGTTAATATAAAACGTAAGAATTTCGGTTTAAGATTGCCCGATCTAAAGTCCTACCCTCTGTTGGCAAGCTCGCAACACGTTGTCGCGTTTGCGGCGGTGAGAATATTTCGATTTGTCTTTTACTGCGAGAGTACTCTATTATAGCGAGTTGTCTTTTATTTCGAGTTGTATTACGGTGCACCTGTCATTGATAAACTTGATTATTTTGATATTGTGTCCATAGCATAGAACTAAAGTATAAAACTAAAGTTCAATACTAGCGAACGCTTAACGGATCTAAGCGAAGAAAGAGCGGATTTTTATATAACTTTTTTGTCAACAAAGACAGGTTTTCTATCATAATACAATTGGGCTCTTTTCCACTTTCCCCCCATTCTTGAATTTCAGTCTTGAAAAACTACTTTAGCGTTGTCATAATGTAATGAAAGTTTGCATGATGAACAAACCAACTATTGTGAACACATTTGTTCTTGATACCTTAAATTGTAACTTCACACATTCAGCCATAATAACACATAAGACAAATTGAAATGTGTATGTGTGGTGTGGGGGGAGCATACAATTGTGATGTAGGATAGTGAATGATTCTAGTTTCCCTCACCTCCCAGTCCCTCGTAGGTCTTCTCCAACTGCACTCTGAGTTGCTGCACATTGTTCATCAGAATGACACCCGTCTTCGCCTCCGACTTGTACTCGGGGAAGAAACGGGTCACTATCTGTGCATACTTCAGAAGCACCGTCTAATACACAACACACAATCACAACACAATGTAAGCAATCAAGTGACCAACTTCAATTTTTATTTACAACCCCCCCCCCCCCCCACCCGCACTACCAACTACAGGACCATCCTAAGGGAGGGGTGTCATCAATTTTACTGGTCCCCTCCTTATCACCTTGAGTCAGATGAAATTGGGACCGAAGTGTTGAAAGCCGTGTGTTTAACATACTCGGTAATTTTTGAAAAGACGGAAGGTCTGCAATATTATCTGAGCCCATCTCAGCCGATAATCCCTAATTCCTGCTCAATAAAAGCAAAATTATGATTGAAGTTTTTCTAGCTCTAAGTTCGACACGATATACAAAAATTGGTTAGATCGGTTAAAACTATTGATTGAAACTCATTGTCTCCTCCTTCTTAGCTTTGCATTTCAGATTTCTTTTACTAATTGGTCGAATCGTTCATGTGGTAAACTGGCATTTATTTAATTGGGGTCTCACACATCGTCAACCTCTAGCTCTCAATTAAGTAACCTTCGTCAACCGTAGATTACTTTGCCTTGACCTTGACCTTGAACCTGACTGACCTCGAGCACCATGGCGAATCTGATCATGACGTGGTGCATGGAGTGTGGCTCACTGCACTCCATCTTTTTGATCACCTCAATCGGCTCCCCCATCCTCGCAAATGTGTCCACCACACTGTGCGAATACCTCGCAGATCCAGCCGACAGTTTGAACTACAACACAATTCACACATTTCCTTTTGAATACATTCCATGTTAATACTGAGCCATTCGTAGTCTTAATTGTCTTCTAATTAACACTTTATTCAACCAATTTTGACATAATTTGTACCAATTCGTGTTAAGATAGTTAACGTTATAAATAGTCTCCATTATATTATATTCAGTAGGCTTTTGACACCGCTTATTGAATAACGAAAAATAGTTTTGAGAGACTTCATTCAGCGGCAATAGTTGTAAAAATATGTAGTTTCTTGATTTGGCCACAGATAAAAAAACTGGATGCAAAAACTTCATTCGGTTTTTAAAAAATCGGCTAAATTTCGCAAAACATTTCGGTTTTTTTTCCTAATTTTTGATGGCGTAATACGCTATCATAGCACTGAACTGATGATTCCAACCATTTTTGGCAAGAAACTGAGATAACTTGTCTAAAATAGGATCGAAAAAAGCGTCCTTTATATTTTTGTTTGGCAATTTATCGTTATCCAAATTAGCGTAATATTGACAAGCGGTTTCAATAAGCTATATCCAATATAGAGGGTGGTTGAAGAGATATTATATATTTGCATGACAGTAGTGTGAGGATCTAAATCTATTGCTACTGACCCCATCGGCCTTGTCCCTGTTGAGTGCACTGACTAAGAACGTCACTGCTTCATCCTCCACAGTTCCCAACCAGCACACTACAAAAGGACTGAACCACACTGCTATGTCTGTCTCCTCTTCGCTTAACTCCTTCGCTTGGGGGAGGGGCTTCACATGAAGAGTGAAGAAGGACTTCACCAGGAAGTATAGCTTCACATAGTCCGATATCTCACAGTAGAGAGTCTTCGCGTGCTCCTCCATAGCATAACGCAAATCCCCCGCCAACATCTTCCACATTTCAAACGCAGACAACTGACCTACGTTCAGTTCTGAGGGAAATTGGTTAATTTTGGAAGAGTAGATCTTTTTGTCTTCGTCTATAATCACTATGAGTAAGGAGAGAAGGTTGCGCCAGAAGTCTAAACTACGGAGTCCCGGGGCTCCCGAGGCTGCCGCCCGATCCTCTTCCCCGCCACTGGAGGCACTGGGGTTGTTGGCTTCGTTAGCCAGTTGTGTGGCTGTCATTTCGGCCACGTGATCGAATAGGTCTTGATAAGTTTGTTTAAGGCACGCTCGCACGCATTCTTTCACCACTAGTGCAGACTTCGGAGGACTGGTCGACTCCAGAACCTGAAAAAAAAAGATTAAGAAAATTTCAAATCTTTAACTCAGTCAATAGCAGTGAAATTTTTATGCCGAAGTTTTTGACCAATTTTACCCGATCTGAGAAAACCTGAACAAAATTTTCTTTTTAAATCTGCTGCGGATTATATTTATTGAATTCACTTTTGAAATTTGAAAAAAAAAGTTTTTTTTTTGCTCCATTTCTACTCGTGAGAAGCGAGCATGCTCTCTTCGCACGAAAAATCTACCAAATAAAAAATAAGAACAAAAAAAAATTAAAATAAGTGTAAAATCTACATAATGGAAAAGTAAATCTGGTTCAATAACCCCCTAACCCTGACACAGTTTGCGGCTTGTGGGGCAATAATAATGGCTATAGATTATGAGCCCCTCCCCCTCGCGTTACCTTCATGCGGAAGAAGGTGATGCTGGTGAGTAGGTCGACAGTGGCCTTGAGATCGTTCAGTTTGTCTGGACTGGCAGTGGGGAAGTTGTTCCTGTACATGGACAGGTCAATCCTAAGGGAGTTGTGTAGTGAGTCCAGCAATTTCACAAACTTCTCCTTCCCAAAGTTAGAGGCTGAAAACCAAAGCAAGCAACAATCACACATCCTGCTGAATTAAATGGGGAGGGGGTCTCACTGTTTTATTATTTGAACAAGTGACCACATACATAACCCCCTGACAAACCAAAACTTAAGTGTGTTGTGTATCTTGGGGCGTAGCAATTAGCATGTGTGCCTATTAGCACGTGATAAGTGCTTTAAGTCGGTGTGCTTTCAGAATAATAATAAATTGGGCTAAATTTTCAAATAACTTCGAAAACCAGTTGATTTGATGGAAAATAAAATTTTCTTTTTCGCCTAATTAAAAGTTTGGCAAAAACCACGCGGATAAAAATTGTAAATTTGAGTAAACAATACTTGAAATAGCGAGTCTTCGTTTTTCATTCTTTTACAATGGGCATGCTAATCGATACACATGCGAATACGCCAGTTCCCATGTATCTTGAGTATGGGTAATGTGTGACGCGACTGTAGACGCACCTGCGAATCTGGCGGAGGCAGTGACGTTGCTGTTGGAGGCGGAGTGGGCATAGTAGGCGTTGATGTTGGCCAGGAAAGTACTCATCAGGGCAGGCACTCCCGAACTAGTGTACTTGGTGGACAGGCACGAAAAGTGACTGAAAGGAAAGACAAACAATTAAACTCTTCTAGATCTCTTTATTTATTTAAATACTACCACAACCCGGTCCCCTTTGGTACCGTACCACCGAGAAACCAATATCTTCCCTTGTCAAAACTAACTGAATAATTTAGTATGTGAAATTTTAATTGCAACAAAAGGGTTGCCAAAGCTGTCATTGCTTCAAAATACGTGACCTCCCCCGCCAGTATGAAGTGAAACAACTGTTTCAATCAAAGGTTTCTCAATTAATTTTTGTTCAAAATTATCTGAAATTAACATAAAAACTTGCTAATGAGTTCACAATCTCTTTCAACTGTCCTTTTTGACTAGACTGGCGGCGAAATGATGGAAAAGGCCTCTGGTCATTCGAGCCCCCCTCGCCGGCTCACTAATAAAACATAGACTTCCGAGCAAAGTTTTATCTTTTCTGTTTATCTAAATATCTTAATGTGTCTGCTGTTTGTTCGACGAATGACAAGGAGACGGGTCTGATCCAGAAAATGAGCTTAATAGAAAATTATGAGACAGTACAGCAAACAATGCAGAAGCAAGGCACCCAATTAGGAGAAACTTATAAGCCGATTGTTGAGATAATATCTGTTACAGCAGTTAATTCTTTTTTTTTTGGTTCGATTTAAGAGCAAGAAAAATGTGAAAAAAAAATATTCGTTTACTGCTAAAAATGCCTTCATTTAGTTCATTATTAAGTTCACTGTCTAGATCAGACCCGTCTACTTGTCACTCACCGCTTGTGCTACTTACACCATGGCCTGGTAGATATTCTCCACTCCGTATCTGAGAGCGAACTCATCACACACTTCTTGAGCGACATCATCGAAGAACACCTTCCACGTGTCCTCGCTCTTCCCACTGCCCCCACTGGGCAGCTTGAACATCCCTCCCCCTCCCCCCACTGAACTGTTCTTGGGGTCGGGACTGCTCTCGCAGAGGTAGTGGAACAAGTTCTCGTGCAGACATGTGTACTGCACGTGATAAGAGGCACCTAAAACACAAACAAATTTCGTGTTTATGTTTAATATAATCGAGTGAATCTTCCAGTGAAAAGAAGTGAAAACACAGCCTCGTAATAGTAATAAAATGCACTAAAAACACAGCCTCATTTAAAAACTGTGCTAAAATCTATGAAACTTCATAGAAGAAAATATTATAAAAAGAGACGAAGAGCATCTTTGCGTCACTCGCGATACATTAAAGCAATAATTGCCTTAACGTCATGTTTTTTTGAAACATTATGAAAACTGTTAATGTCCTAAAGGAAACCGAAAAAAAAACGAATGAATTTTTTCTGAACATTTTTTCAATTTTCAAAAACCTTTTATGATTGACTGCAAGAAGCAACTTTTTCAAGCAATTTTCATTTTTCCAATGTCAAGAGATAAAACATAAATTTAAAATTCTTTGAAGTTAAAGAGTCTTTAATGAATAAATCTTTTTTCATAAGACTAACCAAATCAGAGAAAACTCGGTCAGTTTTTTCTTTCGCTAAGACTTCTGAAAACTAAAGCCCAATTTAGAAAACTCAAATTCATTTATGTTTTGACGCCATTCGCTTTTGATTGTTAGAGAGGGTAATGTACCTCCAATTTAGCAAATGAATTTGAATTCAACTTAGAAAGAATCAAAATTTAAACCGATAAAAAAACTTAAGCGTCAACAACTCGTTAGACTTTTTCCTAAAATCAAACAAAACCCCATCAGACCGAAAATTGGTAAATCAGTTCACTTCGTTCATCTACTCTTCAAAATCTGTTTGAAACATTCCAAAACAAACTAAAATAACGCGTAATCAAAAATGTTTTGAAGTAAGGCAAAGAATGTTTTCAGAACCTTTTATGGAATTGAAACGAATACAAATCTTTTCCATTCAAAACTTCTCAAAGATGATAAGATAAAAACGAGGTTGACATTTTGAGATAAGAAAAAAGACAACGCACAGTTACCGTAAAACCCGAGGAAACCGAAAAAAACTACATTTTTAAAATACTTTTAACATAGAAAAACAGACAACCCAGGAAACCGAAAAAAACTACTTATTTTTTTTACATTAAATAACATAACGTAAGAAGGGTGGATAATATGTAATTTTTATTTCGGCTGCATGTGTAATGTACTTTCTAATTAGCAACTGATTTAAATAGAACTTAAAAAGAAATCAGAAAACAACCATCAGACAGTTGGAAAATGTTCAACTAGTAAATGAAAAAAAAAAAAAAAACAATTTATTGCAAATTTTCGAAATTTAGACAAATATTTATAATTTTCAAGCTCCTAAATTTTTTTTTGAGATTGACGCTCTTTGACAACTCTCAATTAATAAGACACAGAGACGAAGCTGAACTTCACAAACAAACAAGAAAACGGCTCAGTAAAAATTTTAAAAATGCAAAAAATGACTTCAAAATCAATTTCACAAAACCTATGATGCTGCGGGATCAGATCTAAGACCAAGATTAACATGATTAGGAATAGAGTCCTCGCTTCTTGAATTACATATATCGCACATATACATAATTAGTAGATACCAGACTTACGGGAATCCGCGTTTATAAAGCGAATATAGCTAGATTCTGCTAAATTTGCCAAAAAATTTGGACTTACAGGTGCGACTTTGGAAGTCAAAACGTAAAATGATCTTATAACATTACGGTGGAATGCTTGCTTGTTCAAAACAAGCTGAATAGATAACTCATATCCTCTACTGCGAATTCTCCAACTTTTGAAGATTAGGACAAGCGCATTTTTTTCGAAACAATTAAAAAGTATTCCCCTAATCGATTCTTTAGGTGATGATATTTGAGACCGTGTTAAGAGCATTAAGTGAGATGAGTACAAACCAGAGGCTAAAATGTTTCAGTCACCAATTCAAGGTAAGAAAGAGAGATAGCCGTTTCAAGGAATAAATCAAATGTTTTGAAATCGATCAAATTAGTTGTTTAACCAGCTCTTCAACGCCAAAAGACCATATTTTCCAAAGCATTGAAGACTGTGACAAAAATTGATTATGAAATACTGAATTCTGATTGGCTTATGTTATTTTCTGTCACACGATTCTTCTGCCACGAAGGATCCACCCGAGTAATGTCATGTAAAGCAAACATTTATCAAAAAACCAACAAAGTTACTATTTAATTTCAGATTCTTGATTTTTCACCACTAGCAGACTATGTTTGTGTCGCGTGATCATTGGCAATGTAATGAGATGGGATGGTGAAAATAGCCTGAATTGAGTAGCAGCGACTCTTCGTAACAAAAGTTAGCGGGTACGAATCCCACTTTGGTCGCGGTCGTCGGATTCCCTATTTCATCCACTTCTACAAGATAGGAACGGTGAAATGGATTACAACCCCTCCCTAGGAAAGCCTTGCGAAGTGAAGAGACGGGAAATAAATAAATAAAGAGAACTAGCCTGACTTCTCCTCGCCCTTCATCTCGACACTGATGTGTAGTCTGATGGCTCCAGAGACAGCACTCTTGTCAGTCCTCTTCTCCAGATTGTACCACACATCCATCTCACCAGAGAGAGTACGCACCTAATCAAACACAAATACATATATACATAAAACCAGTAGCGGATTTAGCCGCCCCCCCCCCCCCTTCGGGATTTGACCCCTGACTGCCCAATGGCACGAAAAAACGCTATTTCTTGGTCAAAACTGTGCAAGAAGTGCCTAAAAACGTTTTTTGGCGTTTTTTTTACTGAACACGCCTGCGGCTCAAAAAAATTGATCAAAAAGGGTCTTCTAGTGCTTCGGACAATAAATTTGGTCGACCTACAAAAAAATCCGCCCCCTCGAGAAAATCCTAGATCCTCCCAAATAGACAGTTGCACAAAAAATTACCTAGTTCGAAAAAAAACATACTTCTAAAAAGTTTTCAGACCGAGTTTGTCCATTGACAATGGTCATTAAAAAACACCTCCAACAAGCACTTGGAAAAGAGTCAATGAACGCAAGAAAACAAAGAAACTACTTTTTTTTACTACTGAAACTTCTAATTGAAGATCTTTGAATTTCTAAATAACAAGATTCATAATTTCTTCATAAAGTTATCCCAATTTGAGAAAACTGGATCAATAAGTATTTTTATTTCGCGGTGAAATCTGAAAAATCAATTCTATTTTCGAAACTAGAAGTCGATCACGTTTTTCGTGACCTTAATACTTCTGCTGTTCGATTGTAGAGTTTGCCTTCCTTTTAATAAAGGAAATGAACTGAACTAAAAAAGAAATCAAAAGTCAAACAGCGAAAAGTAAATATGAGCTGAAATTTTTCATGACCTTAACATTATTGCTGTTCGATAAAAAAGTTTGCGTTACTTTGATCAAAAATCAAACTCGAAATAAAATAAATTTGTGCGTGAACAAATTTAAAGACCTTTTACTGAGAAAAACGAACTGTAAAATCATCAGATTTTTTGTGACCTTTACAGTTCTGATGTTCGATTATAAAGTTTGCCTTCCTTTTAACAAAGGAAATGAACTGAACTTAGAAAGAAATCAAAAGTCAAACCGCGAAATAGTAAATAAGTGCCGAAATTTTTCATGACCTTGACATTATTGCTGTTCGATAAAAAAAAGTTTGCCTTTAAAGACCTTTTCCTGAGAAAAATGAACAGTAAAATCATCACGTTTTTCGTGACCTTTACACTTCTGCTGTTTGATTGTAGAGTTTGCCTTCCTTTAAACAAAGGAAATGAACTGAACTTAAAAAGAAATCAAAAGTCAAATCGCGAAATAGTAAATAAGAGCCGAAATTTTTCATGACCTTAACATTATTGCTGTTCGATAAAAAAGTTTGCCTTTAAAGACCTTTTCCTGAGAAAAATGAAAAGTAAAATCATCACGTTTTTCGTGACCTTTACACTTCTGCTGTTCGATTGTAGAGTTTGCCTTCCTTTAAACAAAGGAAATGAACTGCACTTAAAAAGAAATCAGAAGTCAAACCGCGAAATAGTAAATATGAGCCTAAAATTTTCATGACCTTAACACTATTGCTGTTCCATAGAAGAGTTTGCCTTACTTTGATCAAAAATCAAACTCGAAACAAAATAAATTTGAGCGCGATCAAATTTAAAGACCTTTTCCTGAGAAAAACGAACAGTAAAAACATCATGACTTATAAAAGAGTCGTTAATACTTTTATCGAATCAATAAATATCCATGCCCTGAGCCTAAAATTAAAAACAGTTTTTCAGCAATTTCTTTGAAACAATTGAGAGGATATAAAACTACGAATGCTCGATAATTCGTGCAATTAGTGCGTACGCGGCGAACCAATCTGACTAAAAAACATTAGGAGAGGCATAATATTTGGTCTAACTGCTGAATCATTTTAAGTATACAGCCAAAAACTTGCAGCTCAAAACAAATTGAGAAAAATAACTATTTGCACATTTGCAAATCACTGTTTTGTATGCAACTTAGATGTTTCATATAATTTTGGTACCAAATTTGCATGGAAAGTTTTACCTAAATAAGTCAATTGCTCTTCCTACTACACAAATAAAGCTGCATTTTGCAAATACGAGCAAAAAATGGCAAATGGGAATTTTCTATAACAAGAAAACAATGAAATCTTTCAAATAGCAAAAAAAAAACCAAAAAAATAGCCAACAGACCGACCGGACAGTTGGGAAAAAGTCAATGGCAGCAACTAAACAGAAAAACATAGGTTAACTTCTGAAAAAAACTTCAACTTTCAACTTCAAAGAAGAAATACATGCCATTAAAGCGCTTTGATTTTCAAGAACAATTTATGATTTGTAGTTTTTTGACAAAATTAACCCAATTTGACAAAACTGAACCAATAGATAAAACTTTTATTTCTCTTGGAAAATCGATAATTAAATTTCACTTTCGAAATAAGAAGTCGATCACGTTTTTAGTGACCTTTACACTTTCGCTGTTCGATAAAAATCAATCTAACAAAGAAAATTAATTGAACTTCAAAACAAATCAGAATTCAAAACCGCCAAAAAGTGATTTTGAGCCTGAACAAATTTCAAGAATTTTCCTGAGAACATACGCCATTGACTATTTACAGTTTTCGATTCTACTGCCTTAGCAGTTGAGCCTTATGCGCAAATTGTCGTCGAAATACCAGCCATTACACAGATGCGAAGCTGCACTTAGCAAACACTAGCCCAAAAACGACAAAAAAGCAGCTGAATAAAGTGAATAAAAAAGTAATAAGACTCGAATTAGTAAAACTTAAGCTTTGTGTCGGATTTGAACCATAAACCTCAAGCTTTAGAGTCTAACGTCCTTCCCTCTAACTCACGGACGCTCAACGATCGTCAAATACTAGCCACAACTAAACAGAGAACAGATGCTATGGCATTTCCAAAACTACAGATCGTGATTAAAAGTGCCTCCAAATGACTATTTTAAATTGAGAGTTGGGCTGGAAAAAATTAGAGTCCTACTAATACGACGCAACGCTTGCTAGTGGTGTAAATGTACTGTCTGTTAATTACCAAATACAGCTGAACACTAATTCGGCACTTGTTTCGACACAAAATTTAACACTAATTCGACACAAAATTTAATCCTTAGGAAAAAAAATCGGTAAATACTTTGGAATATATGACGTGGCTGACCTGTAACATTCATGTTACCTGGTGATGATGATTACCTACCTCGATGATTGTCTGTCCCAAGAAGTCGTCGCTCTCTCTCGTCAGTTTCTGCATCAACTTCGCCCTCAAGTCATCGTCTTCATCCCACACCCGCACTTTGATTCTATCGGACGCATTGTGGCAGTCACTATACAAACATATAAGCGATATTTAACAGCTTTTATTTAATAAATTTAAAAATATCCGACAGAAACCTCAAACAGACCCATAACATTGAACTAATTTTATAATACCCGATAGTAGTAAAAAAAAAAGTAAAAATAATTTCCAATTTGGATACGATAGTTCTGAATTTTTCAGTTCAAATGAAGTTAGAAAACTCCTGGCTTATGCGAATTGGATAGAGCTTGTAGAAGGTTTCAAAAACCTTTAGCAGAAATTTTTCATAATTTGAAGCCAAGCTGAGAAGGCTGTTGACAATTTTTTTGTCTTTCTTATTTTTTCAATCTTATTTCTAGCGCACAGAGTAGCATCAACTGATCTCGTAGTCTATCCCTTCCAAGTCGCCTCATTGGTATTTATAACAAATTTCTCTCTTGTATTTGTAATTTAATTCAAATGGATGTATTCTTCTTCGTTCATAAATTAAATAGAACCCAGATACTTTTTACAAACCTTGCTGCTGCCATCTAAAAAGATCCACTGAAATAAAAACGACCACTTGCAATTAGAATTAGAAAATAAAAACGTCTTTGTCAAAAGTTTACGACAAAAGAAGCATTATTCAATTTTGAATATTAGCTTCAGTAATTGAACTTTCCAAACTAAACCATTGGAAATTTATTTTGAAAACTAGCTCAAAACTGAACGGAAAAATGTAATTCAAAAACTCTATGACTGGGTTGACTTTCTATCAAACGAGTTGCACAATTTTTTCTCACTTTCAACAAGTAGGTGTTCGAATTACAATAATATGAAATTGCTGCCATGCTTATTTGACAACCATGACTGTCGCATATATAACATTTAAAACCAATGAAGCATTAGTAGGAGAGATCATAAATGGACCTTCTGGTAAATTTTCAGACATCCATCTGCGAAAAGTTGCATTTAAGTATGTCTATAACCTATCAATAACATCAGTTATAACGAAAATTATTGTAAAATTGGAAACACGAGGCGTGTTAGTTTACTTCCAGAAACCTAAACACAAAGAGAAAAAAGTGACTGACAATGCGAATGTCTCGTTCCACTCTGGGTTGAGTTCTTGTGCGATGGTCTTTGTCCTCTTCTTCGTCTTGCCCACCTGCACTGTCACATAGGGGTCACTCGCCCCCGTCTTGTCCTTGCCCGCCAGTCCCTGTGCACACTTCACTGTAATCGAGATACGCGCCGCCCATTTAGAGGAACCTACACAAATACAAACAAAATCAAACCTATGAGGTGTTTTGTAGTGACTTCTGCTTGCAGATCAACAACTCGATCGTCGGTTCTTAATCTCACGAGCGCTGCAATTTGCAAGATAAGCTAATTGAAGTAACTTATATTAATTGAGGTACCACAATTATCGTCTGGATTAAGACTGAGCGGCTTAAAAACGGAGGGCAGAAAGTTATACCCGAATAAGTTATGTTACTCATCAATCAGAAATTAACCAGGATGAAAACAAAGTGTATTCATGCTCACTGCTTGAGCCAGCATATTTAGTCCAACAGTGAAGAAAACTCAACAGTGAAGAAAGGAAATTGCTGATAACCACGACACATGTTTTAAGTGGATTTTTTTGCTCCGAACGTCTCAGAAACTTTTTTTCTTGAGTTTTGCTGTTGAGTATGTGCAAATTTTGTTGCTAATAACGAATTTTGTTAAATGAGGTGGGGGTGAACTAGTTAAAAAGATGCTTTACCTTCTAGCACAATCTGTTCTGCGTGGCGCATCTGAGACTGGTGTTCTCTGGTAGATATTGCGAACACAGTGCGTATGGTCTCGAACAGCTGTTCCTTCTCCTTCTCTCTCAACTGCATCCTGTCTCTAATAGCCGCCACAATAGTGTTCACCTTGTCCCCGTCACCCTGCTTCGCATTCTTCTCAGCCGCCCCTGCAACACACAGACAACTATAAATATAAATATCCATCACTGAGGATATCATACAGAAGAAGCATTCCTGAGATTATTTCCAAGATATTTTTTTAATTACTAATTAATACACGATGAAGTACTCTAACGGTCTTTACGAGACCTGTCTATCGTTTTTTTTATTAGCCCCCGTCCTAGCTCCCACCATTCAACCTTGGGCCTTTTTTCCGCGGAGAAGAGAGATGTCATCCATTTTGCCACAGCCGGTCCCACCTTGAGGAGGCGGATGACACTGGGACCCCTCCAAACGTGACAGTTAAACACTCATCAGAGTTTGGCCAAGAGAGATAGAAAGAGAATCTTGCTTATTCGCGGATCGATCTGCTAGGTTTGATCCGCGAAAACTAGCAGATCGGTTGGAGGGAAAACCTAGCGATTACCACTCACTGCTAATCATTAGCTACGCAGAAAATATTTTCTGTTTCTCCGTTTCGTTTCATGTTCACGGTAATGTTTTTGTATATGGTTTTTGAAAAATAGTAGTCGGAAATTTTTCGCTGAATTCAATTTCTAACAGGAGTGCGGCCGTAACTTCCATAAAACCACCCCTGATGGTTTATACTACCATAACCATCAATCTCCAATATCAAAACACAATGAAATAATTTTTAACGAGCGTGCGGCTGCATCACCCTCAAAACCGCTCCTGACTAGTTTATACCACCACAAACCCCTTTAAATAACCCTTGACTGGTTAATAATACTACAACTATCAAACTCAATACCACAACAGAAAAGACCGAATTGAAACAGCTAAACGAGAGTAAATAAACCAGCCGAAGTTTAAACCAACCAAAAGTTACATCATATGAATGAATTTGCATAACTTTTGTAACTGTTACATAATTGTTACATAACATTTACCTAACTATTATATAACAGTTACGTATTTTCGGATGGTGTATACTTGGACTGGTTTGTATACCACCCAGCTAAACACTACTCACTCTGCAGACAGTCTGCGTTGAGGAGGTCCTTACACTTCTCGTGACATTTCACCCCACACTCTCTGCACTTCAGCCCCTGTCTGGCCAGTCCCCACAACAGACCCTCGCACTCGAAGCAGAAGGTGGGCTTGTTCGCACTCCAGATGGTGAAGTTGTGGGGCGTTGTGGACGAGATCGGGTAGATTAAGGCTTGCAACGTGCTCTTGTACACGCCCATTTTCTAATCACACCATCATCAACGTATCATTAACAAGGTGCCAATCAATCCCAACAGAATAATGGTTAACAGAACCACTCAATGCATACTATGATTTTTCTGTAGCTATTCAGACTGCTAATCATTAGCTACGCAGAAAATATTTTCTGTTTCTCCAATTCGTTTCATGTTCACGGTAATTTTATTTATATATAGTTTTTGAAAAATATAAATAGAAACAGCCTTCCTCATGATCAAAGAAACTGTTTCTTAAGCATTCCCCTTTCAATCTAATTATTATCAATTAAACCATCGTTTTAGTTTACTTTTTCGCTTAGTATCCTGTATTCTACTGGAAATTGTATTACTAACCAGTTCGTTGTCTTGTATGGACTGCCTGACGGCCATAGTAGTGGTAGCTATGCCCTGTTGTCGCTTCATGGCCGCCAGCGACTAAACATACCATTGCATTTCCAGCCATGATCCCATAAAACATATACCATAAGGAATCATACCTCAATTTAGACCGTCCGAAACTCATAAACGGAAACGTGGAACCTACTAAACAAACGCATATACTTAATTCATACAGAAGCTTTTTTAGATGAATTTCTGTCATCAAAGAACGATTAAACTGTACGCGTATTATTTTTTAACCCATGGCATGAAAGTATTATTGCTGAGGATCCGCAAAGTCCGGACCAAATTTTTGTATTTGCAAATAAAATCAACCAATTATTTTTTAAAGAAATTACCAAAAAACGGTAGCATGTATGTCAATTGGCCGTTATGTTAACATGTGTGTCAATTGTCATATTCAAGTTCCAGATCTTCAATGCATTTATTTACGCTCGAATCAGATAACCACCTGTGCAATTTATCAAGATAGGATGTGCGAAAAGAAGAAATCAAACTAAAACAGTTAAGTCATGCTAATTGACACACATGCTAATCGAATCCCTACAACCCAGTTTGAAACAGTCGTGAAGATCAATTGTCAAAAATGAAAGTCATTTGCGACCAAGCAGTCAGTTAATTCTACTATCAAATAATGCATCTGTGGTTAAGCGGAGAGCTACTCTCTAGGCCAAAAGGACTCAGTTCCCGCTAATTTTTAACCAATCAACGTCTTGTAAACTGTGCAAAACTGATTTTCACTTTTTTCCCGAATTTTCTTTAATACGGAATCCTGCATGTTTAACCCTTCGGGGACAGGGTTTCTTCCCCTACGTTCGACTATGTACCATGTATTGTTTTAAGCTCGCAGAAACTTTTGGTTTTAAGCTCAATCAAATCTCAGTAACACCGTGAATTACCTTTGTGTATTGATTTAAACTCAGCCTTTTTCTCGTTGAGTAAAACTTCTTTTATGAGTTTTCCCAAGTTGGTCAGAAAAAGGTTATTAGAACAAGATGGTTCGCCGAACACAATGCATTAATCAGGTTGAAAGACACAAATACGCATAGATTAGACAGGCATTTTCTTCTGTTTTGATGACTCGTTAGAGCAGCGTCTCGAATGAGGGGGCTGCGACATGCTATCACTCGACCCACCCCTCAATTCTGGGTGCTAAATTTTCCCAAATGGTCTCCTTTGTTACTAATTTACTACAGCCGTTCTAGCCGAGAAGCCCTGAAGCTTTTAGAGGCGCAAATATACACTAGCTTGAGAGGGGTGGTCGAGCGCAAAAAAAGCAATTTTTCGCAAAAAGTCTGGCCAATGACAGGCCTTTAAATAAAGCCGAAAATTTTTTCGAAAACATCCCGCCAAAAAATCCTGCCCTAACAATTGATTGGGCAGTTTAAATGAGCAAACTGCCCAAACAATTGGAATATGTTGAAACTGAACAAAATTTAAGATTATCTCCCAAAAAAATCAAACAAAAAAGCGTTACAACAGAAGAAAAAAACACGAGGCAAAGCGGCCCTTGGGAAACAAGCCAACAGAGTTCGAAATGTGTCAATAAACGCAAAACAAAAAACTGACTTCTTTCTTGAAAAAACTTTCACCAACTATTTTTTACTTCCAGGAATTTTTTTTGACACGAGTGATGATCCAGTCAGTGGGTATCTGTCTGCTTTCGCTTGAGGTGATTTTTAACTATGCAACGCCATGATTCACTCAGTGAATGTTACCCGTGGCACGCGGTGATTCTTATTTGGGTAAAAAGTAGCCAGAAATATCGTGTGCCAAGTTTGAACTTAATTTGTCTCAAACAATTTAACGTTTTTCCTTAATCACTCATTGGGTTCAAACTGCCGCTCCCGATAAGCCTGCTTAAGTTAAGCCTTAATTTGCTTCATTTTTCTTTGAGTCATTAGAAATCAAATTGAGCACATGAATCGCTGCTTCATAAGTTACGCACAATTCAGACAAGCACAAACTACTCTTAACTAATGATTATCATTTGGCAGATTGCAGAGTTTATTATTCCAGCTTCTTATAGCTAAAATTTATT
This sequence comes from Symsagittifera roscoffensis, assembly GCF_963678635.1. Lineage (NCBI taxonomy): Eukaryota > Metazoa > Xenacoelomorpha > Acoela > Convolutidae > Symsagittifera > Symsagittifera roscoffensis. Next base: position 3,959,750 of record NC_087070.1, on the reverse strand, counting down.
TTGAGCTTATACTATTTGGTGTTTCAATTTTCGAGCAGTCTATTTAACCACATTACAAGTTCTCCCCCACCCCCCCCCCCCCCCCCATAACCCGTTCCCACATCACCTTCTAACAATGCTGTAGAATCTCGTACCCAAGCACCAATTTGCTCGCACTTGAAAAGCACAAATCTAGTATAATCGCACGCGTAAAAATAGTTCGATGATGACTTTTTGCTAAAATCATAAGCATCAATACTCATACTTCAAAATAACAATAGCGATTAAAATTAGTTTTTTTTTCTGGTATCTTAATAGACATGGTGTGGTGAATGGTACGAGGATGGGGGGTGGTTTTTCAAAATTTCAGTCGCGCATTCTTACAGTTCACAAAATGAATGGCTAGAGGGAGATTCAGCATAGATGCAACACATTAAAATTTCAACCCACAAACCCTGTTTTAAAATGTCTTTAAGAAGGATTTAAAATGGTCGAAGAAGCCAGACAAACGTGTTTTTTGACTTTTTTAAAATCATGTACATTGATCCTTTTTCTAGACATATTAGAAAGAGAAACACTGAACTAAAAAAGGCCAGTTAAGCAGAAAACGCGTTTTATCTAATGTACAATGATCAACAAAAATTCAAATTTAGCTTTTAAAACTCATGATGACAATTTACAGTCGACCATATATAACAACACATGGTTAGAAGAGTGTAAAAAACAAGTAAACGAAAAGAGTTGATTTAAAAAAACTGAACACTTCAAATTTTGAATTTCGAAAGGAAAAAATCACTTCGAAGCTCTTTGATTTTCAATTATTGTTTATGATTGGAATTTTTTTCTTACATTATTCCATTTAGACAAAACTGGGCAATTAGTTTTATTTAGCTGTAAATTCAGAAAAAAGTCCACTTTGGAAACTAGAAAACTGTCTCGTTATTGTTCGAAGCATATTGCTAAAATGCTTCAAGGTAAAAAACAATTTGAAAATTTTTGAAAGGTTGATGAAAAAGACGACGATGAGCTTGCTTTGAAAAGTTTTTAATAAACAGATTCAAGTGATGAAAACAAATGGAGCATTTCAAAGCTTACCTAGTGATAGCTTGCTTGAAGAAACTAGCTCTTCGGTAACCAGTCAAGGATATCAAAACAACTGTTCTAAGGTTAAATATCGCTTGATAGCTTGCTAAAAAATTTTGGAGCTTTTCGCCAAGAACAATCTATCAAATTAGTTTTCTACGAACATGATCAAGCTATTATTTTAAGCTATCAAAAGACTTAATATGTATCATTGTTTCTTCTCTTGATAGCTTGCTTCAGAAATTTTAAATAAGTTATCAGTTGGAAAAGATTCAATGAACGCAAGTAAACAGAAAAATAATATATCTTTCGAACTTTCAAAAAAAAGTTAGCATTCACACCTTTGAACTTCAAGACGAAATTAAGATTGAAACTTTTTTGATAAATTAAAATTTTTATTCAGCTGGGAAATCTGCAAATTAAAATCCAAGTTGGAAATTAGAAATCGATCTTGTTTCTTGCGACCTTTACGTTTTTGCTAATCCAAATTTTCAAATCGACTGCCCTACACAAGTAGAGTTTACCTTCCTTTCAACAAAAAAATGAACTGAACTTACAAAAATCAAAAGTCAAACCACGAAAAATGAGATATGAGCGTGAACAAATTTAATGACTTTTTCCTGAAAAAAAAAACGAACCAAAAAATCGTCAAGACCTGCATAAAAGTCTAACACGTTTATTGACTCGTACTTATTAGCAAAAAGTTGGATCAGACAGAAATAATTAATCACAGAACTAATTACCTATTTCAGGATATATTTTGCAAACAATCGTTAGTTTTTTAGACATAAATATGTCTCAAATTCACTTAATGATTCAATATTGTATGTAAACTTTGTTAGCAATTAGCAGTTTGCTTTTTAGTTCCAACTTTTCTGTTGAAGCAATTTGCCATTTTATTTCTTAGAAGTTTTTGCTGTCTATGCCGAATATTCCCGCCATGCTTAAGACAAGTTCGCTTCAATCAAACTCAATTTAAACATTCAGAACAGTTCTAAGTCATATTTTCTTTAGAGTTAACAGGTGCAAAAAGTTTGGAAAGGCCATTAATTATATTATATGATTTCTATAAATTACAGAAGATACATTTACATCTTTCGGTGTTAAAAAATGAATATGAAAAATAATTCTCCAAACTTATTTCATTTTTCGCTCCACAATTGGCACGCAGAGGCCTGGCGCTATAGGTAATTAATTTGATCAGAATTTAAGAATGACTCTCATTTACAAGACATGTCAATTTATAATTTTTCAAGACTATCCGAACTTTTCGCTACTGCTAACGGACATGACATCGTCGTTCAATTGAGGACTAAATAAAATCAACTCAAACGAACGAACGAACGCAACAAAAACCATGAGTTAATCAAGTTGAACTGAAATCATGGGTGGTCACAAGTCAAGAAGAGATTCAATACTCACCGCTATTTTGAACTGAAATTTAAATTCACAACATTAATTTCTCATCTCAAACCAAATGATCGATCAACTAACACTTAGTTATAGGCTAGATCTACAGGGTAGAGAGTTATTGCGCAACAGTATGACATTTAAGTCCCAATCAATAAGACAAGTGGAAGCTCCCCTAAAAAATACTAGGATCAACGAACTTTCGAATGCTGGATTTCTTTATATGTGTTTCATCTATAGACACAAATATCATACTGGCGACCATTAAACAGCTACATGATCTCAAACATCCCATAGAAAAAAATCCAGAAAAAATATGCTGCCATTATTAAGTATTGTAGCTTTTACCCCCAAGTGTAAAAAACATTGTCAAGTTGCACGTCATTTAAGCGCCATTAACATTTCTTGTAACTTTTCAAGCCAATATGACACCAATCTTACTCACTATCAGTTCACAACTGAAACTATTGCATAAATCAAGCACAACACCTGGATTTGTTTAGTCTCAGTGATGTTTGAGCCAGAAAATGTTTCACTACACCCATAATTCAAAAAGAGTGAAAATTAACCACTCACCAAAGGTATCGAAGTCCTTCTGGCCTTCATAACATGTGAAATGTCTTCTATGTTGCTCAGCAAAGATGTGTGCGGACTGAAATAACATTCTATAAATAAAAATAACCACAAAAAACTTTCGTTTTTTTTCCAATGTCGGCAAGCTTCTGTAAATCACAATGCATTCCCAAACTTGGATTAAAACATTTCAACTTCTACCCGACTCATTGAAACAAAATTTGCGGGCCATTACAAAAAAGATGCCCTTTAGAAGATGGCCAAATATTTCGTGAGTGATACGAGTTTCCGCCAGAGTGTTGAAGCCAAAATAAAAGCAAACGAAATATGTTAAAGGGTTCAATGCATGTATTAACCGTTTCACTTTTCTGACCCAGAAGTACTGCAAATTTATTCATTTTTTGAGTCCCTGACCTCGTTTTGCCTCTATCAACACCCAAAAAAAATCCGTTCTAAGCCTGATGCAAATTTTCTAAACATCAAATAACTATTTTACGAACTAGGATATTTATAAAAGACTTTTTCATACCAATAAAATTACTTAATTGTTCCGACCATTGAAAATAGGGAAGAATTTTGTGTTCGGTTGTTTTAGTTTTTTCTGTTTTTTTCACGCAATATCAGGTACCAAAAATAATCACCGGAATCGGTCGAATGACATACAACATTAAAGCCCGTTTAGCCATGATTCGAAGGACGTTAAATTTTTTTAAACAAGTTGTGCCAGTGTTGAGAAAAACGTTTGAATTTTTGAGATGTAGTCTTATTTCGAGCGAGTAACTTTCGTTACATATTTCGGTTGAGTAACATTCGTTACATAAAATTGGCCTTTAGGCTAAAAAAAAACATGGTTTTATTTAAAAAATCACTAGTTTGAAAACTTCACATAGCGCTTCCTTGCAAATGAAAAATTTCCAAAAGTATTTTCAAATGATTGTGAAAAAATAGAACAATTTTTGAAAAAAAATCGATTTTTTAATAATTTTTCTGTTTGTTATTCATTTTTTGATGACAACTGTTGTCAATTATGCCTAAATTGTTAACTTTTTACGCGTTTTCAAAGTTCTTTCATCACTACGCACAAAAAACTACACTAAATTGAAGAACAAAATAGAAAAAAAAAACTTTTTTTGTAGTTGTTTTATGACGCGTCCAGACAATTCGGCAAAGACAATTCAGCCGATTTGAAATTCAGACAATTCAGCCAAAATTATGCAGACAATTCAGCCAATAATTGGGACCGCCGCAGTCGCGCCAACGTGTTGCGAGCTTGCCAACAGAGGGTAGGACTCTATATGAAATTTAGAGCCGGTTATCGCCGCGAAGCGCCGACGCGCGCGTAGCGCGCCCACCGGCGACCTTAAACCGAGAAATAACTCCAATTCCATTTTTTTTCCTTCCGAATCTAGCGTTTTGTAAAACTGGCTGAGTTGTCTCAGGCTGAATTGTCTGTATATTTCTGGCTTAATTGTCTGAATTTCAAATTGGCTGAATTGTCTTTGGCCAAATTGTCTGTGCGCCGTTTTATGAATGTGGTCGAAACATTATGTGCTAGCTGCACAGCAACCGGCTATCCTTGTTTCTGTTTGTAACTATTCTGATTTTTTTTGAATTTGACTAACCCAACAACGTCGTTCAATGTGTCTTTTCTCTCTCCCTGAAACAAAATAAGAGGTAAACATTAACGTAAACAACACAAACAAGGTCGAAATTGGAAGTTAGCCTGATGACGGAACTGAGAAAGCAACTGCCGGCGGAGTTTTAGGCTAGCGTAGCTGAAACGGAACGGTCGGTTTAGCTATTTTTACCACCTGTCTTTCAACCAAGTGAGGATAGGAGAGATTGACCAAGTGACGCTAGCTTACCCTAACGCATGCTCCTTGGATTCAAATGGCCTAACAGCAAATCCTAGCCGAAAGTATATTTGAATCGACACAACATAACTTTGAAAAAACGAACTTCAATATGGTACGAGAAAAATTTAAAACAATATTAGATCCAATCTAAGTCTTTTTTTAAAAAAGTCGATTAAAAGTTTAATGTTTGAAGCAAAATTTCAGTTTGCAGAAAGGAAAAATCACATATTTTGCATATATTTCCAGGGTCTGTTTGACCGGTAAAAGTAACCTGAGCTAATACGAGTTTCCAAAGCGATCGCTTCTGTAAAGTGGCCACATGATTGCAGTCTGTCGTAGGCTTAATTGTCCGCCGCTTAGTTGCCCTCGCCATCACCGACGCCAGCTGTGCTTTTTCCAGCCACCTCGATCTAGCACGGATAAGTTTAACAAAACTCTTCAGTAATCGTTGATGTTGCTTTTTAGAACACGAATTCAGTTTGTCTGGCAAACTTTTCCAACGTGAAGGCATTCTAGCTCGTTTGTCGTCTATCTCGTGTAATTTCGAAACAAACGAACATGTTTTCGATTCGTGTAACCCACGACATGCGCGAAAGTATAAATTATTGGGGTTGAATCCACGACGAAAATGAAAATAATGTTTTTGGTCTAAAATTTTAGTCGGCGTGGTCCAATTGGTCCCCATAATTTCAGCTAAGTGATGCCTGTCACTGGTTTCACAAATTGAATCTCTCCGTAGAAGGATACTGATGTCGTCATTACTATGTTTGAACCACTTCAACCTCAGGCTTTTCGAATGATTAGCAAAAAAATATATAAACATACTAGAAAAAAAAACAAAAAAATAGGAGAAACTTTCTTGCAAGATAGTTGCGCGCGAAAACATATTTTCAATCCTTTTTATGGATGCATTCATTTCTTAAAGAAAGCAGATCCTTTGTTGCAGTTTTGGAGTATTTCTTAAATAAATATTGAGATTATTCAGCTGCATAATTATCAAACTAATAAGTATTGGCCCCGGTATTGTTATCTGAAAACATACTCAATTTTTGGAAATAGTATTAAAAAGAGGGACTTGGGGAGCGGTCGATTATCTTCTGGGGGGATCTAATCTGCCATCGAAATTCGATTCAGTAGCCTGAGTTTGAAATGATTCCTGTGTTTGAGATTGAGAGTGGTTGGTCTTTTCGGCTGATACAGCTTTCGGCCCCTCGAGGAGACTTTAGGCGTGCAGGCCGGTGTGATATCTTCTCTGAAATTCTGCAGAAACTCCAGAAGCACTGAAGTATTCGTGGTCGCAATTTTTCGTTCTGGTTTCCTTGATAACTTTCTTTCAAACTGGTACCCAAAGTCTAGTTCTAAATTCAGCTCAGATAATTTCGTGGCATCGCAAGCCGACAGAGATTTGTGAGCTGCTTTTTTCTTTCTTCTCAACTGTTGCGAATTTGTTACTAAGGAACTACGGGGTACTAAATTTCCCGGATTAAGTCCGTTTCCGCGCTTGGCTTCCGAGCAGCATTTTTCGTCACTGCTGTCACTGACTCCGCCACTGATCTCTTTGCTAGCTGACACTTGATACTCCATCAGTCTAATATTCACAATGGGCTGTGTAGATGTGTTGCAGTGTTGGCTATTGCTCAAAATTTCATGCGACTTCGTTTTGGATGACAATGTTTCGACACACATCTTGAATTGGCTCAACAGATTTGACCCCGATGCGGGCATATGTAAAGGTCAGAGGTCAACAGATGAGGTTGACGAAAATGGTCAATTTCATATAGAAGGTCACATTGATCTCGCTACCAATCAAGGGACTATTTAGATAAATTCCCCTTCATAGAATAATAAATTAAAGTTAAATAAGAACTGTAAGCAGAAGTCAATGGTCCTTTTTAACTGACCATTTTATGAACATACGAGTATCACAAGATATAAAAATAAAGGAAATAAATCGCAACGAAAACTTTATTTCAATGAAAGCAACTGAAACAAATTACAAATGTGGTTCTAAGTACAGTTCTTGTTAAGAAATAATGACAATTTTAGATCTGTAACTTCATATTAGAGTTATAATAGTGACAATTTACTGTCATAACAACTGTCACTTCCAACTTTTTCAATCAAAAATTTGCAAGGCTTTGAGTCTTAAGGCAAATTATTCAGTCCGAAAGTCAAGTCTGCTCAAAAATGTGTCAAAATCTCTGGAAATGGCGCCCATAAAAACTAATACCACTGCAAAAAACCCAAAAATTAATCTCGCAGAACCTAAATTGTTTATGGGCTTTATCAAACTACTAATTTAACGCCACAAAAAAAACAGCACTATTCAAGCTGTTTTCTATGCTGTACATAATAAAAAAATTTAAAATGAGTGGAAGGGTTGGCTAAAAAGTTTTCAATCGGAATAAAAATGAATTAGAGACAGGAAATATTTTAATGGGCAAATCAATCAACTATTAAGCGTGTTTAGAACCCATGCAAAAACTAGAAAATAATACTGCAGTGTATATAAAAATGTCTTCTATCCGCAATGTGTGCTGAAATTAAAAAAATGCAGTCAAAATAAAGTCAGGCTTTAATAGCCACCAAATGTCAACTCGTCAGAACTTCAAATTCGCTGAAGCACGCTAATTATCAAGGAAAACCTAAAAACCTAACCATATAACTGCTTTGATACAAATGGAAAAACTGAACGATTGAGAAATATATTACAGAAAAGGAGAAACACGATACATTCATTATCGAATTGTTTATCGGAATTATAATCTCAATTTGTCTGTAAAAATTAAAGAAAAAATTAAGGTATGACTGCAAAAACTACAGAAGAAAAAAAAACATTTAAATATAGTACTTCCTATTATCATCATATATTTCAAAAAAAGCTTTGAAAATTCGTGCCGCAGAATAAAAAAACATTAATGATCTTTCAATTCCGAGAATCTATAACTATTGACTTATTTTTTACAATCAAATTGACCTAAATTAAGAAAATCGAATTCATAGACATCTAAATTTTTATTCTACAGGAATTTTAAATAAAAACTGAAAACAACCTTGAAATCCAAATTTCATCATTCAGTGCTAATGATTCCAGACAGAAAGAACATAATTGAGAAATTAGTACACAAATTTTCTCAAATTGTGTTTGATAGTAGACAAAAGTGATCACAACAAAGGTTCCTTTGAACTACATCAGAAATAATACAGTGCAATTTTTTGCTTAAATCAGAGCCACTATTTACCCCCAAAATGGGCTATTATTGGATGCTTCAAGTCAACAAGACGTACGCAAAACTACCTGGTCAATCAATTATGGACCAAATTATATCAAAGTGAGCCGCTTAATTATCCAGCAAAGGGTATTATTTCCTATATTTTCTATAAAATAATTTTGTTTGATAGCCAGAAAATGTGATTCGTACCGTATTGTAAAACGTGATTAGTACTGAATATTAAATTTTTATAAAGAGCAAAAACTGACCCATTATTGGGAATAAACTTTGGGTTTCAATTTCGCAAAATGAATTGAACCATAATTCTATGCAATTTTTATTCTGATCATATATATTTATTGTCTAATGTCAACACAATATGAAAAAACGAAAGGAATGCAACCGTAAAAAAAACCAAGGTCATCCAACAACGCTTTTAATTTTAAAACTGAAAGATTAAAACAATCATCTTAAAGGTTCTTTTCAAACTAAAATGGTCAAATCTCCAAAACTACTGGGTTTCTTCCATTGGCAAGCTTAGTTCTCCTTTTCATTCGCCCGTATGAACATCATTTGCTGCCCTCAATAGATAAATCGGATCAATTGAGCAATCTCCCCCCCATTCTCGCGTGAGGGGGAAATAGCTCAATAGGTACTTGAGATATGTTTATAACCACTTGAAAATAGATTGAATGACATGAAATCATAAAACATATTTTCCAACGACTGTGGAAAGCCAAAATCTACAATATCAAAGCTCAAAAGTTTCATTCGGATTGAAAAAAGAATCAATAAAACAGCCATAAAAAGCGACTTTTTTTCCTTTCTTAACATGACAAAAAGGTGCGAACAATATTAAGGTGCTGCGGAGAACTGTTTTTGCTATTCAGATACAACGCTAGAGCACCAACCCTGGTAAATCGCTTTCTTCGATGAGGCTATGGTCGCCTAAACAAAATTTGCAAAAAAAAATTTTTTTTTCAAAATTTTTCTCGAAACTCATGTAAGATAACTTCAGTCGGTCAATTGATTGCGTGCTATAAACACATCATCCATCTACTTGCGTTTGCTGACGTCTTTTTGTAGAGTTTTTTCGTTTTTGCTGGGTGGGGAAGATTGCTCAATTGATCCGATAAATCAAACGTGATTAAAATAAAACATCTTGACACCACCCAAGATAGTGCTGAGAATTTCGAACTGAGTTAAATTTTTTAAGTTTTTGTTTGTAAAATTCCGTTAAATAAAAAAACGGCATATCTCGGAAACTAAGATGTTTTGAGCAATCAAACTTAGAGGAAAGAATTGCAATCTCTGAGAGTACCCTGAGATTACCCCATTATATGGTTGAAATTGAAGGTTTCGTTTTTTAAAAGTTTTTAAATCAGGTTTCTTGAAATGTTTTTTTTTCCAAAATTGAAAAAACGTCAAGTCCTAGAAACTGGAACGGTTTCAGCGGTGAAATTGGGAGGAAAAATTTGCAACCTTTGATACTAAACGGGCAGCACCCAGACATAGTGTTGTAAAATTGGAAATTTTACCTGTTTTACCGGAAATTTTATTTGTTTTGAAAAAATTTTGAACATATCAAAAAAAACGTCACACCTAGGAAATTGAAAGCATTTGAACAACCGCATTTGGACACCTAACCACTGAGAGTACCCTCAACCCTCCCAATACACAAGTATAGGTTTAAGAGATAAATTTTTTTCTCATCTAAGTTTCGTGAAATGTTTAAATATCATTAAAAAAAAACATTTCGAAAACTATAAGAACTTGAGAAGTCATATTTAGAGGCAACAGTCGCAGCCCCCGAGAGTACACTGACAGCGCCTCAATGTAGAGATGGAAGTTTGTTTTGTACATAAAATCTTTGAAAATGTAAAAAGAAAAACAACGTCTTATCTCGGAAACTAAAAGAACTTGAGAAGTGGCATTTCGACGCAAAAATTGCAGCTCATGAGGGTACCCTCAAATTACCCATCTACAGGGTAGAAAACTTCATATTTCGAGAACTACAAGGATTTAGGCAGTCATAAATGAAGGCAAGATTCGCAACCACTGAGTTTACCCTGACAGCACCCAACTACAGGGTTCGGAATTTCGTGAACTAAAAAGATTTGGGTATTCATAATTGGAGGTCAAATTTGCTACCCCTGAAGAATCCCTGACACAATTGAAATGCTAACTTTGCTCAATTCATACTGAATTCATACTGCAAAACTGAAAAAAAAATTCTTAGCCATTGCAATATATAGCTTAAACGTGCAAAAATTCTTTCGTTAAGCATGCAAAAAAATTATGTTGAAAAAGCTTAAATATGGCGACATAGTGAAGCCCGTATTTAAACTTATAACAGATACATTATGAAGCTGTTAAGAAATGAAAAGTTTATGTAGCCCTGTAAAATCAGAATTTAGACAAACTAACAACTGAAAATCACCCAAATTAACGCAAAAGTAACTAAATTGAGCAAAAACAACAAACTAATTGACACCGAAATAATGATCAACATAGCCAAAAAAAAGTTGGAAAAGAGTCAACGAACGCAAGAGAACAAAAGAAAATCTGACTAGTTTTTCAAAAAACACTTCAATTTTCGAACTTCACGGTAGAAAATATATCGCCTTAAGACTCTAAACAATCCAAGAACTATTTAAGATAAACACTTTTTTATAGTGGAATTTTTCATCCTTTTAACAAAGGAAATGAATGGATTTTTAAAATAAACCAAATATCGAACCGCAACATATCGTCCATAAATTATCAGAAAAACAATATAATATCACAGTACAATAACATAAACAACACATGATGGAAAATGGTAAAGAACGAAAACGAATAAAAAATGATTGAAAATTTTCAACTTTCGGAGAAAAAACATATCACGTTCACGCTCTTTAGACTTCAAGAACACTTTTTCATTGTCACTGTTTCATATGAATTTATCCCATTTAGAAACATCGGGATTAAAAATAACTTTTTTGTTCCGCTGGAAATTCAGAGAACTCAAGTCCATTTTTAAAACCTGATTTCTTTCACACTTTTCACGACCTTTATAATACTGCTCTGAGATAGTGGATTTTGCCTTTCTTTCAACAAACAAAATGAATTGATTTGAAAAATAAACCAAGAGTCGAACTGCGAAAAATCAAATTTGAGCGTGAAAAATTTTCCTCACAAAAATAATTCACCAAGACCTATATAAGAGTACTCCTTACTCTGATGTACGGAAAGCATTGACAGATAATTCATGCCAGTTAAAAAATTTTCTGAATACGAAAAAAAAATTTAACACAGCCGTTGCAAAATGCCTGCTATTTTCAATAATTTTCTCGCACTTCTGCAGGTACGGTTAAAAAACTTTGTCAAAAATATTTGAAATCGGCTAGGCTCAGAGCTTTGAGAATCCGATCTCCATAATGAAAGAGCTTTACTGAAAACTTCAAAACGATATATCGAAAATTGTTGAACGACTAACTGCTGCGAGGCCGTGAAGCCAATGAAATATGAAACAAATTGTGCTGAGTAAATTGCACTAAAATATCTGCTCTCAAACTGGGTATTGAAAAATTGCAATAAAAAAACTAATTGCGTGGTGTTTCTGTTAGATCGGCTTTACCATTGTTCATTTTAAGCTTTGGATCTGAGCGAATTGAAATGTTCGGATGCTAGGCAGAACATTTTTTGCGAACCGGGAAGAAAATATTTTTCGGCAAACTTGGAACGATTATCTTTTTAATCAATCAGGGTACTTGACACTATGACAAGCCACCATATAAATCATCTTTGTACGTATATTCAGTTTTCTAATTGAGAGCGAAAATTTAGTGAAAAGCAGATTTTGAAAATTGAGAAATCAGAAGTCAAATCATCAAAACCGGATAATAAAACTTAATGTTTCTGTAAAACTTTATTTTTAAACTTTTCCAGTCGAAAAACCTAAAAACCACACAAATACTTTTAAAAAATTATATTTACACAATACTACTTGATGTTGGTATGTTATCCAGCCGAAAATACGCAAGTGTTTTATAATAGTTATGTAACAATTATGTAACAGCTACGAAAGTTATGCAAAATACAAGTTAAGATGAAACTTTTCGGCTGGCTTATACACTACGCGCATTTTCGATTTTCGCGCGTTTTCATCGTTTAAGAAAGAGTTTTTAAAAAGAAAGATAACGCAGAGATTCTAAAATTTAAAAAAAAAACGATTCATTGAACTTAAGCATCGCTTACCTTGGCAACACCACCTGGTTGCTAGTCTTTAAAAATCAAGTTGCATGCCTTACTTAATAGTGACCTTCGTTAGAGCTTAAACACGTTAATAATTTTTTTTACTTTAACTTGACAAGATAGTGCAAACCAGACTTGAACACCACATATATAGGTATAATGAATATAATGAAATATGGTGGCCTTCAGCGCAATAATTCTATTTGAAGCATACGCCTAATTTTCAAAAACCAATCAAGACCTATAGCTTCGCCCTGATAATAGCAGTCTTATTATACCAAGGAAGAAAATAAGAAACAAAAAAATGACGTTCATATTGCTCCCAATATAAATTAACAGCGCGTCATTTACTACATGAACTATAGTTCAAACCTTATTTTGAAGTCGTATTTATTTACAATCAACAAAAATCAGAATTTTACTTGAAGTTTATGGTTTATAGAATTTACAGTTTTATTTTGAGAAATTTATAGAATAATATCTTATAGAATCAGAATTTTACTTTTGGTTATTTGCTAAAAATCAAAATCAGAATTTCATTTGAATTTTTATGGTCTATAATTATGAATTTAGGCAGAAAAAGCAAATAACCAAACGAAGTAATCCATCCGAATAAAATATCAGCATCGTATTCAAAATCATCGAATCAAATTAAATGTGAAAAATACTCGGAAGAGATAAGCAACAACAGGAAGCGCATCTGTCGAGCGCATGATCCTGATAACAGCTTTCAATTAAATCTCAATGAAGTAATTATAAAACAAAGAGATGATACGGAATGTTGCACCACAACACAAACATCCAAAATATTTTAAAATACCGAAAAAACAACAATTACAAAAACTTAACAAAAACTAGATAAATTTGTCTCGAATGATGTTAAGTTTGAAGCAATCTTTACAATCGCAGACCTGATACAAATTTTCAAAAATAATTACTGAGCGCCAAATAAACCGACAGAAGTTATCAAGAAAATCTTGAGCTATAAAGTTCTGAAATTCGACGATTGTTCTCCTTTTGTGTCCCGGAGATGAGAAGGGGCGCACAAATTATGTTTCCCTTTAAATGACGCAACATTAGGTCACATAGCCGATAAAACATCAGCCGAAACCATTTGTTTTTTTTTAAATTAGCCAACAGACAGTTGGAAAGAGTCAAGGAACGCAAGTAAACAGAAAACATTTTTTTAAATTCTGCTAGGCACTCAGAAAAAACATAGCCAACTGACTGTCAGAAACTTTTCATTGCAAGAACTTTTTTTTTGATAAAGTTAACCACATTTGAGAAAACTGGATCAGCATGTCAATTTTTTATTCATTTCGGAAATCTGACAATTCAATTCCACTTTCGAAACTAGAAGTTATCATGTTTTTCGTGACCTTTTTTTTGCTGTTCGATACTTTAGTTTTTTTTAACCTAGGAAAATTAATCAAACTTAAAAATAAATCAAAAGTCAAACCTCGAAAAAGTAAATTTTAACCTCGTTAAATTTTAAGAATTTTCCTGAAAAAAATATGTTCACTCTTAAACTTAAAAGGAAAATTTACAACGTCAAGGCTAGTAAATTACACAAGCAAATCAAAAACACTTACATATATAATGGAAATGGCTTATGGCACAAAGAAAGTGACAACTACGCTAAGAAAAAAATCGGAAAAAATAATAGGCCGACAAATTTTTAAAACGGAAAACTTTCAATTAAAAAAAAATCAGGATCGGATTCGAACCCTTGCCGTTCAAGGCATAGTCGTAACCTCTATGCCAAATTTGCCGGAGAAGCCAAGAATTTGAATTGATTATAATCAAGCTATCAAAATATTCAATTTTGTTAAACAAGTTGCTAGCCTGAAAAAGTTTATATCCCGACTTGATAATAATGACTAATCTCAAGCGTAAACGTTGATCCAACCAAATATTTTAAAAATTCTGGATTGATATCACTTCAAAATTCGTCAAAAAAGCAGCCCAAAATGTTACTCAACAAAGCAATTACCAAAGATAGCCACAAAAAACTAAATAACTCAAAGTCCGAGTTGAGAACGAAACGCTCTCAGCCTAAGCTACCAATTACTCACTGAAATTCTGTCAAACCTAAAACGTTCCTTCAGGCAGTATGATTTTTCATCTCATCTCAGTAATTGGAATCCAATCAGGTATTCAACAACGATCAAATTCGAAACCGTGACTGACCACAGACAGAATCGGACAGTCGGAAAAATGTCAATGAACTCTCAAAAAATGATACAATTTATTGAACAATTTTCATTTTTTGAGTTTCAAAGGGTTAAAACTCTTTCAGTTTCAAAAATCATTTGATTGAACTTTTTTTCATGTATCTCACCCAAATTGAAAACAGTAGATCAATAGGTAATTCTTTTGATTCTACTGGGAAGCTCAAATTTAAATTCACTTATGAAACCACAATTGAATCATCTTTTTTGCTTGAATTGCACTTCAGCGATCCAAAGCGTAAATTTTTCTCTTTTAGCCAATGAATTTGAAGTGAAATTTAAAAGAAATCAATAATCAGATCACAAAATAAAATAAATTTCAGCGTGAATTCTTCACTTAGTTCAATGACACTTAATAGATGCCTTTGATTCGCTCATTGATACTAAATAAAAATGCTCGTATCAGAGCGAAGTCCTCAACCTTCCGACTACCACTCGCGCGCTATGTGTATGCAACATCTTTTAAGGTATTAAACCAAAAAACATTGGATTGAATCCTGAGCCGTTTTAATTCGCCACCACTTAGGCATCAATAAAAACAAAATAAACAAAACTGGTGCCAAATCGACAATCTCCAAAACCGTAACTATACGACTAATGATTGCAGGTAAACCATCTTTCAGTTTTTAGCATCAGACATTGACCTCTTTCAGATGGTTCAAAATTACGTCAAAAACTGATAAATAAATTTGTCTGAAAAACACACCAAGCGCAAGAATTATATCCGGGAACAATGAGAACAAAAGGCGTTTAAATTACTTTTCCTGTAATAGTTATCGGGTGCCTTCGACAATTGGTTATTGACGTCAAAAAAGTCTGATTTGTTGAAAAACAAAAAAATCTCGGATTTCGGAATTTAAAAAAGATGCGGGCAACTAGTGAGTGTGTTTCTGTATATCAGAGGTGGCTTCTGAACACCCTATCTGACTTTCAAACGTTAAATAGAGAAATACCAAAATTAAGAAGTAAAATGCGTACGAATCAAAAATTTTCATAATTTATCAAAAAAAAGCTATATCACAGTGAACAAAAACAAGACAAATAAATGGCCAACTCATGGTTGGAAAATGGTAAAAAGAACAATGAAACCGAAAAAAAGATTGAAAATATTTCAACTTTCGAAGAAAAAATTATCACATTCACGCTCTTTAAACTTCAAGAACAATTTTTGATTGGCGCTGTTTTACACAAATTTATCCCATTCAGAATCAACTGGACTAAAAGTAACATTTTTAATTTGCTGGAAATTCAGAGAACTAAGGTCCATTTTAAAACTAGATTTCTTTCAAATTTTTCGCGACCTTAATACTTCTGCTGTTCGATAGTGGAATTTGTCTTCTTTTTAACAAACGAAACAAACGAAAAGAACTGAACTTAAAATTAAATCAAAAGTCAAACCACAAAAAAAAATCAAAATTGAGTGAGCCAATTTTGAAAAATTTTCGTGGAAAAAATTAACAAAAATCACCAAGACCTATATAACTCTTCACTACGTTCATTAATCTTAATCACTCCGTTCATAAAGGTATGCTAAGCGGGAATAAAAAAAGCCTATGACAGTAATAACTTGAGATAAGAGATAAGTCTTCCCATTATTGTCCCTCCCTCGTATAAAAACATAGCCACTAACAAATGGAAAAGAATGATGAACGCAAGAAAACAAAATATATACATGCTCTGAAAGCTTTGAATTCCAAGAACAACTTATTATTGGCGCTTTTTTAAATAAAAATAACCAAAGTTGAGAAAACTGGACCAATAATTAAATTTCTAATTCCGCTGGAAAAAATCTGAAAATTAAACCCCACTTTTGAAACTAGAAACCGATCACGTTTTTCGTGAACTTTAAAATTTCGCTGTTCGATGGCGAAGTTTGCCTTCCATTTAACAATGGAAATGAACTGAAAAAGAAAACTTAAGTTAAACCGCTAAAAATTTAAATTGAGCCGAAAAATATAAATGCGCATGTTTATGTTTACAGATTCATACATAAATCGGAGCGCAGCGCCTAGTTCCCATTTAAAAACATATGGATGCACTAAGTTATGAAAGCACAGCGATTATTTTTATTTCATAAAAACTGACAAGAAGGGGGGGGCATAACTTTTTTTGATACTAGGCTGGGGGATATAATCAGATAGACTCGTGGAAATCATTTCGTTCTTCATTTAAAAACATCAAGAACTAGGGAAAATCGAACGCATCATATTCACCATTAAACCAAATGGCAAGTGAAAATAGAAAGCCTAACATTGATTCACAGAAATTTTTTAAAATATATTTTGATATATATATTTTAAAAAATATCAAAAATTCCAAGTTTTTCAACGTTGAAAAAAAAACACTGTTAATTAACAATTTGTATTTTAACCAGGCAACCCTGCAGTACAGTACGCCATTACCCATTAGCAATGTTTCAGGAAAGAAACTCTGAAAGATGATAAAGAAGAATGACAAAATGACATTGGAATCATAAAGGACGCAAATGACGAAGGCAAAACACCGACAGAGTTATGTCTCGGCTCTCAGTTGGTTATATTTTTCAATACTGCTCGATCTATGCGCAAAATAGTTCAATAAATGTCGCCCCAGAAATCCATCAATATGATTATTTGGCGACCGACGAATGTCGGAATGGATAATGCACAACCAGAGTTAAAAGGAGAAAGAGGAAATAAAAAAAGAACAGATCTAATTTATATATTGCAAGGTGTGTTTACATATTTGTGCGAATGGTGATTAGCGATGCGATAAGAAAATATCGAGAAGAGCTCAGAAAGATAAACAAAACTTCACCGACTAATTTAAACCATCCAATATCACAACCAAATTCCTGTTTAAAAGGTAAATGGAGGCGAAATAGCGAACAAAATAACAAATTCAACGAGAACTCCCAAAAGACGTGAGAAAAATAACAACAAATCTAAATTCGAGATAAAGTCTGGTGAATTGGTAAAAAGAAGGAAGGCTTCTATATGAGCCTTAATATTACAAAAACTGTCACCCCTGCGGTGAAAAATTGCACGAAAGTGATAAATCAATGTCCATTTGAAACAATAACATGCGCAAATCAAGCGGTAAAACATAAAAGTGAATGTCATACAATACTTGAACAGCATGAGCTATTTTCAATTGAGAATTTAATTTGACCGTGACATCAATATCAATTTTACTACTTTAATTGATCCTAGGTTACTTATTTTTCAATAACTGACGGTGGCAACGATGGCTTCTTCAAATCCGCCGCAGTCACCACCTCTAAAAACGAACACTTTTTATCAGTTCAAAACTAAGCAAATTATTTGGGCTAATTATTGAGCTAATGCAAATGCTCTTTCTGATAAGCAACATTCTATAACTCTTCTGATAATGCAGCAAATGACTTCTGATTCATTTCAGCGCCCCTTGAATGGTTGATTTTTTAAGTTAAATTAAAAGTATTTTCTAGTTCACCAGGTAAAAGTTGCACCGAGCTAATAGCGCATACGACTCAAGCGACCTGACGCAAAGATCTGAGAACTAGCTACGAGATCAACTTTGAATAAAAAATTTCGAAATGAGACTTTCGTTTCTGCAAAGTATACACTAATTGGCCACAAAATGCTCCAGTTGAAAAAGTAGAGCTATCTTTTCAGTTGTGGATTTATGGGAGGATGCAAAATCCCCCTTCAGAGATTTGACCCCTCACCCCCGAAGAGCTTTGAAAATCAGCCCCCTCCCTCGAGAAAATCCGCACCTGATTTGGCATATGTTTTTATTAGATGTCAAAAGCGGTCAATATCAAACATTTTTTTCAACTTATTTTTCTTGCCTCACCAAAGCTCTTGCATCGCTTTGAAAACTATATCAGTAATTTCAAATAGGAAAATAGTTAAAACGACACCCAACTAACCTTATTTTCCTATTAAGTAATAGAAAAATAATGCGACCAACAAACCAAAGTTTAGCCAAAAAGAAGAGCTTCACCTCACAGACAAATAGGATAAGTAGTGTCAATCATTTTGCAGTAATAATAATAATACTGAATGTTGCCGCTTTTTTTGCACTGAGGCGTGTTCATTGCGGCGCTATTAGGTACAACGGGGGGACGAGAAACTCAAAAAAGTAGCAGCATTTGAGCACCGCCTGATATCTCTTAACTTCCATTACATTTCATTACAATTTCATCATCTACCTCAGGGGTTATTCTCCTCATAACAGAAGGTTCAAATGGCAGAAAGTTCAAACCACTGACAAAACACCGTTTAAAGCATTAAGCAATCTTCCAGCTCAAATACATACTCTTTAATACTGAATTTAGCATAACTAGTAAAACTAGCTTATAGAGCTGCAGAGAGAGCAAAATTTGATGCATGGGGGCAGAATTTAGCATCAAGCTTTCGTCTTTTTCTTCCAATCGGTCTTTCTGCCACGCAGGATTGTCGCTATTTACCCATATGAAACTACCAAATATAGACACATTTAAGTATTATTACAAAAAATTAATAAGTCACCGATGCAAAACTGCACGAAAAAAGGAAACAATCCGATATTATATTATTTGGTTCAAAAATTGAAGCGAATTAAGCAATCATATTAGGACGAAGATCCAACTAATTTTATAAAGTAAGCAGAAAACATAGCCAACAAACAGTTGGTAACGTTTTAATGGAATCAAAGAAATAAAAAAAAACGATAAACGATTGACTTTTTAAGGTATTTTTATTCGAGTTTCAAAGAAAAATTATTAAAGCACTTGAATTTTCTGAAGCTTAAGTAATTTTTATTGGGAGGGAACTATGAGGGCTATTTATGGAAGATGACATATAACGATAAGTGATTGCAACAGCCTCAAGGACTCAATGGGGGCGGACGTCCCCCCCCCCCCCTCAGGAATTCGACCCTCTGCCGACCCAATGGGTCCCCCTTTGTACTATTTTGAGATATCCATTTTTGGCTGACTGGCCCTAAATATATTCTAACGGCGCCAATATATACTAATTTTGAGGGGTGAGCTTTTTTGGCCTGTTTTTTCGAAATTTTGACCGCGGCGCAGAAAATTTGGTTGAAATGGGGTCTTTGCAGTGATTTATGAGAGCTAAGAAAATCTGTTTGGTCGACCTAAAACAAAAAAAAACTCGGCAAAATCCCCCCTCGAGAAAATCCTAGATCCGCCCCTGCAAGCGTTTGTTAGTATTTTTATGAATGCAATTTACTCATATCAGATGCGTCATCCAACAAAAGACTATCAAAAAAGCGTTAAAGAGCTATAAAAACGAGAACAAAAAACAGCCAAGAGTCAGTTGGAAAAGATTCAATGAACTCAAGGGAACCTAGACTCTATTTAACTTTTTTTTTTAAAAATTTTTCATGTTTTGAATTTCGTCAAAATATATATCACGTTGATTTTTTTTTCTGATTTAGAAAGAAATCGAAAGTCAAACAGCAAAAAAAAAACAAATCTGAACGCGAACAATTGTGAAAAATGTTCCTGAGAACTTAATAAAAGATAAGTCCTTTATTCATTAACTTTTCGAAACAATGAATTTTGCTTTTCTTAGATTTTGAGTCTAATAAAAAAAATTTGTCGTTTCAACTTAAAATGCGCGTACAATTACGTATAAACTTTAACTACAGCATAAATCTTTTAAGAATGTCTGTGTGTGTAATCATTCATTATCTAACTCGTTACCCTGATTGATTCACGGCTAAACCGGAGTGATTAATTTTTCGACACATCGGTCTAAAAACTTTCAAATGTGGTCAACTATTTCCTGAAAAAAAGGCAACAAACCGACAAAAGTGTGTACCAGTTACTTTGACAGTTGTTTTGCTGGTACAACTTGCCAGAACACATGCTGGTACAACTTTTCGATTTCAACAAGTAAATGAACGGATTTTTTCTTCACGTTTTCGCCGTGTTCTCTGCAAATATAAAAGATATAGAATTAAAACTTTGACATAAGCTAGATGAAACTCGGAATGAGCGACGAAACTTGGGAGGATCTTACCTAATCAAATACTGCAAAACCTAAATTTGAAGGCGTAGAAATGTCAGTAAAACAGAACTAGTTTCAGAGGTGTACTTCCTCAAAATCAACACAAAGAGTTTGAATTAGAGTTCTTCGGGAAGCTGATGATTTTTAAGTAATCTCTAGGTGTCAGAAAAAAAACGACATAAGCCAGCACAAGAACTATTCCAGCATGAAAAATGACATCTTCGATCCATGCACAGGGTTCTCATATGCAGTTATGCTGTCTCTAAATTTTGTCCAAATTTTGGAATAAGCTCCCAAGACTTTTAAAATGAGTGGTCAAAACAGATACAACCAGTTTTTGACGCCCGACCAAGTATATCTTTCAACCCTTTTGTCTGTCGTTTTTTGAGCCATTCAGCGAGAAGATCATCAGCTTCCCTAAAAACAAGTTTAATCCCAGAATTTCAAACTCCTCGTGTTTTTGAAGATGTTTACAAAGCAAGGACACCTGATACTTGTTATGATTTACCAGCTAATCTAGGCCTTCAAATTGAAATCTACAGTATTTGATTCGTTAAGATCCTTTCAAATAGTTTCATCTATCATGAGTCAAAATTTTAACCCTATATCTTTCTTTAGTTTTAGAGAAAACGACAAAAACATCAAGAAAAAATCCGATCATTTGCTCCTTGAAAACAAAAAAATTGATATTTCAATGTCCCGTGACTGTATATCAACAGAAATCATTATTGTATTCACATCCGACTAATGACATACTTCCATAGCCACTCAATGTATCTAAAGCCAGTGGCTAAAAATGAAAATAAAGCTATTTTATGTTCACTAAAATCAAAAGCTTCGATACGGCTATTTTTTCTTACTGTTTGTTGGCCATGTTTTGAATCGAAATTACGATTTTTTTCTGTTTTTTGGCTGTAGCATACATCCCTACAAATGTCTTACTTTTTTATCAACATCACCCCAAACTTCCCCGGAAAAACCGCCCGATAATAGTTGAGATTTATGGTCCCGGAATACACAATAGGGACAGTATCCTCCAAGACACAGCAATTGCATCTTTTACCACTTTAAACTTTTTTAACGAACTTAGTTTCCTGCCTTTCATAAAAACAAATCAACTATAAAACAGCTACACCCTCTAAGTGTCAAGCAGGCTATTTCAGAAGCAACTCCCCCGAAAGTACAGACACTCTCCCCGTTATCTCATCTACTGAAGAACCCTTCGTGCTCGCGGCACCAGGCGAACCCTTGCCCAACTAAGGTCTCGCTATAGTATTTTCCCAAAAACACTTATTTTACAGAATAGACCCATATGTCCCTCCAAACTGCCCCCACTCAACTTCTTCACGCACCACTTTACACCTTTTTAAAGGTGCCAAGAACACCACTACTCTAACCCCAATTGACCTATGGCTTCGGGCGACCGAAATTGCAAAGTTTATAGGACTCAGTTTGAGCATACCGGACGCACCCCAATTGTAGGATTAGGAGTTCATTTAAGGATTTAACTCTGAGCGAATTGAAATGTCCGGCATACTAGGCAGAATTTTTTATGCGTACTGCGAACAAAATATTTTGCGGCAAACTAGGAACAATTTTTTTCCAGCAAGCTGAGTATTTGACTCTGTGACAAGCGAACATATAAACCATATTTGTACGTCTGATCAGTTTTGTAATGGAGAGCATGAAATAGATTTTGAAAATTGAAAAATCAAAAGTCAAACCACCAAAACCGGATAAAATTTAATGTTTCTTTAATAAAACTTTCTAATCAGACTTTTCCGGCGAAATAACTCAAAATTACCCCACCTATATATGAAAAATTATCTTTGCATGCTACTACTTGATAAAGTACTTTCAAATTTCATGAAAGAGTTTCAAGGAAAGAAAACTCGGATATTTAAAAACTAAAAAAAAACGATTCATTAACTTGCCAACTCCACCAGGATGCTTACCTATAAAACATCATGGTGCATGCTTTACTGAATAGTGACCTTGCTTGAAACTTGAACACGTTGATAAAATCGATATCTTAAATATGTGCTTTAAATCGCCTCATTTCAGCTTTCATAATTACAAAGTGCATTATGCCTTTCTTATAGCAAACGACCTTGAAATGAACTCGAAAAATGAAAAATGTACATAAACCTAAAGGAATTCATATGAACATTTGTAAGTATGAATAAACTTTTGTAATTAGAGCATTTTAAGACTTCCTGAAAAAAAATCAAAAAAACCATCACGTTCATCGACTCTTAAAAACTGGTGCCACTGCCATCCGTTTTCCTTGATTTCAGAAAAGCGTTTGAGATCCTTAAGCATGAAATTTTAGTACAAAAAATCTTCCAGGGAGAAACAAAAGCTTTTTCTTTATTTTTTCCGAACTCCTATTTATTATTGGCTAAGAATCTTATGATCAACTAACTATTAATTATATACCCAGCGTCTCGTGGCAAGAAAAATCATTCGTTCAATTCGATTTCCATGTACAAAGGAAGATAAATTAAAAGATGTCGGCGTGATTTCAAAATGTTTTTTTTAACTTGATGTGTTACTATGAATTGATTGATTTGAAACTATTAATAAGTGGGCTCTTATTAAGAAACTGTGCGAGCCAAACGAGCTCAAAATCTCGGCTAGCTAAATCCAATTATTAAATTTTCGTTCCGGCGAATTCTGATTTAGAATACTTAATGTGCAACAGTATAAGCGAAAGATTGAACTTATCGGAAATGGAACAAGACTTTTGACCAAAAAACCAAACATAGCCAACGGGCAGTGCAGTTCGAAAAGAACCATAACGCGAGTAAAGAAAAAAATACTGACGAGTTTTTTTGAAAAACTCAAATTTCGAAGAAAAAAATTGATGATCTTAAAGCTCTTTGAATTTCAAGATCAATTTATGATTGATACATTTTTAACAAAAATTAACCCAATTTGAGAAAACTGGATCAAAAGGCATATTTTATAATCATCTGGGAAAACTGAAAATTAGAATCCACTTTCGAAATTAGAAGCCGATCACATTTTTGCTGTTCGATAGAGGAGCTTGCCTTCCTTTCAACAAAGGAAATGAAAAGAACTTGAAAAAAAAATAAAAAGTCCAACAGCAAAAAATCAAATTTGAGTGTGAACCAATTTTAAATAGCCAAGACCTACAAAAATAATCACTACGTTCATTACTCTTAAAAAGTATGCTAAGCGGGAATATAAGAAAAAAGCACTAACATAAGATAAAGTCTTCAAAATTTCTCAAACAGGTTTTTTTTCCAAAAACGCTGCGTTGAGTTCAACAATTTAGCAGGACTAGGCAGCACATTTTAAGAGTTAACGCAAAAACTGTGCTTAAGAAGACCTTTATCGAAAGGTAGTTACCGTGAGCTTCATGAAACTTTTACATTTACTGTTTTTCAAATATAAAGAAACAAGACAAACTGATTAGATAATTCGTCCCTCCCTCGGTAAGGATTGAACATCAAAAATTTAAATGAAAAATTAACTCAACGATAAACAAAACGATCGAAGATTGAACTGAATAAACTATAAGACATATCGATGAGATCAAACAATTGTTTTTTGAGAAATAAAAACAGTTGCAATTTGTAAGGAATGCTTGACTAATAAAGATGTAATTCAAGTAAAAAAATGCTTTTAGCGTAAAATGATTCCATAATCAATACCATGGGTTATATAATCTGACCTGAATTGAAATCGATTTCTCCTGTTTCAACATAAATACTTGTGTGCAAATCAAATTGATTTTCACTTACGTTGACGGAAATTCGACACCCACACATTGACTTGTTTGATTAAACAACTCCATTATAGGACTGGAGACTGAAGATAATTAAA
The DNA here is from genome assembly GCF_963678635.1 of Symsagittifera roscoffensis. NCBI lineage: Eukaryota > Metazoa > Xenacoelomorpha > Acoela > Convolutidae > Symsagittifera > Symsagittifera roscoffensis. The sequence goes on along the minus strand of NC_087070.1, from coordinate 3,935,340 downwards.
AGTTAAAAAGTTAACACTAAAATCAAAAAACAACTAACTTAGCAAAAATCCGGTCTAAGTTCAATTCATTGCGAGTACTTTGATTGTTTGGTAAAGTACCCAAAAAACCTATTGAAATTTCAATTGTTTGGTAAAGTACCCAAAAAACCTATTTGGGAATTGCCTATTTTGGGGAAAATAATTACAAATTTTACGATTTTGACTTTTAAAAGCCGAATTCTCATAAAATACAGAAGCAATCAGTTTGACGTATAAAAAGTCTACCAACCAATAGTCAACTCTGAGAAAGCTCATAAACGGTTTTTCAGATTTTTATGGATTTGTTTCTGAAGTCGTCAACCACATTCAGTAAATTTCCTTTATACTAACCTTTTGTACTCAGTGTGGAAAAAGAATTAGCAAGTGGAAAATTTCAGAAAGCCACCTATTCAAAAAGTAACAACCTGAAAAGAAAAATTAACCGTTGAGAAGTGGACAGGAGAGTTCATAACAAAGGAATGAAAACACTACAGGGGTTTCAAAGTGACAAAAAATCTATAAATTAATCGACACCTACATTTTACCCACTTGTTCAATTACCATCCGAATCTTCATATTAATTATGGTGGGAACGGTGCTAGGTAAATAAGACGACAGGTCATTGAAACGAAACCAAGACTGATTCAACTTTCTTTTCTAATTTGTTGCATCTTTTATTTAATAAACGAGAGAAGCCAATCTCAAAACTTTAGTGGCTAAGGTAATTGGGATCTCTAATTATCCCCCTTTGGTACCAAGTAACAAATTGCCACCTCTATAATAAACTAATATAACAATTAAGCATATTTCAGACCAATAGTGACGAATCCCCCCCCCCCTTAAATTTGTCTTCTTAAAGTCCCAGTGGAATTTATTTTCGTCATAGTAGCAGATCATGTCAAATGTAATTAAGGTAAGAGTTTGAGAGATGCAACAAAAGTCTGCAAAGACAAGGCAGGTCAGTTCAGATCACGTCAATTGTAAACTAAATTAATCGAGCACAAAGAAACGACAAAGTAATTAACTAAATTAAAAACTAATTACACACAAACAAGATGGAAAGTATCTACAAGAAACGAATAATTCGGGTTTTCAAGTCAAAGGGTAGAGTTCCTTGAGGTTGTTTCTTATTCTTCTTAGTCTGAAAAAAGAATAGGGAAGTGAATTGAACACAAAACAAACTAAATCACACGAGAAATAAGAAAACAGAGCTATGTTTTGTTTTATTTCATCAGCCAACATATTTTCCATCAAAAATTATCACCAAAGCTCAATGACATAACTCGGATATGAGCTTAAGAGCCAAATCACACCATACCTAGGAAAGCTGCACAGCTGGCCAGCCAATAGAAATTTGCAACTCTCCGCCGACAAGTCATCATCAACCATCTTTACAACTTGGACTAAGGAATTAGCCATCTACCCCAAGCTTGAAATTGAGTTCCTATTCCGCTTAAGTCAAAACCCAAACTGCTGGGCGTGGTCTTTAATGACCTACTTAGTTCAATGAACACGTCAAAGTCACCACTGACGAATTACGAAAGCGAAATTATGTCATGAAAACGTTGTCCGGCAATGACTGGGGTTGTTCCAAAGGAACACTGACAGTGACATACAAGGCCAGCGGGCGCAGTGTGCTTAACTTTGGAGCACCAATCTGGTCTCCATCATTAAGTAATAAGAACTCGAACAACCTTCAAGTTCAACAAAACATTGCCCTCAGAACAATTATTGATGAGCTTCACAGTGAAACTAAAGTATTGCCTGTACAGACTGACACAGATATGCTGGCAACACAATTTCTAGTCAGATGCCACAAGAGTCACCGTTCCGACTATCAGACAACCCAAAATCCAGTTGAACGGTTCATCAAACACACACTGCGCACCACCCACGGTGTTGAAATCCAACAGTATTTGGATGAGGGCTTAATAATTAGTAAACTATCGGAAAGCTCTGAAGGTTATCCATCACAACCAGGTTGAAACTACCTCAAACCTTCAAAGGTATCAGAACGTGTACCGCCTTTTCTGCCGGGGAACAAGGGCATTGGGCAGGGACTAGCGGAAACCCAATCAACCTTCATCTCCTATGAAGATGAAGTACTGGAAAGCAATGGCAACCAAGAGCCAAATCGAAACGAAGCTGACCCCACAAAATCGCGCAGATGATGGCGTTGGGCATAACTACTACAAAAACAACCACAGCTCAATTTTAAGTAGCGAATTTATCAATATTTGAATGAACGGATCTTAAACTTTTCTAATAATAACTGAGCATTGCCAGTAGGATTGATTTAATTGATAAAAACCGCCGAGGGCATATGGTACTATGGGTTTCTCGTTAAAAACTATTTCGTTTTTTCATTTCAATTTGACCGAAAATAAATCACTCTATGATCAAAGACAACATTTCCCATCAGTTAATTCGCCAAAAAAAAACAAATAAAACGTTCAAACTTCAGATTGTCAAAACAACGAATAATGAAAATATGATTTAATAAATATCTTTGAAGCTGAAATTTTATTGAAGTTCGAGCTTTCGGATGATTCTTTCAGATGTAACCAGAGCATTCCAGATTATTCGGATTTAAAACTTTGGTTCTTTTAGAAAAAATTAAACCCAGAAGGGAGGGACAGGTTGCGAACAAAAAATGGTGGATTGATAAACAGATACAAAACAGGTGCAAAAATAGAGATTGAAACATTCAAAAATGCTAACAAGTCCGACTCATTATGACATTTAAGACAGCACGAAAAAACGTGAGACATGTAATTAGAAGAGAAACAATATATTGAATTACTTGGTGGCAAATCTTAATGGCCACTAGCTGTTTTTTTTTAATAAAGATAAATGACAGAATAAGGTTTTCTTCGCATTGTTCCCCCCCACTATTTGCTAATGATACTTCAGTTAACTTTTGGGACAAAAATTAAGACAATCGAGAAAAAGTTTCAGGCAATTTTTCAAACAATTCAGTAACTGGGTCGCAAAACAAATTTACTGTCACATTACGAGGACAAAAGGTGCATTTGGTGAATTGTAGGTGGATTCCGCAACAGGCAAAAATCACATTTGTCGCGGAATCTGCAACATTGCTACTTTACTTTGATCTTGTTGGCTGTTTTGGACTCCACAAACAAATATCTAAAACACTGTACCGCTCAAAATCGTTTCAAAAACAAGCGAATTTGGGGAATCCAAAACTTTATGTAGGAATTTACAATACAGGTATTCCTAAGCGGCATCCACGGAATTTTCCGAGGGACCCGAATTCCAGAGACCTACATACACCAAAATGTGCGAATATTCAGTGCACAGTTTGGTGTCTTAATGCAGCTCATCGAAATCACAACTGATGCAACTTGGACAAGGGTAAAAAAAACCACATCAAGTTTTAACTCTGTAAGTTTTGGTGGGGATATTCAGATTTTATTGGTAGCCTCAAATATCTAGAAATTCTGATAGACAGGAACAGCTTTAGAATTCATATCGACAAAGTTCGCAAAAGACGGCAAAAATCAATGGAGTATTGTAACGGGCGCGCCTTGTTTTTTTAAAGATCAAAAGATTTTTTAAAAATCAAAACTCTGTTCGATTTCGCCGGCCAGGATGTTTTGTTAAAATAACGCATGCTACCACGTGTAAAAAGGCAAATCAAATCAAACCTCAGATTTTCGATGTTTCATAAAAGGAACGGAAGGAAGGAAATAAAGGATTTAAACATCAACTTCTAGCTAAAGACACATCTTATTCGTTCGCAGAAACAATGAAATTCAGCGACTGCAGAAATTTCAAATAAGGTAAACGAGGACAAGCGAAAGAAACAAGGGAGCTTTTATAATTAGGATGCTGTTGCTAATCAATTCATAAACTCTACATCGGGTAGCTTGAAAAAAAAATGCTGATATTTAACTGATGATATCTTTTCGGGATTCTTTCTATATCTTTTCGGGAGTTTTATATGTAATTCTATCTCCGCTGAGAATTCAGACCAAACTCTTCGAACTAGGACCACCGGAAAGGAAGAACACAAATAAGACGGCAAGCCGTAGAATTTGCAACGATCAGATCAGAACTAAATTATGCTTTAAAAAATAGATTGAATTTCGGATAGAAGCTATTTTCAGAAAAGTTTATATGCATAACGAACGATAAATGTTTTACTAAAAATAGCATTTCATTAACCTAACGCACCAAATTAATTTCAAATCTATTGATCAGGAACTATATTATTTTCGATTACTCTTGTCCAAAACAAGAAAAGGTCATTTATATTATTCATGCCAAACAACTTTCGGATTGGTGTAAATTTCAACAATTTTCGGATTGTTGTACATTTTCAATAATTTTCGGATTAAGTACATTTTCAATAATTTTCGGATTAGTGTACAATATCAATAATTTTCGGATAGTTGCAGATTTTCATCTTTTCGGAGCATTGCATGAAGCAGCAAAGCTACCCATTTTCAGACCCAATTTAAAACTTCTCATTGCACTATTGGGGGTTGTTAAAAAGCAATATCAGTGAGCTCCATTTGATTAAGAAATCTAGACATGATCTTACCAGTGTGGGCTGGCTTACAGTACTTAATGCATTTTTCGACGCCGAATTATAGTTTTAAACAATCGATTGAAAGAAAACATAGCAGTGAGAGTCAACAGTGTCAATTTGGGAGATTACTTATCACAAATTTTAATTTAAGAAACATAAAACAGACAATTGGAAAAAGAGTCAAGAAAAAATTGATGCCCTTGAAGCTCTTTGAATTTCTAGAACAATTTATGATTGGGACTTTTTCAATAAAACTGAGCTGAACTTAAAAAATCCCAAGTCAAACCGCCAAAACATTAATTTGAGCCTGAAAAAAATCATTGCGACCTATATAAGAGTCTGAACTACGTTTATAGACTCTTAAAAAACCAAGAACCAATTAGCATGCAGTTCACGAAAAGAAACCATATATTAAATCAAGGACGCCGAAAAACAAAACCATTTTTTTCTGCGAATTCTCACCGTGTAGCTTTTTTGAATTTAATGCTGAAAGTATCCTTAAACATATCACCCTAGAGCCCTTTCAAATTAAATTTTCTTTACATGATTGGCAGTTTTTTGATGAAACCAAACCAACTTGAGAATATTGGATCAAAAGACAATTTCAAAAAAGTCTAACGATAGAAACCCACTTTTGAAGCAAAAAGACATTCACTTTATTGCACAATTCCCACTTTTGTTTTTAGAGAGCGCAACTTGCTCTTAAGTAGATTGACACTAAACAACACGACCTTAAGTAGATTGACACTAAGTTCGTAATTGAAGTAAAATCAATATTCAAGACTTTCTGTATAAATTTTATAGTACTCACATGTTTTGATAGACTTTTTTCTATATCTTTGAAAACTGTTTTTTAAATTAGACAAATTGTAATTTTTGAACGTGGTGGGCATTCAATTTTATGTAACTGATAATTTTGCAGTCTGAAAATTGAACTCTACGCACATAACAAAAAAACATGAGAATCTGTATAAGAAAAGAACTTATTAAGCTCGTAAACTACTGTTAACAGAATCAGTTTATAAGAAAATTAAATCGTGTACCAAGGTGTAATGTCCAAACCGCCGCAATTGTTTTCACCATCAGAGGTTTCCTGTGAAATACTTTTCAAATGAATATGAAGTGGAACATTGGCATTAAGAAACATAGCAAACAGGCAAATAGACAACTGCTACCGAAATAAGAAAGCAGAAAATAAATGCTTTTCAAAATAAAAAAAGCCAACAGACAGTTAGAAAAGAGTCAAGTAACGCAAATAAACAGAAAAACTGACTGGTTTTTTGAGAAAATATTAACTTTCGAATTTCCGAGAAAAAATTGTCCTAAAGCTCTTTTAATTTCTATAACAATTTATGATTGACACTTTTTGATAAAATTAAGTCAATTTGAGAAGACTAGATCAATAGGTAGAACATTCATTTCGCTGGGAAATCAGAAAAATAAATTCCGTTTTCGAAATTAGAATTTAATCTCGATTTTTTTTTACCTTACTTTACCCTTTTTTTTTACCTCGCTGTTCGTTAGTGGAGCTTGCCTTTCTTGAACAAAGGAAATGAACTGAACTTAAAAAAATCGTCAAAACGCGAAAAGTAAATTTGAGCCTAACAACTTCCTTTAAATTTTCCTAGCAAAAATACCTCGATCTAAATAAGAGTCTAAACTACGATCATCAACTCTTAAATACTTACATCACCAGTACCTTCATGCTCTCTGAATTTCGATAATGTTTTATGATTAAAACTTGTTACAAAACCCGACTTGTTCAAAACCCGATTTCAGAAAACTAGATCAATAGCTTAACTTTTGGACATAGCCAACTAACAGTTGGAAAAAAGAGTATTGAACGCAACAAAACTGAAAAAAATACTGATGTTTTTTCAAGAGCCTTCAACTTTTGAATTTTGAAGAAAGATGGAGGGCAACTTTTGAAAAAAATAGATGGCCTTAAAGCTCTTTCAATTTGTAGAACAATTTATGAGGGAAACTTTTTTGATAGAATTAACCCAATTTGAGAAAACTGGATCAATACGTAAAACTTTTATTTCGCTGTGAAATAAGAAAAATAAATTCCACTTCCGAAATCAGAGTCGATCACGTTTTTTGTGACCTTTACACTTAGGCTGTTCGATAGTGGAGTTTGCCTTCCTTTTAACAAGGGAAATGCACTGAATTAAAACAAAATCACTAGTCAAACCGCGAGAGATCAAAATTCAGCGTGAAGAAATTTTAAGACTTTTTCATTAAAAACAACAAAAAAAAATCAGCCAGACCTATATAAGAGTACTTACTGCGTTCATTACTCTTAAAAACTTTAGAAAAAAAATAATTTTTTTAAATAAAATGAATTGAAGGAGGCAGAGTAGTAAGCAAAATAGATCCAAAAGCAAATAAAAACTATTGGTATACGGTAGTAAGCAGGCAGTTGGCTTAGGGATACCGGTGTGCGCGCATGCCGCGTCGATAATTTGCTCATATTTTTGTAGAAAAACCTACCGCATGTTGGCAAGCTCTCAACACACTGGCGTCGCTACGGCAGTCATTAATTAACTGTCTAGGCTGTTTGGGCAATATACAATTAGTTGTATGCTGCTGAGCGGTTATAAAACCTAAGACTTTTTCTGCCCTAAAACCGTTCTGATAGTTGTCAGGTTACCGAATTGAACACAGATGAGAAACTGAAATTCGCAAACACAAGCGAAAGAACGCCAAGAATTAGCTTTACAGGTCCAAAAGAGAAAAAATGATATTAAAATAACTATTTTTTAAAAAAAAAAAGCCATCTATGGGAAGTGAACCTCAATCATCCGACATAAAATTCTTACAATTTGACTACCATACACAATCGTGCCATTGATGCTCATTGAAAACAAAGAAAAGCTAGAAAGATGCAAAAGGGAGCTTCGAAATGCACGAAAACATCTCCAGTTCATTCGATGAATTGACAATGCATCCACTGTGTTAACATATTAATATGGATCCACAAGCAGATAAAAAGGATTGATATGGGAAAATGCGTGTCTGTACAAAACAGTTCCATACAAAACAGTCCAATACAAAACAGTCCGAAAAAACATAGCAAAGTTCAAAAAAAACAGTCCCATACAAAACAGTCCCAAAAATAGTCCAAAAAATAGTCCAAAAAACAGCCCCATTGATCGAAGTGATAATTGTTCTAGAAGCTGATAAGTAAATTTATCTCATATTAAACACATTTTGATTCCAACTAATCCGGATAACAATAGGTAGTATAGTAGAGAAATTAGAACAACCTAGATAACAGCAGCGGCCACTCAATAAAAGCAATAATCTTCGAAACATTAAAGTTAACGCAATTTAAGAAAGTGGACTCTTTTTTTAATCTATGCAAAAAGAGACAGGTTGTTCAATCTGTTTCATTTGCAAACACTTGACAACACTCAATAGAAACGAAATTCACTATCTATCGATGGAAATCATACTTACAAACAAAAATTCTGAGTTACTGATTTTTGAAGGGTATGCTTATATTAAACACAGAACACTGGCAGACAACTCCCTTTCCTGGCGCTGATCGAGCAGCAGTATCCGATGTAACACCGCGACAGACTATTTTCGCAGCCCAACGTGATGTGAACCGAGAAACAGCTGTTCATTTACCTAGTTATTCTGCTAATCAGCAAGCTGTAAATAGAGTTCGACGCGAAAAAAGACCAAAGATGGCAGAGCCAACATCGCTGACTGGCTTTGAACTACCACTGGCTCTACAGAAAACCCACGACGATGGAGAGCAGTTCCTTCTTAACGATTCTGGTCCCCAAGATGAAAATCGGGTTATTGTGTTCGCCACGTTACCTGGATTAGACTTACTATCTTTATCGGATGATTGGTTCTGTGATGGAACGTTTTCGACTGCTCCCAATGTTTTCTATCAGATTTTTACTATACACGCTTCTGTTGAAGGATGCCTTATTCCTATTGTTTACGCTCTGCTACCCGACAAAAAGGAATCAACTTATTGTCGCCTTCTCAGTATTCTTAAAGTTGATTCCCCAAAACGCGTCACAATTGATTTTGAAGTAGCTGTGCGAAACTCAATAATAGCTACCCATCAGAGTGCTCAAATTCAGTTTTGTTTTTTCCATATGAGTCAAAGTGTCTGGCGACATGTTCAGTCGTCAGGCAATACTCACAATTACAACAATGACCTTAATTTTCGCGAACTTATTCGAATGCTTCTCGCAACAGCATTTCTGCCCGTAGAGGACGTCCCCACAGCTTTCGAGCTTCTGCAAGGTATGGCATCTGAAGAAAGTCAACCGATTTTCAATTATTTCGAGGACACATAAATTGGTAGACTGACTTCTCAAGGACGACAGAAGCCCAGATTTGATATGGAGCAATGGAGTTGCCATCAAAGAGTAAAAAACGACCATAAATTATAATCAGATTTTTCTTTTCTATTTAATTTTCACATTTATTCCATATTGCCAAGCAATAAAATTTTTTCCAAGTTAATTAATTTCCTTGATTTTTCAAAATTGAGCTAGAGTCGATTTGAAACCGGCAAAATAATGAATACATACAAGGTGTTGATTTTTCTTTTCCCTCCGCCCAACCCTCTAAGGTTGAACCCTTTGTTGTACCCTAGATATACCCGTTATCATATTTACCCGAATTTCAACTTTTTTCGGAAAATTGGAAAATTTTTTGTACCGCCGGAGATTCGATCCTTTGATCTCTAGAGTTTGAGACCAACGCTTTAACCACTATACCACGAGTCCTTTGCTTTTCATCCGAATTATTGTTCCAAATTTGGCTCTTTGATCTTTAATTGCCCCTGTTTGAGTTTTCAAAGCGTAGATCAATTCTGTCGGCGCCAAAAGATCAAGGTCATGAAATTCAACTGGTTTTGGACTGTTTTGTATGGGACAGTTTTTAGAACCTTTTTTTGATGTTTCGGACTCTTTTGTATGGGACTGTTTTGTATGGGACTGTTTTGTATATGCACCGGGAAAATGGTATACAGTAGTCAGCAGACAGTTGGCTTAGGGTCGCCGGCAAAAATTCAGCAGACAGATGGCTAAATGTCAACGCACATGCTTTGTTACAGGCAATTCAGACTTATGTTGAAACGTACCACTAAAAGTAACACTTTTAGGAGCGACTGAGGATGGAAAACAAAAGTTGAATTGTACTATCAAAATGCCTTCTCATCTCAAACAAAAGTTGAATCGTCCTATCAAAATGCCTTCTCATCTCAAACAAAAGTTTCATCGTACTATCAAAATGCCTTCCAAACGAATATTGAATCGTACTATCAAAATGCTTTCAAACAAAAGTTGAATCGTACTATCAAAATGTCTTCTCATCTCAAACAAAAGTTTCATCGTACTATCAAAAAGCCTTCCAAACGAATATTGAATCGTACTATCAAAATGCTTTCAAACAAAAGTTGAATCGTACTATCAAAATGTCTTCTCATCTCAAACAAAAGTTTCATCGTACTATCAAAATGCCTTCCAAACGAATATTGAATCGTACTATCAAAATGCTTTCAAACAAAAGTTGAATCGTACTATCAAAATGCCTTCTCACCTCAAACAAAAGTTTCATCGTAATATCAAAATGCCTTCCAAACGAATATAGAATCGTACTATCAAAATGCTTTCAAACAAAAGTTGAATCGTACTATCAAAATGTCTTCTCTTGCAAATACAGGACCTCTTTCACTTAGGTGCGAACAAACTTTTGATGATTGACCAAACACAGCAAAAAACCTTAAGGCATCAAAAAAGGCTGATTGGTTTGTCTACCCTTAAGCTCTATGAATTTCTTCATACCATGATTGACTCTTTTTTGATAGAATTGGATTCTTAACTAAACTTATTTCATTCAGACTTCTAAACTCGTTTATGAAAAACAACTTTCCGCTAGTTTGTGCTCGTTATTTGAACTTTTCTTTAAAGCTTCTGATTCGTTAGCTGAAATAAAATATGAGGTTAAAATAAAGTCAAACCGCCAAAATAAAAATAGAGCGCGAATGAAACATATGAACAAAAATCCAACTCCGAACCTTAAAATCACTCACGTTTTTTGGCACCATTTGCGCTTTTGATTTTAAGTTGCCTAAATTAGCAAGTGAATTTGAATTGAATTTAAGTGAATTGAAATGAACTTGAACGAATTTGTAGACCAGATTAGATGTGAAGCCGTCAAAAACAATTTCAAAGGTTTTCCTGAAAAAAATTACACGTCTTAAATAAGTAATAAACCATTTCAAATTATTCACTATATTCGTCAATTAGATAATATAGTTTTTGAAACAGGAGAATGCGTCTCCATTTATTGCCCCAACTTACTGCTCATCCAACTGAGCTTCGGAAGCTTTTATGGAACAGCCTCAAAAGCAATATGCGGAGTTTTCCATCTATTTCAGCAAAAACAGTAGGCAGATTAATGTATGTTTTACTGAGACAACGTTGTCCAAAAAAACTGAAGCAGTAGAACATAGCTAATCGAAAATTGGAAAAGAGTAATGAAACTAAGTAAACATAGAAAAACCTTGTTTGACGTTGAAAAAATCTCAACTTTCGAAATTCAAAGAAAAAAATCAAAGCCCTTTAAGCTCTTTGAATTTTTAAAACGATTTGTGATTGGCGCTTTTTTGATAGCATTCACCCAACTTGAGAAAAATAGATCAATAAATAAAATTTTTATTCCGCTGGAAATCTAAAAATTAAATTCCACTTTCGATACTAGAAACCGTTCACATTGTTTTTTCGCGCCAATTCCACGTTCGTCTAGACAATGCTTAAATCTGCTGCTTTATGTTTATTTTTTCCAATATTTTCTTTTATGTTTTCAGATTTATATATTTTTCCTTGTCTTTGAAGATCACAAATTTGTCTTTCATTTGATAAAACGGGCAGTGCTGTGTAACCAAATTGGGTTCATTAACTGTCCCCTCACTGTTTTTGGTGCTTCATATTTAAATTCTCTTTATCTGCAAATTTACATTAACAATGAGAAATAAATTCTTTCTTTCTTTCTTTCGAGAGTGCTATTTACGCCTTTTTCAGCATATGAACTTCAATTGAACTCAAAAACTGCAGATATACCTAAGTGCAATCATAAATGCATCAAAATGTATGAATGCACATCTGTAGTTATTAGAACATTTTCAGACTTTTTCCTGAAAAAAAAACACCAAGGCCTATATAAGAGTCGTCACTACGTTCATTACTCTTAACAAGTTAAGTGTAAATTATAGCCAATAAAGCCGAGCAAGGTAAAACGATTGAACCAAAAACAGTTGAGCCAAGATTTTAAGTTTCAGCAAACACAAGGCCTGAAATTTTACGAGAAATTAAGAACAAACTCGAAAGCAAATAAGCTCACAGCAAAAAAAAAACACAAATCGTTTCACTAAATCTTCTCCACATTGATCAAGTCGAAATTTGCACGTATGGTCTCGCATAAATGATACAGGCCGTTATGAACTTATATTAAGCGGATAGAGCGCAATAATTACACCCGGAAATAGAAAAAAAGCAATAACCCATACGTGTGTTGCTTTCTTCTTCCGTCATCAGGCGTAACATTCAGCTCGGAAAAAATTTTTAAAACTCGCTGTACCTCGCTGTCGTCGAAACTATCAGTGATTTTCTTGTACGCTGTCAGCCACCTGGCCTTGGCTCTATCTCTGTCCAGATGGGTCGCCTTTCTCTCCCCATGTGTAGTCCCGCCAATCACATCACCACTCTCCTCCAGCTGCAGATGATCAGATGGATCCTTCGTTTCACGCTCAAAATTCTCCACACGATCTGAACGTCAAACGAACTTGACCACTTCAAAATAATACTCATTTTTTGTTCCGACCACTGACAGTAGGGAAGAGGGTTGCGTAGCAGTTAGTAGACAACCACGTATCAATACCCGTCAGTAAGAAGGCAAATACTACAATAACCAATCAGAATCGAGAATCAAATAAAAAATTATTTATTTTCTGCGTTTTTCTTATCTCGATTCTGATTGGCTAGCATAAAATTTTCTATTGACTGACAAGCATGAATACGTGGTTGCCAGCTTACAGACCACGCGCCAGATAGAAGTTTTGTTTTCGAAAGTTTTAGTTATATACCCCTTTTCACGCAAAATCAGTTACCACAAATATTTAACAGAATGGGTCGATTGAAAATTTTCACAAAAACGAAAAACATTAGAATTTTTTTCCAATTATAGTCTAATCTCGAGCGAATCAGTGCGATAGAAAAAGACAGCCAACAGAAGATTGGAAAAGCGCAAAAGAACAAGAAACCGAAAAAAAATTGATTGAAAATTTTTGAACACTTACGAAAAAAATTAGATCAAATGGAAAAACACTTTGACCTTCAAAGCAAAATTAGGATTGACATTTTATGATGAACTAGATCGAATTTAAAAAAACTGAATCAATGGGTAAATATTTTTTCCACTGGGAAACCTAACATTTTAAATCCAATTTTGACTTGAATTCGTTCACATTTTTCGCGCCATTTCCCCTTTAGTAATCTGAGAGCGCAATTTACCTAACTTTTAGTTGATAAATATGAATTGAACTCTAAAAATAAATTTTCACCTAAGTGCATTCATAAATAAATTAAGATGTATTGGAAATCTGTTAATGAACAAAAGTTTATTTTGTAGAATTCACTTTTGTAGTTTATTAGAGCATTTTCATACTTTTTCCTGAAATCAAACAAAAATCGGGGCGCACGCCAGTTATGAGTCTAGATCATTGCTAAGTGACGCAAGCCAATTATGACGCATTAGCAGTACCAGTCAGTTTGAAAAAAAAATTACCAACTAACATGCCTCATTTTATAAAGCGGACGCATTTAAACTAGGATACGAAAAAGTTCATTTAGAACATCCTTTTATTTTGTTGCGGGTCTCTCTGCCTAGCTCTACGCTACAGATTCATGGGACCTTGAAGCTAATTAGCTATTAGTAATATAATAGTCTGTGTTGAAATCCTTAGCAATAGCTGGTTATTGATCTTCTGCACATACTGCAATAAATGAACACTTTCAAAATGAACACCAATATTTTCGACTTAGGTTTGAAAAAAAAGAGAGTTCATACTATCACACAAGCTTTGCTTGCATAATTAAAACTGACGAAGTTAAAAATGGCCTTTTTGGTTGATGTCGCTTGTCAAACAAACAAAACTTCCCCAAGCTGAGCGTCATACATTTTTCTGAACAAACAATTAACTCAGCCGATTCTAATTTTTTTGTTGTTTCGCTCCAGAACAAAACAGTATGTATTCACGAAAACTGCCAATAACTCACAAAAAGAATTCAAAGTTTTAAAATATCACCAATTTTCGGCACTGTTGGACACATATTCAGTTTCCGCACCGTTCAGCACCCCCAAAAAATTATCAAGACCTATTTAAGCGAAAATCACGTCATTTTAAACACTTAATCAGCGAATTACAATGTGTAAAAACAATTGACATTTTTTTTGTTTTATTCAGTTTGAAAGAAAACTGTCAATTAAGGCCTCTGATATTTTTTTTTCAGCATTCTTTCAATTCCTCTCATCACACTGCGCACAAAAAGAAACAGTTTTTCAATATAATAATAACAAGTATTCATTTACAATTAAGTTTTTTGGGTTTTTCTGTTATAAGGCCCAAAACTGCTCGTTTTAAAATTTGAAGAAAAAAAATGATCAAATTGCTCAAATCTGATTGGTTGAAATAATTTCTAGGGGTAAAAAAAATAGACTTTTCATTATAAAAGAGAAGCTCAAATAAAAGTTTGGTAACTATGGACCGTATAACAGAACACGTAACGTTTTTCCACGTTTTTTTTTTCATAATTCCAATTAGTTTACCTTGTTCTAAGTCTGAATCTCTCGATAGCTCCTTTGACTCGTTTCGTGTCCAGCTCTCGCTTTCCGAGAACTCCTCTCGGAATTTTTGCTCTTCGTCGTAATAAGATCTACTTTGATTAGGATACACATCTTGTTGATTCTGCCCTTGTTGATTGTACTCATCATTATTAGCCAACGCAGCTCGATGCTTGAGCAGTAGTTTCTCGTTGAGCGTTTCTGTGCCGAAGTCATCCTCGAGTTGACTTTCTCTGCTTTTCTGTTGTGGCTGTCCTGGTCTGTAAATTGCTGAATTCGCTGGTCGTAAATCGTAATCGAAGTTGTTCTTGTTGCGGTTTGGTTCGTATCTTTCGTTCAAAATTTGACTGCCAGTTACAGAGCTAAAAAAAAAACATACCTTTTATTTTCACTAATTGAAAAACAAAGCAACAGTTATTTGTAGGGTTCAAATGTCTAATGATGATTGAAAATCACGGCTACAACCCTGAATATGGACGATTGAAGAAAAGGAAGAAAACCAATGATCGAATTAATTATTCTTATCAAAAACTTTTCCTTATCAGGTAAAAGATAGCCAACAAACAGTTGGAAAAAGTCAATGGACTCAGGTAAAACAGAACAAAACTGCTCATATATGAGGCCAAAGCACATCCTGAATGTTCCGACTGCACTTTAAGGCCATTAAAAAAATGGGTTAAAAATTGACGAAACAATCAACAAAAAAAGCTTCATTTTCTTTTACAACCCCCCTCCCGGACGCAAGCTTGGTCAAGTTAACAATTTTCAAACCCCTATATCTTAACGAAAAATGGTCAGGGTGATTTTTTCCACTAAAGCTCCAGGCAACAAAACTTTCAAATGTTATAAAAGTTTCTTTCAAAAACGCTTGGTTAAAAAGTCGCAAACTGACTGAATAAAAAACCACTCCAAGCATGAATAATCCGCTTTTTCTTCGAAAGTCGAAACCAATAAATATTGTAACTTGAAAAACTTTCGAAACTCGGAGGAAAAAAATATGACCTTGAAGCTCTCAAAATTCAAAATACTTAATGGTCAACACAGTCCAAAAGAGAAAACTGGATCAATCTGTAATTCCGCTGCAAAACCTATAACCCAAAATCAAATTTCGAACATCTTTTCTCGCAACATTTCCGCTTTGTTAATTGGAGAGCTTATTTTGCCTTCTTTTTAGATAATGACTTTGAATTGAGTTTAAAATAAATCACATGTTAAACTGCAAAAGATCAAATTTGGCCTGCAGAAAAACATATAATCACCACGACCTATATAAGTAGGTGGCGTCCCTCATGCTTGAAGGACCGAATGCTTGGAATTAATTTTAGCTTACTTTCAGCCAATCAGAATTGAGTATTCAAGATCTCAAAGTAAATCACGAAAATCTCAAAGGAAGAAAATAAATCCAGGCCAATAGTGTTAATATTGACCGATTAGATAATAAGCAGATGAGTTTTCAAGACTGAGAAAATCTTATGATTTTGACCTCATTAATCTTGATGATTATCTGAATAGCATTGCGGTTGTAACCCGCAACTTGTAATATTTTTGATTATTTTGCACTGATTTAATACATTTTCTGTTAATTTGACTTCAATTTTGTGAGAAAGGTATTTAGCCAATAGAAACGCTTAGCGATTTTGATTGGTTGAAATTTTTCAAGCAGTCGGTCCTTCAAGCATGAGAATCCTCCCCATATAAGTATCTTTACTGGGTTCATTGACACTTACTAATCTTATACTTCAATTCGGGCCTATTACAACAGGCCAACGGGACTTCAAGCCGAAATTTACACTTTACCACTTTGAATTTTCAGCACTTAAATAAGTATTTTCCAAAACTTGGGCAAGTTTAGTAAATAATAAGCGCTCATAACAATGCACCACTTAAGAGCGGCATCAGATGGTTAGATCAGCCGGATTTTGAAATGCATAAATTATACACATGAAAAACTTTTTATATTGCTTAACATCATTTCGACGCTCAAAAATTATGAAAACATCCAATAACTTGTTCAGAAAGCTCATGAAATTGAGAAATTCTTCAAAATACTTTTCAAATTAATCAAATTTCATCACATTTTCACAATATGTTCGATTTGAAGTCCCTAGTTTTACGGTTCGGCTTGAAGTCCCGTCGGTTTCATGTCCGCCACCCCTTCAATTCAAGGTCTTCACACGTCAGGGTATAAAATCAGTCATTTCTTTCAGATTTGTAGAAACAATCAAATATTGTCGATTAAATTCCTCTTGGACCGGAAACTAATATTTGGAAAATAAAACATAACTTATTACACAAGTATGTCAATCTAGACTATCCAAATAATCAGTTCAATGAGCGCAATTTTTGCCACATAATATTCCGTTCCAAAATATTTACATTGGGGATCAAAGTGTGGGAAACTATGTGACGCTTTCATTAATGAATTTATATTTGTTTGACAAACCAAAATTGTTCGTTTAATTAATTGCTGCGTGAAGTATTTTAAATTAACAGTATTTTACTATTTTACGTACATACACTTTATTTATCTCTAATTTAGTATGAAAAAAGTGTTTCGTTTTAAAGGGTGGAGCAATTATGATGTTGTCGAAGAAGTTAATGTGGCGGAATCTATACATGCGGATAAACAAGTTTGAAAATGGTGATAATCAGTGGTGATAAAGAGAGGGTGGGTGAAATCTGTCTTTAAATATGTAAATTTCCCCTCGTCTCGTAGTCAAAAAAGCATTTCTTCAGACGAGATTAAGAAAACAATGTTGATTGGACCTCATCGTGCCAGTCGGTCGAAAATGCAATATCATTGTTGCAAAGTAAAGTGTCTTTGGCCGCTGTAGCCGGATTGGTACACCAAAAAAACTTTTTTGGTTAAAATTTTCCAAAAAAGGCTGTGGGGCAGAAGTTTTCCACAAAATAGAGTCTTTAGGCTGTTTCAGAAGAGCTCAGAAAAACAATGTGTGAAAAAGTCAAAAATTTAAAAATGTCCCCTCGCTAAAAATTTAGCTCCGCGCCTGGCTAGTTAAACATTGCTGCAAGTCAGACGAACATATAAACACAGAGGCAAAGGACGTAGAGATTGATAGTCTGTCACACTAACCACTCATAAAACTTAATAAGCACCAAACACTAGCTACAAATAGAGCAGAAAACAGGTGCTATGCAATTTCCAATTTTACAGTGAAATTTCCAAACAAATGAATACTTTTAATGAACCATTTTATTTGAGAGTTAGGTTAGAAAAAAGAAGGTTTGTAATAATACATTAAGCTGATCGCAAGAAAAAAAAGCCAACACACAGTTGGAAAAAAGTCAATGAACGCAAGAAAACAGACTTATTTTTTCGAAAAATCTTAAAATTCGAATTTCAAAAAACAAATAGATGGCCTTAAAGCCCTTTGAGTTTCAAGAAAACTTTAGGATTGACATTTCTTAGCTAAAATTAATTGAATTTGAAAAACTGAATCGATAGATATTTTTTTTTGTTCGAGAGCAAATCTGAAAATTAAATTCTACTTTCGAAACTAGAATTTGGTCTCGTTTCTTTGTGACTTTACCCTTTTGCTGTTCAATAGGGGAGTTTGCCTTTCTTTTAAGAAAAAAATGGACATAACTTAAGAAGAAATCAAACGTCAAACATCGAAAATTAAATTTGAGCTTAAATAAATTTAAAAGACTTTTCCTTCAAACAAAAACAAATGATCGCGACCTAAATAAGAGTCTGAACTACATTGATCCACTCTTAAAGACCGAGCCAGACTTGAAACATTTTCTGAATTATCCAGAAAAACAGGGTTTCCAATTATTTTTTTTTCCAAATTTCGCATTGCACGAATCTTTTTAGAATTGCACGGAAACCAATTGTACAGCAAGACATTATTTGGATCTCTTTAACTATCCCCCATTTTGCAAAGGGGGAGATTCATTTCTAGGTAAAAAAATTCTCATGTGCTTAACCGAAGTTTTTTATTGAGTTGGGGAGATTCGTAACAAGGTACCCGATGGGGGAAAATAGTTAAAGAGATCCTCTATCTTAACGGCAAGACTGTCTATTACTGAAAACTGGTGAACATCTTGATACGACCGCCACTGAAGTTATCAATTTTCAATTAAATTGAAGGCTCCCATACAGTAACACGCCCGAGTATATTCACAATTGAATCTGCGATATTTACTTTCAGACATTTTTTATTAGTATATTTTTGGATCAACTTAACAACCTTCTTCCTATGGTATCAACTAAAGAATTTCCTCAAAATTATCTAGTAAATTAGCATAGCTTGTATTGAGAATTCGAATTTTGCTGCACTCTGATTGGTCCAAAAATCTACCATTTTGGTCTACTGAACAATCTGCCCCTTTCATGTGATGGATAGTACCAACCTAGCCTCTCCTGGACTGTCGTTGAGGAAATCATCCCCGCTCATGAGGCCTCTGTCAACGTAGTGTCTACTGCCTTGACCGTGGCCGACAGCGACAGGGGGTGACATTGACCTCTCGGCTGCCGCCACCGCCACTCCCGACTGGGAAAGTGATCCTACTGGGAAGTCTAGTTGGTGCTGGTGATGGCCTGAAATATTAACTTAGTTGGCAACTTGGGTCTTTTCTGTTACACGGTCCATAAAATATTTTTTCACCGATTTTGAAAGAAAAATTGATTATGATGCTCGAATCTGATTTGTTGAAATTAATATCAGCGAAAAGATATATAAGCGTGTTTAATAAAATCAGAAGCTCAATCAACAGTTCGATATTTTGTGCCGTATAACAGAAACGAGACCCGGCAACTTTGCGATGATCCATCGCATGTCCGAGCCCACTCTGCAGATAACTGCACCAAATTATTCGAACTTGTCGTTTAGCAGTGCGCACCGCTGTAGCTTTACAGAACCTCCAATTTTAAAACATCAAATAGGAAGAAAAAACAAGGGTACAAATGTGATAGAGGGTCCCAAATCATACTAATTTCGAGCAAATACAAAATAAACTTACTTTTCTATAAATCTAAGGTATACTCAAAATTATTTCCCACAAAACCCATATTTTCTCCCCCCTAAATCAACGGGGGCGGGGATTGTACGGTTGATCCGTAATTAATTAATCAATATGCGCCGGTCGATCGTTTCAAACTTTTTCTCAAGCGTAATTAACCTGCCGCATTTGCGTTCACTTATTCCATACTTTAATTTTCATCATTAAAGGTACTAAATTGAAACATTTTGAAGCATTCTTTTTACATTAGGGACCTGGTTAGTTTCTTAGGACCCCGACCCCTCTAACTTGTACCAAAGCGGCGTTATAACAGCAGGAGCAGTGTGTTCAGAACGAAAATTTTACTTAAGCTAAACAACAAACTTTCATGCTCTTTTCAGTTTCCCCCACAATTCAACTATTTTCTAAGTTGTCTTATGTGCTATTATGGCTAAATGCGTGATGTTGCGATGTTTTGAAGCAGTTTATAAGTCATTTTAAATACTTTCATATATCAATTTCAGAAAAAATCAAAGGGGGCAACTGGAAAAGAGCCAAATTTCATTACATTACGACAACGTACGTAAAAAAAATTTTCAAAACTGAACCGTAAATGTGTGTGGGGGGAGGAAACAATTCACTTTGATTGGTATTTTTTAAGAGATGGAAAAAGGAAGAAAAATGTCTAAGATCGGATCCATACATAGGATATGAAAAAATTATTTACGTCGCAGCGAAAAAATTAAAACTTCGCTGCGAGCAGGGTTCGAACCTACGCGGGAAGATCCCATTGGATTTCAAGTCCAACGCCTTAACCACTCGGCCATCGCAGCTTCTATACTGAGCTCAGCGTGTACATAAAGACCAATAACAAGTCTGATAATCCACATTTTGGTGATATAGTATAAACTGAAGGTACTGAACGGACTACGGCTCTTTTCTCTTTTCCACTAACCCCCACCCCACACATTTAAAGTTTTCCATTTTCTAATTGTTTCATGTGTTATTGTGGCTCAGCGCGTGATGTTACGAAGTAAAGTATGAAGAACAAATGTGTTCAACAATAGCTATAGTTTGTTCACCTTGCAAAATTTCTTTATGACCACGTATGTGTGGTGGGGGGGGGGGGGGAGTGTAAAAGAGCCACGAATTCGGCAAGCAGTAACATTGTGGAGGCGCTAAATACATGCACACAGTCAAACGGCGGTGTATCGACTATCATAAAGCTCGACTAGCATAATCGTTTTAAAACTAAAAAATCGTACCGATGACAACGCATTTCTGTATACAATATGCATTCCAAACGTTCGGTCAGCAAAAAAATGGAGGTCGGAAAATAGTACCAAAGGGGAGACCCTTTGTGCGGCTATGGGGTCAAATCGCATGGGGGTGGTCATATGGCTCTCCTAAATATTTCCAAAACATACCAATTAACTCATGAGATAATCCTTATGGGCCATAATGCAAATTTCCTAATACGATCATTGAAAACTGACCTTTCGCAAGGCCGCCTGCTCCAGTTGATTTCAAGTTCGCATAATCCCGACTGAGGTCAAAGTCTGCCAACTGACCCCCCGAGGAGGTGTCCACGTGTAACTGCTCACTAAACGGCACTGCAACTCCCCCTGCTGCTTGATGGTGATGAAGATGAAGGTTGCCAATATCTGTTTTGTGAACTACAGGGTCTTGTTGGTCGTCTTCGTAACTTAAAAAAATGGAGAGCATCTAAATTCAACTATCGTCATGTATCAAAAAAAAGTAAGGACCAAAAAGAGTTGAGTAGTTGTGGTTTTTCACTAAGCATGTAAACGTTTATTACATAGAGAAGGCTGACCGACATGACATCGATTTGAGATGCTATAAAAAACCAACTAGAGATACCATTTTCTTTTGAATCCAATCCAATATACCTTTGAAAAAGCTCTTATGGACAAGGCAGCCTAGATGAAAAATTAGCGTGAACAAAATTTTATATAAAATAAGTGAATTTCACATCGTTAAAAAATACTAGCATATCGTGGAAGAATTCCACATATCTCAAATTGAATTCATAGTGACCTTAATTGGAAAACTCTTTTTAAAATCGTAGTACCTTAGCATGTAGTTCTCGTACATGACAGTTGAGTCGTCTAGACTGTAGGGTGCCTCCTGGAGAATGGGTTCCCCGTTTTCATCATACGCGAACTCGCCCGGGTAGTACTCCCCTCCCTCCTCGTACTCGTCATAGTACAGGTTCTCGTACATCTCAGTGTCTTCGTACCCCTCCAGCTGCTCATCTACAAAACATCATCTTCAATCTTATCTGACCTTGAATGCTTCGTTCGCGATAGCTCAAACGGCTGATTCTCAGGTTATTTGTTATTATAATTAGGAAAAAGATTTATCTTGGTTTCGACAGAGCGGGTAAGAATATTCCCGGAATATTAACAAGTATTTATCTGAATCTGAATTGGTTGATCTTAATCGATTGTCCAGACCTCGGCACAAGTTTGATAGTTGGGTCCCCTTCATTTTAGATGTGTCCTTGAAGAAATCTTTTTAGGTCTCGAATTTTTCTAAGCGAACCATGTTTTCTTGTTTACATTTGTTTACTTGGGTAGGACCCATCTTTCATACTTGCTTAGTCTTGGAATCCAACTATCATACTTGGACCCAGACATCTAAAACTATAGATCAATCCTCGCGGTAGCACCGGATTGGGAGATCGTCAAGCAGACATGCTAACTGTTCGAGCCAAATCTCCAATAAAGCTGAGAAAAAGTGACATTTCATTAAGAACAATCAAGCAAGTGGAAAGTCAGTCAATGCACGCCATTTACGGTTAAAGATACTCATATTACAAAATGAATCAACTTGTCTTTGCAACCCTGGCAAACGCATTAACTTAATTAAATTTCAATTTATTTTACTAATTGAATTTATGGTTCACAACGACCATTAATTATGGACTCGTAGGGAGGATGTTTCTTTGTCACCTTCGATTGGGATGAAGTTTCCCTCTTCGTCATAGTAGCCAGGTGTGGCAGTCTCGAAAAACTCCTCCCCTTCCATTTCTTCCGGATGTGGATGTGCTCCATCAACGCCTTGGAACCTGTCCGCTGCTCGACTCTCGTACAGTGCCTCGACATTTTCGTAGTTGCCTTCGTCGTACTCTTCACCGTCCGGAGGGTGCACTGGATTTCCAAACTCATCCAGGGGCACGTCGGGGTAGTGCCCCGTCTGGCCGTAGTCCATATTTGGATCCCCTGGCACAGGATGTGCCCCATACATGTAATCTTCATTGGCACCTTAATTGCGAGAAACAAACATAGCCACAGACAGATGGGAAAGAGTCAATGAACGCAAGTAAACAGAAAAAAATACTGACTTGTTTTTTTGAAAAAATCTTTAAAGCTCTCTGAAACAATTTATGAATGCCACTTTGTGCCTAATTCACCTAACAAAAAATTCACCTAATTAGGGAAAAATGGATCTATAAGTAAAATTTTAATTTCGCTGGGAAATCTGAAAATTAAATTCCACTTTCGAAACTAAGGTCGATCACGTTTTTCGTGACCTTTACACTTTTGCTGTTCGAAAGTGGAGTTTGCCCTCCTTTTAACAATGGAATGAACTGAACATGAAATTAAATCAAAAGTCAAACCGCAAAAAAAAATTAAATTTGAGCCTGAACAAATTTTAAGACTTCCTGAAAAAAAATCATCTCGACCTAAGAAGAGTCTGAACTACGTCTTAATAACTTGAATGGTAAAATTGTTTCTGACCATTTTCCAAATTCGAGGTTTCGAAGGAAAATAAAATATCACCTTAGCCCTTAAGAACTTTATGAATCTTTTCTGCTCGACAACTTTGAGATAAACATAACCGCATAAGCAAAAATTTAATCGATCGTTGAAATTAAAATCCAATTTTGAAAAAAATCATGCGCCATTTGCTATCTTATCAGAGAGCTTAAATTGCCTTCAACTTAGCATATAAATTTCAATGTAACATAAAAGGTACCAAGAGCGCAGATAACTAATAGGACCTATAAATTGAGCAAAAACCACACGTCCTAATTAGGGTAATTCATTTCATTCACCGAGACTTTAAAAACCTAAAAATGACTTGAATTTTTCAATATACGATGTCAAAAATATTGACGCACAAAATCAATGCACTAGAAAGTATACGAAAATGACTATGCGAAAATCTGCCAAAATTGTTCCAAGAGTAATCACGAGACATGTATCTTGAGACGCTTATAAAATAATTGCTACTATTTTTCCAATAATGCCTTGGAAGGACAACTAACCGGCATAAAAATAGTCCTCTGGTCCGTATCCCTCGGGATACCATTCTTCTCCATCATAGTACTCATCTCCCCCTGTTGCATCCCCTATCAACTCATCTTCCCCCATTTGCTCCGCCCCCATGAACCCCACACTCGGGTCCCCCACCTCACATCCGGGAAGCATCGAACCATCATCTGCTACTCTCGTAAAAGTTCCTGAAGTTGTCGGAACCTCCGCAACACCACCGACAGAAACTCGCAGAGCGCTCGGATCATTCGGAAGTTGTCGGCGTCTATTTGCAGCATCGCGATCAGCTTCCAAACCCGATCGATCTGAGAGATACGCTTCGGATTCCGAGATCTGACTGACGTCTGGAAGCTTCCGCCTTCCGGCAGCCGAGCTCTGAGGAGTCGTTCCTTCCGGAAAATTAGGGTGAGGAGGTTGTTCTTGGTTCAGAGCCATCATGTGATCTTCGGGGTAGTATCCATTTTCAAGGAAAAACTCCTCTTCGTCGTAGTCATAGTAGTCAAAATCGGGATCGTACTCGTCGTAATAATAGTATTGCGGATCTTCAAAATTCCCTCCTTCGTGGTAGTACGAGTCACTGATGTACCCATCAGGGTATATAGTACCCTGTCCATAAGGTCTAGATCCCTGCTGATACCTTTCATAATCCGCGTCAACACCACCGGTCCCTCCCCCCATTGACTCATTAGGGTAGTACTCATCACCACCATACTCATAATAACCTGGTCTCACTCCGCGGTCATTGGCATAGTGCGGTTGGTAGTAGGGTGGTTGTTGGTCAGAGGACGGGGGTAAGTGGGCATCTGTGGGGTTGAATTGGGCCCTGTGTCGGGGGTGATATTGGCTCACTGATTCATTCGGGTGGGGGTGATTCACTCCGCCCACTATGTCACTTGTGTAGTCGCTGTCTTCCGACAATTGACTGTGATTGGCTGAAAAGATCAATCGATAAGTGTACTATAATACGTTAGTTCGAGCCATTTAATTATACTAGACTAATAAGCATATGGCGCCAAAGGGGGTTGAGAAATTAGACGGTAAGCAAATTAGACGGAGGCACTTAAAAGGAAATAAGACGATCTTGCAAAACTGAAATTGTGAGAAAATAGACGAAAGTCTAAGAGATTAAAATTCTTTGCAGACAAATTGCGTGAGAAAAATAATATTGTTTACAGACAACAGTTAAATTTCGGCCAAAATCTTAATACCGATGAAGGTTATAGATTAAAAAAAGATTAAAAAAACCAAAATTGGTTGTCATGATCGCTGTGTTATCTCCAAATTATTCGAAAATCAGGCAACCACGGTCACGAACCCGACCTAATGTACAACGACGAAGAAAATTTTCGCCAAAAATTCTGACCGAAATCCAGTTTGATCCGACAAAACCGGTGGAAATGATTTACGACGAGCAAATTAAACTGAACTCGGAAATCGAAAATCCACCGGGGTATCACAAAATTAGCAGCGGGCTACTAAAAAAAAACGAAATCGATTTTTGCCGAAAATTCCGAGAATTTTACAGAATGTGAAGATAGATGGTATGTGGAGTAAAACGAGCGACAATCAAGATTTTAGGTTACATTTTGTCGGATTAGTGATTTTTTGTTCGCTTAAACACCTACAATTTTTGCAAAAAAAGCCAAAAATTGAAGATTTGGTCAATTATGTCGAAAAAACTTGGATCCAAAAACTTGGAGTTTTTATGTGGAACGTTTATGATAGACCACGATATCTCCGAACAACAAATGCCAGCGAATCATGACATGCTTCCTGGAAAAGAAAAATTGGAAGAAGTTATGGAAGAATTGAATAACAAAAAAAATCACAAAAAACGTATACTCAAAATTTTCGACAGGTGACCCTCCACAGAAAAAAAAAGTGTCGTTTGCTCAATGCCCAAATCCAGCGATTGAAAAACAATTATGAGGAGAATATTATCAGTTTGGACATTTATTGGAACAATATAGGCGTTATTTGCCGAAATTTGTTTTAAAAAAAGGAACGTAAACTTTTCATGTCTATTATGCATAATTTATTAAATTCAGAACTATCGTGTAATATTCGGATTTGACGTTTTATGTTCATTTAAATTAATTGTTTTGATAGGTATTGTCATTTTATGTTCTTTTTGTATTTGTATACCTTGACTTTTAATTTTGTTGGCCCTTTCCTTTTCATAGCAGCGACGTCTTAAATGCCAGATCTGTAAGAAAAATTCGTCTATTTTCGTTTTTGTAAGATCCGTCCAATTTGCTTATCGTCTAATTTCCTAGGCCCCGGCACCAAACTATCAGATAACTTAAAGAATTTGTCCTTGTTCAACTACTAAACTGGTGAAATTGACTTTCGCCAGGTTTCATAAGTCTTGTTCATTGAGTTAAAACCATCGTAATTTTTTATTCGGAACACTGGAATTTAGAACGGACTGAGCGATAAAAGTTATACTGAAACAGTTCTGTCGAAATAAGTACTTTTAAATATCTCGTGAGAAGTCACGGCATTAATAGGCTAAATTGTAGCGTTGCAATAATTCGAAAAGCTGGTGAATTTTTTTTTGCAGAATGGATTACGCAGCCTAATGCTTAATATTTTGGCTCTATTGGTAAGCGAGCAAGCGAGCTTTGAAGCGCCGTTCCGGAAAACAAAACAAGCTTGACATGTGTTCAGTGTTCAACAGAAGTTACAACCCGTTGAATACGTGCTCGCTCACTTTTTTGTGTTTGTATGAGACTTGCAGACTGAACTTCTGATCGACTTATGAAGCGCTCATATTGAATTAAAGGAGAAATTCCATTGCTTTAGCATAAATTCTAAATAATAAACAAAAATAATGAACGCAAGAAAACAGAAAAAAACACTGACTTTTTTGAAAATTTTAGATGTTTCTTTCATACATTTTCGGCACCAAATTTTGCAATGAAAATTGTATCTAAATAGGACAATAGCTCTTTCTACAAAAAAAATAAAGCTTCACTTCGCAAACACGAGCAAAAAATGGAAATTGGTAGCTTTCTAATAGCAAGAAATCTGAAAGCTTTCAAATAGCGAAAAAACCCAAATAGCCAACAGACAGTTGCAAAAGAGTCAAGGAACGCAAGTAAATAATCAACTTATTTGATATGGATGCCCTTTTAGCTCTTTAAATTTCTAGAACAATTTATGATTACCACTTTTTTATAACATTAACCCAACTTGAGAAAACTAGATAAACAGGTTTTTTCGCTATATTTTTTATTTCGCAAGAAAATCTAAAAATTATGTTAACATATTATGTATTAATATGTATGAATGCATATCTGCAGTTATAAAAGCAATTTAAGATTTTTTCCTGGAAAAAAAAACAAAAATACCAAAACCTATATAAGAGTCTTCACTACGTTCCTTTCTCTTAATAATGATAAACATATTTTAACACAGAGGTGAAGCTTCGCTTCGCAAACAATTGCAAGAACAAGACAATGAGCAGCTCTATAAAATGCAAAAAAAAGAAATAAGCCTTGAAATAATCTTTAGACTGTTTCAGGAAAGCTCAGAAAATCAAATTAGTTGATGTAAAAAAGGTTAACACAATTTTAAAAAGACACCCACGCTGAAAAAAATTAGATCCGAGCCTGGCTAGTTAAATATTGGTGCAAGTCAGATGAACATTTAAGCATAGGCGAAGCTATACTTCGCAAACAGTAGCGAGAACACTACAAAAAGCAGCTCTATAAAGTGGTATAATATTAATTAGAAATTCGATTTAACAAAAACTCTACTACCTCTAAGATTCGAAACTGCTACATAGAAACTAAGAAGCTCACACACTAACCAGTCAGCCAAGGAAGCTTAATAGGCAGCAAACACGCCACAAACTAAGCAGAGAACAGATGCAATACAATTTTAAAAAGTACAGTGAAATTTCCAAATAAGCTACAACTTTTAGTGAACACATTTATTTGCGAGTTAGGTTAGAAACAACAGTAGGTTCGTAATAATACACTAAGCTGATCGCAAGTGTAATTAAAGTAAGGCTGACGCTGAGTAAAAAAAAATCATATCGGTAACGTTGAAGCAAATTGCCAACCCTCGCACCTAATTTGTTTGCACCCGCGCCTTCTTCTTTATCTTGGGCCTTACTTGGTGTTCGATTGCATCAATTATGTCGTACCGGTTCCACCTTGAGGAAGCGGATGGCACATCGACTCTTCCAATAGTGACCGAAAGGGGATTGAGCCCTCGCCGCGCGTATAAAATACCCTCAGTGGCATAATGTCATTTGATTAATTCATTACTTTCAGATATCTGTTCCTGTATGAATTATTGAGCGATTAGAAGAATCTTTCACGGAGGGAGTCTTGGGTTAGCTGCTTTTACTGATTCTCTGATTTGACTTGACGAAAGGGAGTCCTAATATTTTAATTACTCTTGAAGAAGTGTTATGAGTGAGCCATATATTTGTTTACTGGCACAAAATGATTTTATGAAAACTTATGTTATGTGACATCTGCTAACTAACTGATTCAGCATAAAATAACATGACGCCAATTAAGGGACCTCAAAACATCTCAAGAAATTTCTCTCCTGGCTGCCGATGTTATATACTGCAATTTTAAAATGATTATACAGATCTTTCTAAAATCAAATACAATTCATTTAATATTAACTCTGAGCGTCTGATAAGTGTATCAAAATTAGTCTTCAAAAACTGAAGATCTGAGTAAAATTTATTTAATTTATTTTGAACCACCACATCGATTCATCATCATTAATTATGATGATCCAGCATTAGTAAATTATCAATCATGAATTATGGCGGAAAATGACATTAAAGAAAAAATGGCATTAAAGATATTGAAAACTGACTGTTCTCTCAGTTTATCAAGGCCACGTCCTACTTTAGGCAGCGTTATTTTCCATATACTTTTATAAGTCACTGCTGTTTTATGCCGTTCAGGCTGCGATAGCAATCATAATGGAACCGATTTTAACAGATAGTGTTTCTATGATCCGACTTGTGATGTTTCTATGGCCTGTAGCATTGATTATAGTGCAGGGTCGGCGTCTCTTATTTGCGTCCCTGCAGGGTCGGCGTACTCCTTTACTTACTTATGGTATATGGGAAATTTAGAACATAAAATGATCCATGGAGTATGTTTAATTCCTACGTATGATGAAGTTTTAGTTACTTGGACCAGCGCTTTCACTCTGTTTATTACTTCTTATTGTGTTTCGTGATCGAAAAATGTCTTTCTTTTCATAGCTTGATAGCTTTTTTGTAAGCCTCATTTTCTTTTTTTTTCTTCGTGTTTTCAAGTGTTGGCCTTAGACTAAACTTTATTGGGACCATTCCATTTATAGCCCAAAGGCTGTACTTTTGTGGCTGTTTTTCTCGCGCTGGTATAGGGTGAACGCGGACGTCATCGCTGAATCTAAGTTGGCCGTAAAATCGATCTCTGGCATCAGCTGCTGCCTTGGAGGCAAGGAGATCACGTACACGTCGTGCCTTCAGAAGCCAATGGCAACATTGGCGACAGAATATCTCCAATCCAGGATCCACCCAGATGGGGTCAACGAACATTCCGGGACGTTTTTTGGGCTAGGGGATGGCCGAAGCCAGCGACGCTACCCCTCACCTTACTGATCATCCTATTGATCATGGCTGGCATAGAAACAAACCCGGGACCCACCAAATGCGGTTCCTGTGCGAAGAACTTGGGAAGATCAAGCAGTGTCTGGTGCCACAGATGGGTGCATCTCAAGTGCTCAGGACTTCCTGATACCTCGCAACACAACAGGGACTTTGTGTGTCCCAAATGTAGGGAGTCCTACAATGTCGCTGACACACCGCAAGAGGAGGTACAGCCGGTGCCGAGCCCCGACCCATCAGAACCCATTCCGACGACCATCGAGGAACCGCCACCCACTGTCCACACACAAACAGAGGCAAACACCTCGATGAACCAACAGAGGAAGATAGCCCAAATCAACTGCAACGGTTTGATGGCGCGCATGACGGAGCTGAAGAACTGGATCCACCGCCACAAACCCCTCGCTATCCTCCTCCAAGAGACGCTGCTGAAGGAAGGCCAATCCGTCACACCTAGCGGGTACTGCGAAGCGGGTAGGAAGGACGGCAAACCCTACCCCCAGTCAACCCACAGCAACGTAAGACGTACGTGAAACCCAGGGGAGGCGTCCTGACCTGGATCCGACTGGACACCCCTTACACCCACCTCCCCATCCAGTCGGCCAACGAGTGGGTCGACATCTGCGCCATTACCTTGAGAGACAGAGAGGAGACCACGCTTGTCAACATCTACTGGACACCTAATAACTCCAGAGCGAACCCGGAGGACCCCAGCTTCCTCCGTGATCTCCCCACCGGGCGCAACACGGTGATCGCAGGAGATTTCAACGCCCACTCATCCTGGGATTCCTGCCAAAGCGAAGACCAACGTGACCGTGAGGTAGAAGACTGGATCTTGGGCTCAAATATCCACTGTGTCAATGACTGCAACACCCACACGAGAACAAACCCGGCTACTGGAGGTCACTCATCCCCCGACCTCACCATCTGCTCCGGAGACATAGCAGAGGACATCCGGACCAGCTGGAAGACAGGCGAGGATGTCGGGTCCGACTACCTGCCGATTATCTGGGACCTCCCGCACAAACGGGCTAGACCACAGCCAAAGAGGTGCTACAAGAAGGCAGACTCAAATGCCTTCCGGGACGCCCTCAGCACCATGAAGCCCGAAGGAAAAAGCCTGGAAGAAGAGAATAGCAACTTCCTGAAGTCGGTCCTTCGTGCTGCCAAACTTGCCATCCCGAAAGGGGCACGGAAAGGCCGTAACAGGCCATTCTGGAGCGACGCCTGCAAGAAAGCAAAAACAGAAAGAGAGAAGGCCAGAAAAGATGCTGAAACTAGCCCGACGATCGAGAACATCCAGTCCTATAAAGAGAAGCGGGCGCAAGCTGACAGCACCATCAAGAAAGAGAAGCAGCGGTTCTGGGACTCTAAGTGCAACGAGATGAGCCTGGACACCGACCTATTTCGGACTCTCAAGAACTTCAGTGGAGATGGTGGCCAACAGAAAGATTCAGCTACCATCAAACGCTCTGGTGATGCCGGCCAACCACTCCGGGACGCTGTCACAGATCGACAGAAGGCGGACCTGTTCTGCCAGATCTATGCAAAAGTCTCTAGAGTGGAACACAGCCGCGAGGACCTTCCGACAACCAGACAAGCTCGGACAATCCTCAAGCAGGAATGCGGTTGCAACAAAGAGAACGCCTGCAGCGCCTTCAGCCTCAGGCAGCTGAGATGTGGCCTCAGAAACCTGAAGAACAGGAAGAGCCCGGGACATGACGAGATCAGCAACGAAATGCTGAAACATCTTCCCCCAGCCGCAGAGGAAACCCTCCTCCATCTGATAAACCACTCCTGGGACTCTGGCAACACTCCCCACGGTTGGAGAAGGGCGATCATCATACCCATCTTCAAAGGGAAAGGGAAGGCCAAGGAGAAACCCAGCAGCTACCGACCAGTCGCACTCACCAGCTGCACCGCGAAGCTGGCGGAACGTCTCGTCGCCACCCGCCTCGTCTACCACCTGGAGTCGAAGAAGAAACTGGCCCCTTGCCAAGCTGGCTTTCGTAGAGGCAGAAGCACCGAAGAACAGCTAGCGAGAGTGACCCAAGATATCTTCGACGGCCTAGAGGCCAAGGAACCTCGCCGTGCCGCCCTCGTCTTGCTAGACTTCAGCCGTGCCTACGACAAGACGTGGAAGGCAGCCCTCTACATGAAGCTGAAGGACCTAGAGGTGCCGACGTGCATGATCCGCTGGATCAAAGGCTTCCTAGCCGACAGACGAGCTAGGGTGCGCTGGAATGACACCCTCAGCAAGGAGCGTGTCTTCAGGGAGGGACTACCACAAGGGTCCGTCCTGGCACCAGCGCTGTGGCTTTGTTATTGCAACGACATCTGGCAGACAGTCCATGACAGAGCCCCGGACTGTGGCCTCAGCCTCTTTGCCGATGACACTGCACTGATTGCCTCCGACCGAGAGCTTAAGAAATGCGCCACCAAGCTTCAACCGGCCCTAGACGCGGTCACGGAGTGGTGCTCCCGCTGGAAAGTCCAGCTTGCAGAGTACGAGGACGCGGCCGAAAGCAAGTGCTGCTACACTGTGTTCACGCTAGATCCAATAAGACCAAGCTCTCTCTCACCCTCGCCGATCACCCAGTGAAGTTCGAGAAAACTCCTACTTTCCTGGTGCTGAAACTGGACTGCCAGCTGACATTTGCCGCACACGCTGAAGATGTCAAGAAACGGATGGCAAAGAGACGCAACGGCCTTGCCGCCATAGCTAGACGGTCTGTCGGGACCTCCCAACACAACCTCAGAGCAGCCTATATCGCCACCACCCGCGCGGTCGCGGACTACTCTTCTGCAGTCTGGATGAACCATGCCCAGCCATCGACCCGTAAGGCCGTAGAAGCTGCTCAAAACAAGTGTGCGAGAGTAATAACAGGCTGCCTCGGACTCACCAACGAGAAAGCCCTCCTCGCCTGCGCCGACCTCCCGCCTCTCCGCCATGTCGCTCAAGAGAGGGCGTCGGTGCTCCGCGAGCGTCTACTCCGCATCCCCGACGACGTCCCAGCGCACAAGACTTCCAAAGCCTGGGTGCAACCAAGACTAAAAAGCCGGACCCATGAATCCTGGAAGAGGAACAACGACCACGAGCTAGATGACACCGACATCCAGAGGACACACCGAGGCTGCTGGAGGAGAATCGCGACAGAGATGGACTGTATCGCCGAGCTGGACAGCTTCCCCAGCGAACAGATTAGTTGCCAAATTGCTCCTTGGACACTGTACCAACCGGAGACCTCCTTCCGCCTTGACTTGGCAGACAGAGACATCAAGAAGGAGAAGTGCGACTCCCAAGTCTCCATCACCAATGACCAAGGATGACATAGAGATCTGGACAGACGGATCGGTGCAGGAAGGTAACCAAAATGGAGGAGGAGCAGCTATTATCACCACCAAGCTTACGAGTACGACCCTAAAGTCTGCAGCCGGTGCTGTGGCGTCCTCCTATGAAGCAGAGATGGAGGCCATCAAAATAGCCCTGGAGTATGTGAGTACCCTCGGCCAGGAACACGGCACCAGCGTCAGAATCATGACTGATTCCCTCCTCGCTCAGCAAACTAGCGACAGGCCCAGAGGGCCAGGACACCAACTGCGGCATCACCATATGGAAGGCGGTTGAGAAGATTGGGCGTTGCACTTTCGTCTGGGTCCCCGCACACTGCGGACTCGAAGGGAACGAGTGCGCAGACGTAGCAGCCGGAGAGGCAACTCACCTCGCCCAGGATATACGCCCACTGACACTCAACACGGCCAAAGCCGTCATCAAGAAAGAGCGAAGACTAAAGGACAAGAGGTACCTCTAAAACTGGGCAACTACCATGAAAAACCGCCCGAAGAAGTTCCTCAACAGATGGGAAGAGGTCACGTGGAACCAACTACGAACAGGCCACTCCTCACTATCCAGAGCTGACCTGGCCAGATTTGGGGCCATCGAAGACCCCGGCTGCCTGGACTGTGGAGAGCCAGACACCGTAAACCATATATTCAGCTGCCAACGAGGCGCCCACATACGACACGAACTGACCGGACGAGATGACGACATGGAAAGCCTATTCAACAACCCCGGATACCTGTTCACATACCTCAGAAGGATGGGACGTGCCCATATCAGTGCGGAGCCTTGACCAGGGCCTCCTGAAGCAAGAAGAAGAAGCTGCTGCCTTTGGTTTAGTTCGCGCCAGTTCTTCTGGGAAGAGCTGATCAAGATCGTATCCTTCACCATCATCATTATCTGGTGCAGCTTCCACTGGGTTATTGGTTTGCTCATGGTCAGTCAGGCGTTCTTTCCATCCTCTAGAGGTAGAGCTAGTGGATCTGGGCCCGGCTGAGAGTCATGTGGTTGTACTGCTAGTCGTAGCAGTGATGGTGGTAATGGCGCAATAATTGATGCGAGACCAGCTGTTGCTGGTGCAGGTACTGCTGGTGCTGGGGGCCCACATATCGGAGTCGATAGCAGAACTATTGCAGGCGCGTTTAGTGTCGTTTAATCAAAAAATCCTGGCTAACTTCGGTATTTGCCCAGCAAAGGATCGATCACGAAAAACCAACACGAATTAAATAACTGTAGTCATTTCGTTAAGAACACTTAAACGCTAAGTATTGGGAACTTAAGTATTGGGAACTTATTTTTGGGACTGGTTGGGGTTAAAATTGAATTCAAACAATGGAAAACTACTTTCTAGTAAGTTCAAAACAATAAAAAAAAGAGACTGGTATTGACTTCATTGCCGTACCGCCACCCAAATTGAAACCAAATATTCTGACCATTTGTTCATGGCGATGAATTTTTTTCCGGAATAAATTTATCGAACACGCCCCCTCGCCCAATCGTTCATTGAGGTTCCTAGAATTGCGTGAAAAAACCCATCCCACGCTACAGAACTTACCAGTCTTCGGTAGTAACGAAAACAGAACTTTAACACAGAGGCGAAGTTCCACTTCGCATACACAAGCAAAAATATGACCGATAACGCTACTGGGAAAAGCTGAATGGGTAAAACTATGAGTCTATATAATTTCTTAAGTGACGCTTGCCAATTATGAGTCTACATAAATGCTAAGTGACGCAAGCCAATTATGACGCATTAGCAGTACCAGTCAATTTGAAAGAAATTTACCAACTAACATGCCTCAATTTATAAAGCGGACGCATTTTAACTAGGATACGAAAAGTTCATTAAAAACATCCAACCCTGCCTAGGTTCGATCCCTCTTATTTTGTTGCGTGTCTCTTTCCCTAGCTCTACGCTACAGATCCATGGGACCTTGAAGCTACATAGCTATTTGTTATATAATAGTCTGGGTTAATATCCTTAGCATTGGCTGTACTTAATAGCTAGATTAAAATGAACTTTTTCAAAATGAACAAGTTTTGCAACAATACTTGCGACTTATGTTGGAAAAAAAATAAAGTTCATACTATAACACAAGCTATGCTTGTGTAATTAGTAATTCCAAATATATTACGAGGCATTAAATATTCTCTGCAGCCACTTTAAGGCCCAAATAATGTCTACAGGCAGTTTCTGTTACAATTTCATCGCGTATATTTACTTGAACATCAAACTCTAGATAATCAATCTTTTATAACAGCGGAAAAAACCCGAATAAATTACCACGAAATTTTAGCTGAGATAATGCTTTTTGCTTTACCTGGGTCAATACGGATTTGAATAAATTTTCCATTCTACTATCTTTTTTGATGACGGAGGGGAAAACTTTCCTGGTTAGATTTAACGAAAATTTTATTTCTGGGACTTTTACTGGACGAAAAACCATGCGATAAATCACTCCATTTAGGAAAGTTTCCATTCAAAGTCTACTAAAATAACTCCCTGCATAGCCAAATGGCGTCGAGGCGGAGTTAAGAGGAGGAATTCCATATCAAACTTAATAACTCGACGTCTTCGTCGCCATTTGCTTCTCGTTTATGGCACCCATTTCAGGTTCAGCAACCCTGATTTTTTGCAAAGGCGCTTTTGGCCTTTGGCCTTAGTTCCCATAGAACTATTTCGGGTCTACTTATTTATTCCGCCCAAAAATCCTGAACTAAACTATTTTGCTTCAATCTGATAGGCTAGAATTAGCCATTCAAATTTCAGCACCATCTCGAAAAAATTTTCATAGGTCGACCTATGGATAACCCGAATTGTCCTGAAATTAAAAATGTTCGGTAAATTACTCAAAATTATTTCAAATACGCTCCTGAGTTTTACCCAGATTAGAAAAAAAAACACGAAAACAGCTCCTGGGAAACAAATAACCACTTTCGTATCTGCTCAACATTCGGCCTTGTTAGAAGTCGGCTTAAGAATAAAGTCATCACATTTGTATTAATTAAATCAACTAAGGCTATCATTATGTTGTTCTCAGCATTTACACCTTGACTATTACAAAATCGCAAAATTAAGAAATTTGAGCGGAATAAGTTAAAAGACCCACTATTTTTTATGTAAAAAGTTTGCAATTAAAATGTTTTTCTGGGGTTTCGGCAGATGGTTACTCTGTTTTCAAAAAATTCTCGTCCCCGTCAAAAATAAATCCTTTGCATGTCACTACATTTTAGTCAAAGTTATATTTTAGTCGAAGGGTGAAAACAACATTCTTTATAAATGCACCATGATAGATGGAATTCTACACTTATGGCACACTTCGATATTTAGCTGTGCAATTTGCACGGATATCGAGTTCTTAGGTCGTTGTTGATGTAGCTGCGGATGTCGAGTGTCTGAACACGCACGGGGAAACTACGTCACACTGTTTCAACAAAGCCCCTTGACGCTATTCTCTGCCGGGCAGTGGTAGAATGGAGTATGGAAAATAAGCCGAGAGATGTTAAGACGAAAACTGTTTTCACGATGACAAAGGAGAGTTTTAACAAAGGACTGAGGCGAAACTTCAAAAATTAGCGATCGCTGCTGAAATTGCAAGTTTCCTTTGCCTAGTTTTTGTGACGGATGAACCAATCAGCGGACTGCAATTTATTGAGTTTTCTTTATGTCTTGTCGTCTTAATTTCATGTCGCCTCATTTACCTAGAACCGAATACGGCAAGGGAGACAAAAAATGAAGAAATTAAAATACATTTTCCCAATAGTCATTCAAATTGCTGCAAATCTCTCTAATCTGGCCGGACTAGAACATTAACATTTATATCGAACGTGCCTCAAATTGCGACAAAAACACTCTATAAGGTAGAAAAATCGTTTATCCAATGAGCTTAGATAATCCTATATTGCCCAGGTGATCATTCTTGCTTCTTCTGACCGAATTGGAGTATTCAAACCTACAAGGTCCACAGTCAGCGCCTTTCCTCTTCCTCTTCTAGGGGAGCTAGAAAAATCAATTTGATCGACCTAAAAGTCGATGAAATTTCAATTAATTTTGGAACCCTCTTAAGCGCCTAGACCTCCAACTTGAGAAAAAAACTATCTCATTTTGAGATGAACGTTTCCGTTTCAATCATATTCAGAAACTTAAAATTGTTGCATCAACTTGGGAAATGCATAGAAAAATTCTCAACACACTTATCACTGATCTACTTACTTGTTCTCTGAATATTAAGTTGAGCTACAGCAATTTTTCTGTCAAATGACCGCTCGGCCAGAACAAGACTACATGGATAATCCATTATGCAATCATATGGTCTATTCAAATCCACCAACTCAGACAAACCCAGTCATTTGAAAACTAACCCTACCATAGCTATAGTCTCTCGTCTCTCCTGTAGGATCAACTACGCATTGAAAACACTGACTCGTTAATTTTGTCTGGAAAACTGACCGCTTTAAATTTGCATCACTACAAATATATTATTAAATTGACTGAACGCATGGTAGCATCTTTAAATAATAGAAATTGGTAATCTCCATCCGAGCGTGAAAACACAATTTAGGGGACGATTTATAACACGCTCTGAATAATTCATCACGCAGCAGCCTTGAAAAAACCGCCCTCTTTTAATCTAGAAATTATCTATTCTCTAAAAAAAAGGAGGGTAACTGGTCCCAATTTCACTACGCAGTGACGCGAACCAAATTAAGGCGAGGGGTATATTTTCATTTCATGAATTCAAATTGTAGAAAAACAACGAAAAAATGACCAAAATTCTAATCCTCTCCTCGGCGAACTGAGCTCAGCTCGAAGTAATTAGCAATACCAATGATTCAATTAGAGGAACAATTTAGCTCCCAAGGTACTTTCCGACGCCTTTTTGTCCATGAAATTCCAGAGGACAACAAACAAAAAGAGGTCTCCACCTTTAAATGGCCCCACGACAAAGCCATATGTACACCAATACACTGAAGATTAACAAAACCCTCCTATTGTGCAATCACTACTGAGCTTATGGCGCCAAAATACAGTGATACTTTGGAAGGTGTGATCCCTATGAAAACGCGTTTTTGTTCGAATCATTAAGATTGACATTTATACAGAAACACCCACTATGAAGAAACTTTTAGCAGAAAGGTGCAGCCCTTTTTCCTTGGGAAAGAAAAAATGCAAACTCGAACTCTTCATTGTCCCACAGAGAGCTGGCGAAATTGAGTAAGCTACTAAAAGGACAAATTTCGGGTGCTCATTTGGACAAAAAAAATCTAAATGGCGAAAATTGGCAAAGTGAATGCATACTACGCTCCGCTTACTTTTGCAGCGAGTAACAAAGGACGAGTGAAGGAGTGCTTGTTTCTAATTTCGGAAGTTGAATCCATTGGATTATTGGATAAAAAATATGAGTGTTTTACGTTCTAAAATTTTTCAACTTAATGTTTAGTAATGCATCGAATCGCAAAATTGTCTGTATACTCAACTGCAGGTCTCCGAGCAACCAGACTGGATTCTTTAGCAGTGAACAGCTTATCTTATTCAGACTATTTTGCCGTAACCCGTATACGTGACCGCTCATGGTGAAAAAAACGGGGTCTATATCACAATCCCCCCGACTTTCAAGAAAGGGTGCAGCCGCCTTTCAAAACAGAGAGGGAGATGAAAGGAAAATTAAGGAGAGACCAATAAGTTGACTAGATTTGCGAATTTTCAACCAATCGGAACGCAGCAAAGCAAATTTACTGTTGTTACTTAGAGATTCTTGAGTAGATCGATACATGCGAAAAACTTCAAGAAGATCCAAAAAAACTCTTGCCTACTGTTTAACACAACAAACAAAAAACATTGTAAAAAAAACACATATATTAACGTAAATAACACTCAGTTTTTTGTTTTATGGTTTTTAATCTCGAGGCATTTACGAGGCAAAATGAATTAATTTCATCAAATTGTGTTCTTTTGTCGATATAAAACGCGTTTTCCAATCCTATTGCTCCCAAAATCGCTTCATTTTCCACAGCTCATCCCCAATGTTGACAGAGAGGCGAAGCAGCGCTTCGCAAACACAAGCGAGGAAAATGCAAAAATATCACTGAACCTGTAAAACAAAGTGAAAAAAGGAAATTTGAAAAAAGCACCTTGAAAAAAATTGTTGAAATTTTGTTGAGAGGTATCAAGTACTCCACGACCGAATGCTTGAAAAATTGTTGAGAAGTGTCAAGTTCTCCACGACCGCTTGAACTTCTACTAACACTAGCCACCAATAAAGCAGCTGCAGTTTCTATCAAATTGCCAATGTTATGCTGAAAATTTTTTAAAACTATTTAATGTTCCGTATTTGAATATCCGGCCTGTTGATTAGGAGTCTCATGTCCTCGCATTTGCGTCACGGTAGGTTGGAAGTAAACTAGTAGCACAGCTAATGCTGGATCTATTTGTTCTAATATTCTTAATCATGTAGTGTACTGATACTTAGATGCGTAATTTCTCAAAAAACTTCAAAAAATGGACGTTACGATAAACCATTGTATTTCTCTGAAATACAGTTTTAAACAACCACTTATTTAAAGAAGAAAACTACTACTCGCTCTTTCAATGGAAGTCTTTGTCTCAGATTTGGCCGGGTAATTTAAAAAAAAAAGTGAAAAAGATACCACAAATTCAACAATTTGACTTTTCCTAAATCTATTTTTTTTTCTATTTGAAGGCATGGGAATAGCCACTGCTTTCCAAACCCTGATTTTTAGATTGAAGAATTCCGCACCCTGATTATTTAGATTGAAACCATAATATCAGATTTAGCTAGTAGTTTTCCAGAATAAAAACAAAATTTCTTTTAAAAAAACGGTAAAAAGTTAAAAAGGAATTTTTCCGACGTCCATATCAGCTTTTCTACAAAAAACAGGGTAAAACCGATTAGAAAGGTTAAGTCTAAGCACCATTTTTGTTTTATGAAACTATAAGCATCAAAATTAGGTTAGTTTTTGAAAAAAAAAACTTTCCAAAAAATGGACATTGAACATATTCTCAGGGATTTTCAGAACATTTTTTTCAGAATACAGAGCGTAGCCACTTGCGCAGGTAAGCTTCTCATAACTGATTTTGTTTTCTTTTGGACAAACGCTTAGCCTCCACTTTGGCTCAAAAAAATGGGCTCGTTTGAGGCTATAACTTTTTTCTTCCAATTTTAGGGAAAAACCGCATGAGAAGGGGAGATCCACATCATTTGTTCTTTTGCTTGAATCCTTCATCTCAGATTTGCGCAGATAATATTTGAGAAAATGGAAAAATTTTTAAAAAAAATAGGCCAAAAATGCCCCTACTGAAACTTTCAAAGGCTGTAGAGCGTGAGGTAAAATGAAAAGAAACAAGCGAGATATACAGACGCATATAAGAGCAGCCGGTTTTCCATTGGTACCTTTTTTGAAAATCGTTTCGGTAGTTTTTGAAAAAAAATGAAATTTCTGCAAAAAGTGCAAATATAATTTCCAAATCGTCGCCAAAAAAACGAACAAACCATTACATTTTCAAAATACATATTTTTGCTTCGAACAAGACCTAACACTAGCCAAAAATTATGCCCATAATTTGTTTATGCTTAAAAAAGCTGAAATATGATAAAATTGATACTATAAGTGCCACCAAATGAGCACGATTGTTTGTGACTTAAGTTTAAAAAAATTCTTCGTAATAATACACTACGCTTCGTTGTGTAAAAATTGTCTCTCGAACAATCAAATCAAATAAACTCATCAGGGAGCAGTGGAATTTTGTTTTCACAGCTGCACTTGAGTCCATAACTCTCTGAATGTATTAAAAATAAAAACGATTTTTTATCAAATTTTAGAGCATATATTTTTTACCCAATTGCTTTCAAACCTGTTTTTTAACATTCATCAGTGCAAAGCCTAAAGCATCAATTGAAAATCCATTGAGAAGTCTATTTTACAGATTGAAATCATGTCGCAATCATCTCAAATTTCTAATTTTTCAAACTTTCTTGAAATTGAACAAGGATTCCAACGCGTCAACTGCGCTTTCTTGCACGGGTAGCCTCAAGATACCATGTATTGAGTTGTGAAACGTTTGGCAAATCACAGTAAACAAAACATGATTCCAATTATTTTACTTTATTCTCCCATCTGTTTGTGATCCAAATTGT
This sequence comes from Symsagittifera roscoffensis, assembly GCF_963678635.1. Taxonomy (NCBI): domain Eukaryota; kingdom Metazoa; phylum Xenacoelomorpha; order Acoela; family Convolutidae; genus Symsagittifera; species Symsagittifera roscoffensis. The sequence continues at coordinate 3,894,497 of NC_087070.1, read as the reverse complement.
ATTTGAATAATTTAAATATCGTGAAGTAATTATCAGAAAAATGATTTCCACTCTACTCACAGTTTGAGCTGCGTGTCCTGTACAGATTGCCTCCTCCTGTGCCCCCACTCCGTGAGACCCCTCCTCCCCCTTTGCCCTAAAACCACATACATTCATCATACAACCACTGTCACTCCCAACACATTTAGAGAGGTAAATGGGGGTGGGGGGTTTAAAAACAGTTTGTTCAAAAATTAGCAGCATTTTGGTCAAAGAAAAAATGTGGATCTACTTCAAGCTTTTTTCAAAAAAAAAAATCTTTTGCAACTGGACGCTTTTCTAATAACGCCGCTCTTTTCCTTTCATTCCCCTAAAAAGCAGATAATTCTAACCCAATTTAAGAAAACTGGGTCACTAGGTATTTTTTATTTGAAGTTTTTCACGATATTTGACATTTTATGAACCGCAAAAAAAAATTGAAAGTGAATAGCTTCTAAGACTTTTCCCTAAAAAAAAGATAATTTACACGACCTAAATAAGTATCTTCACTGCTTTCATAGACAATTAAAAACTGTAGAAACATTAGTAGTGGCTTCAAATGTCTAGTTATTGTCGCAAAAACCATAATTAAAAACAAGACGATTTTTTTCTCATAAGAATGCAAACAATTTCTTTTCTCAATTTTTAGGAATTGAAAATTACACATCAAGAACATTGCCAACTGACAATTGAAAAAGAGTAATGAACGCAAGAAAAATTTTTAAAAACCGACTTGTTTATTGAAAAAACATTAGCTTGCGAATTTCAAAGAAAAAATTTGCCTTATAAAGCACTTTTGAATTTCACAAACAGATTATGTTTGACCCCTTTTTGATAAAATCTAACCAATTTGATAAAACTGGATCAATCGCATTTTTTAAGACCTTTATAGTTTTTCTGTTCGATAGTGTAGTTTGCCTTCCTTTTAAAAAAGAAATGAATTGAACTTGAAAAAACGTGAAAATTAAAACCGCGAACAAATTTTACAGTATTTTAAGGCTTTTCCTGAAAAAAAAAACTTTCACGGTCTGGAATACGCTCATTACTCTTAAAAACTACAAGGCAATATTTTAGGTCGGATCAACTGACGATTGAAAGGGTTTTAAACTCGAGCCAATTTAAGGATATTTAGGTACCTAATTTTGTTGTAGAAGAAACATGGCCAACAGACAGTTGGAAAATTTCAATGCACGCAGAGAAACAGAAAAAAACAGACTTTTTTTTCTGAATCACTTCAATTTTCGAAATTTATTGAAAAAGAATATTCCTTTTTTAAAAAAATAAATGATTGGCCGTTTTTTGATAAAGGTAACCCAATTTGAGAAAACGGGAAGTTTTTTTCTGCTGGAAAATCGAAAATTTTAAAACACACTTTCAAAACTAGAAAAATAACACTTTTGCGGTTCGATGGTGGAGTTTGCCTTCCTGAAATGAAGTATAGGAAGGAATAAAGGAAATGAATTTGAAAAATCGAAAATCATTCAATTCGAAAAATCAAATTTGAATGTGAACAAAAATTTTTTCTGAAAAAAAACATCACGACCGACATAAGTGTCTTCACTACGTTCAGGACACAAATCATAAATCTTAAAAGAAGTGATGACAGATTTGCTCCCCACTTTCAGCGATCGGAACAATTATGCTTGACATTTTGATTATGATTGCCAAAAAAACGTTTGAACGTTAATAATTGGAAGCATGTTGTCAAAACTTTCACCATCATGCCAGCATGAAAAGCTCTAAAAGGCTATGTTAGATCTAAAATCTAAACTTATGGTGTCTCTTAAGCTCCGGAGTGACCAATTACCTGGCTGTATGGTGGCATGTTTTGCCCGGAAGGTGCAATGATTCCACCTCCTGAAGAGGGATGTGTGCCACCTGGTCCATGATTGAACGAACCCTTGCCCCCTTCTCCTGCTCTGCGGCCATACATGATCCCCCCTCCACCTCCGTCCCTCCGTCCTCCCATCCCACCGTGGTGACCATCGAAGGGGGGACTCTGTTCCATCTGGTTGAGGTCCTGAAGCCTCCGTTGCCACGAGGAGCAGTGCCTCGAACTACTGTTCAAGTCTCCGTTCAGATCTAAACAATAGACCATTATTAAAGTTTTGCTGTCATACAGCCAAACACGGAGGTCCCGTAAACACAATGACGAATGCAAGTTCCGCAACAGCTGCGATACACTAAAATATACGCCAGAAAACTGACTGACTGCAATAATTTTCAACAAAACCTTCAAAATATTTCTGATAGAATTATGGTTAAAAAAGCTCATTCAACAAACGTTTAAACAAAAAAAGAATCCTTTGTGAAAAACGGGTAAATCGGTGATTTTTTCAGAATTTTGCTATCAGGTAAAAATCAGCATTTCAAAGAATTTGAGACAAGGCTCCATTGACTGCTGTATTCTGACTAAAATAATGAAAAGACAAAACATAGCCATGAAACAGTTGGAAAAAAGCCAATAGACGCAAGAACAGAAAAAAAACACACTTGGTTTTGAAAAAACTCAAATTTCAAAGAAAAAAATAGATGACTTAAAAGCTCTTTCAATTTCTAGAACAATTAAAGACCGTTACTTTTTTGATAAAAATTAACCCAAATTAGCCCAATACAGAAAACTGTATCAAAAAGTAAATTTTTTATTTCTCTGGGAAATCTGATAGTTAAATGTCACTTTCGAATCTGGAAATCGATCACCTTTTTCGTGACCTATACACTTTTGCTGTTCGATAGAGGAGTTTGCCTTTCTTTTACACAAGGGCGAAGCTTCGCTTCCCAAACACTCGCGAGAATACGACCGAAAAGCAGCTCTATCAAGTGAAATAAGAAAGAGTAGAAATAAGCATCGAATTAGCAAAAACTTGGCTACGCGTAGGATTCGAATCTGCAACCTACTGCAATCAAAAGATGCTGAGTCTCACGCACTATCCACTCAGCCACGCAAGCTTAACAACCGACAAACACTAGTCACGAATAAAGCAGCTTTATATGCTAACAAATTGCCAATGCCATTCAGCACCAAATTCCTATAGACTCAATTTTGCAATTAATAAATTGAACATAACAAATTGAAGGTATACACACTAACTTTTCATGCAACAAATCGCAAAGCATAAAGCCCCATTATTTGTAAACTATGCATCTCAAAAAAACTGCGAAATATATTGAGTTGGAAAATTTCTGAAATCGAGTTTTTATTGTTATTGTGACGTTGTTTGAAACAAATAGCTTTTTTTCGGTTCATTTGACGAATTAAAAACGCAACAACTGTGTTAATTTATTACTATCCGAATGTCAAGGCACATGCTATCAAAAAGCTGTAAAGGTGCCCCGCCTTTATTGGGGTGCCGCACCAATATTTGGGATTTAGGTTGAAAAAAAATAAGAAAGTTCCTACTAATACACTCGCTTCGCAAGTGTAAACAAAGGAAATGAATCAAGCTTAGAATGAAATCAAAAGTCAAACCGCGAAAAAGTAAATTTGAGCCCGAACAAATTTCAAGTCTTCCTAAAAAAAAAAATTGCGACCGAAATAAGAGTCTGATTTACGTTCATCGACTTTGACGAAAAATGTTATATGCAGTCTATAGTCAATGAAACACAGAAGTTTGAACAAAAACGCATTTTCGTCAAACCCAATTAATTGGTGCTAGGCATTTAAGCAGACTGGTTTTTCAGCAGACCAATCTTTTAGCAGACCCAGAGCAATTAGCAAGTCAGAAAGCTAACTTCAAACGCAGCATTGGCGATTAGCGACCGCTTGCTCCGCTGCGCTTCCACCCAACACGAGTAATTTTGTGCGCGTAGCACATTGTTTTGCCGCTAGTTTAGACTTGTGTTTTTGAAGTTGATAGTTTTGTTGATAAATCGTCAGATAATTGTCTTAATTGGGGAAGCTTGGCCCAAGACTGAGCGTCTTTTTGAGTCTGTCAATCAACCATGCATCCGTTTATTGCGTTGGTCTGCCAAAAGACTCATTTTTTACTTTTTATGTTTAAAAATTGACCTGCTAAACGATCGGTCCCCCAATTAAATCCTCCATTACTTTTCTTCATCGAACAGCTTTTCAGTTTTAGAGAAAACTCCTCAACAAAATGATGTGACCGGCAAACAATAATAGGCAGACAAACAACAGTCTAACACTTTTTCAGACTGAAAATGTTCTGTTTACAAAACGAAAAGGTCGAGAAAATGTTGAGCAATTGAAAATGTTGAGCTCTGAAGATGTTCCGTTTTCAAAAAGAAAAAGTCCTGGCCACATTCGAACCATGAACCTTTGTAGTCCCAGGCATGAACGTTATCTCACATTTAAAAAAATTGACCTGCTAAACGATCGGTCCCCCAATTAAATCCTCCATTACTTTTCTTCATCGAATAGCTTTTCAGTTTTAGAGAAAATTGTTCAACAAAATGATGTGACAAGTACACCGGCAAACAATAATAAGCAGACAAACAACAGTCTAACACTTTTTCAGACTGAAAATATTCCGTTTACAAAAAGAAAAGATCCTGGCCACATTCGAACCATGAACCTTTGTCGTCCCAGGCATGAACGTTATCTCACATTTATGACGCGTAAGCCCTTGAATTTCATTTGAATCAAAATCAATCCATCAAATGATCAGAACTATTCGGTTACACGAGTTTTTATCCGTGTTCAGGTTTGATAACGCTTGCTTAGCGTAAAAGTAAATAGTACCAAAGAAGGAATGACCTTAACAAAAAATGGCTATCAAAATGAATGGGCATACAAAAGGGCAACAATTAAAGACCGAAGCAAATAGCGTGTCCAACATGGTATTACTGCTACTTTCTCTCTTACACACATCGGAGTATTAAATGCACCGATTAGAAAGATTATTGTAAAAATTTCCGCGAAAAAGCCAAGATTAATTTAAAAAAGGAATCGAATTTGAAATTAGGTTTCACACACTAGTAGATTTGACGAAAATAGAAGCAATTTCTGAACCTGATACCATATCATCTCCTTTACTTGATTTATCTAAATTGGATGCACATGAAAAGGCACCTTAACTCTCACTACTTAGTTGCAATTTGGAGTCGCAGGAGGAAGGGAAGGGCCATAAAAAGGGGGTCTAGGACAACAAGCCGACGGGACTTCAAGCCGAAGGGACTTCAGGCCGAAATTTAAACTTTACAAGCACCTCAAATTACAATTTTTTCATAAGTAAAACGTTGCTTTTCAAAAATTTAGGCAAGATTTTCCATAATAAGCGTTATTCATGACAATGAATCACTTAGGATTGGCATTCGTTAATAATTTCAGACGGTTTTTGAAATGCATAAATTATAAACAAGAAAATTGCCTTCAACCGTGTTTTATATTTCAACTTTCCTAAACATCATTTCGAGGCTTAAATTTTATGAAAAAGCCATTAATTACTGAAAAAAGATCATAAAAGTAGGAAATTCTTTAAAAAGGTTTTCAAATTAATCCTATTTCATCACTTAATTTTCGGCTTGAAGTCCCTTATTTTACGATTCGGCTTGAAGTCCCGTCGGCTTGATGTCCGGCACCCATAAAAAGGAATTAAAGTAGAAAAAATCATCAGTCTTGTCGGAGGCGGACTGAGCTAATCGATCCAATTTCCTCCAGTCTGGCAAATTTCATTTACAACTTCAAATCAAACCACCCCCCCCCCCCCCACCCCTCTCTCCCCCCATCCTCAACGCAAATAACGATTCCCCTTATATTGTTCAGCCCCATAATACACTCACAGCAGCCCCTAATTGGGTAAATTATGTCTTATGATTGCGAATGGAAGTTAAGCTAACAAGTCAGCTAAACAAAACGGAATCAAATGCAACTACGAATATGAGTCTGGTGCAAACATCCGAACTTTCATCAAAATTTCGAAAAAATATGACGCAGAAAGTTGAAAAGCAACACTGTTCACCTAACCGGCTTCCTATTTAGAAAACAAATGAGCTCTAATATAAATGCAAAAGAAGAATTCAAGGTCTTGAATGAAAATTTGGGATATTTAAAAGACTCACCTGAATCTCCTGCTCTTGATAAACTTCTATTGGTTCAGTGTTATCGAGCTTAGTAAACTAAATTCGGCAAAAAAGCATATTCTGAGCAGGATATTTGCTCTAATTTGTGAAAAAAAATTGTGGGATGTTTGCCCTAGCATAGCTGTTTTTCGGATGTATGCACTAGTTTTGTAGGATATTTGACCTATCGAAAGTTTGTACGGTACCTTACGAATATGCTACACCTTGCACGACCAGAGAAAAATTAAAAAGCGGCCTAGAGCAGAGAAAACGAAATCTGATGAGCTAATAACACTGGCGGAGTCAGTTGTGGTGAGATTGACTCAGAAGTAGGTTTCAGAAATTCAACCTCCTGAACACCCTACGGCTTTTTCCTTATGTAATTTTTTGAGACTCTCATTTTTGCTCGACTACGCTCAAAATTTTCTAAGGAATGTGCATCGCTAAGATATGCCTACTTAGAAGCGAGAGCGCACCGAAACAGGCCATTTTCTATCCAGGTCTTCTATAAGGAGCTCAAAAAATGGAATTTTAGTTCGTTTTCTTAAAATTGGCCTTGATTTGGTCTATTTTCAAGTAGCGCATAATGCTACAACCACAGTTAACTAAAAACAGCAACTAAAATATCAACAGAAAAACAAAGTCAAAAATTGTTAACTTGAAAAATTCAAGAGCCTTGGGTGCAACTGAATAATAATCTATTAGATTGCAATGATAATAGCTGAAACTAGTTTGAAAGGCAGAAGAATTGGATAGAGGGCTCACTCTTTCACTATTTTATCTCCCAATCTCAATATTCTCCCCAAACTGTTCTCCAATTGTCTTGAAATCCGAATTACGGCTAAAAGGGCTCAACTATGATACCACAATTGACCCCCTAGGTGATTTTCTTGAGGTTGTCAAAATAGTGAAGAATAGACACCCTACGCGAAAGTTAGTTCCCACCCCCTAGGACTGGTCGGAACAATAAAACATAGCCAACAGACAGTTGCAAGAGCGTCGATGAACGCAAGGAAGTCAAAAAATTCAAAAATTCTATCCTTCGAAATTCAAAAAGCAGTTGAAGATCTTTGAATTTACAGAACAGTTTGTGATTGAAACCTTTAAAAAGTATGTATATAAAATAAGAGCGACCGGAACATTTTGTGCTAAAATTTTTTGACATGGGAGACGGTTGTGAAAATTGTATCGTTGCTTTTTAGACCAAACATTACAAAGTTCCAGCTCAGATTCCACTTCGATTACATTTGGAGGGGTCCCAGTGTCATCCGTGTCCTCACGGTGAGATCGGCTACGGCAAAAAGTGCCGAGGCTAATAAAAAAAAGAAACATGCCAGCGTGTAACAGATTCGACAAATTTGCAACACGCAAATCGCACTTTTAATTATTTTTTTAGCAAATTTAAATAGCAATTTTACTGCAAGTGAGGAAACTGGCTAATGGTCCCAAAAAATTAAATTTTCATGGAATTTTAGTTTAAAAAAGGTCGACGTTTTTAGCGCCGTTTTGGGAATCAACAAACTTCAAAAACTCAAAAAACTGATTTTCTCATGGTTTTTTTGTTTGTTTTTCTTATCAGTTTCTGACAAAAAACGGTTGCCCAATTTAGCAATTTTAAGGTGACAGTCAAATATTTCTAAAATATAAGCGCTCGTGAGATCGATTTATTTCGCCACGCACAAAAATAAAGGACACAATTTTGAAAAAAAAATAGAAAAAACTTCCTTATGTATTTTTTAAGAATATGGTCGGAACATTATACATTATGTGCTACTTGCACAGCAGCCAGCTATACTTGTTTTAAATAGGTTATTGATGCGGGATTTGGAATGGGCATTTTTAATTAGTTGGCGCCAAAACGTAGATAGCAAACTAATGCGACTAAGTGATGATTCCATATTTAATTTTCGCAAGCTAAATGATTCAATTAGTAAATTAAAAGACACTAAACATACGAGGCTGAAGCTCCGATTGCCTTTGAAGATTAATTTTTCAAAAAAAAAATGTTTTTTGATATTTTTTGAAAACCATACCCCACCCACACGCTAGGTTACGTACCAAGGGATATATTTCGCATATAGCAAAGCAATAAGCAAATCAAGTAAGATACCTCAAATCAATTTGGAACAATTTTAAAGACGGAATAAACCTTACGCGTTGATAGCAAGAAATATATCGCGCGTTGATTATCTGAAAAAAGGCCCTATTAGCAATCTTTAAGCCCGCTTAACTTCAGGAAAAATTCACAGATGAAATATATTTTTACATTTTATCTCAAGACAACAATACCTTTCGAATCATTAAACAATTCTGTCGAAAATGGCCAGTTCAAAAGTCGAAATTTGTCAGGGGAATAAAGAAGCACTCCGAGAACAAATATTCCATCACTTTCTTCCAAAGTCGGAACAGCAACTTGGTACTTAAATAATGTGGAGGAGGGGAAACTTTCTAATAAAGATTTGCTCTGATACGAATAAACAGGTTTTGGACATCATTTCTCGAAAAACTTTTCAAATTGATATCACGTGGTTAGAAAGGAAATAGTTGAAGCAAAAAGCTGGCATTTCATTGGAATGATTTTGCGCTCTTTGACAGACTGAAAAATAACTATTCAAAAATTGGGCAATTATCATTTTGTATCCAATTGATATCAGCAAAAATATATATTTCGCTTGGTTTGCAAACTGCAGAATCAAATTTGCTACCGAAATTGAAGTGCCTCGTTAAAATAACAGACATCTGACAGTTGGAGAAACTGACATGTGGTGACCCTTAATATGATGACAGAACCCAATCCAATCCTAGTCCCCTTTATCAACTGATGCTACGGTTGTATTATCAAAATTTCAAAATATTTTTCAGCGATAGTTCGCTAGTTTTTCAATTATCGCATTTTAATTTTCAAAAAGAAGTCTTAATTCAAAAAAAAAGTTTTTTTTTCCCGTCACTTTGAAGAAATAATTCAAAATTTCATTTAAACGACCACATGCAGTAACGTTTCATTCAAATTGTAGCTAAGCAGAAAAATGATGTGAAGTACAAAAGTCAGTCGCCAATGATTTAGCTAGCAAAACAAGATAAACACAGAGGCAAAGCGCACCTTCGCATCACTTGTGATACAACGCAAAAATAACAGAACAGCTAACCGAAAAAAATACAAGATAAAAGCCAGCGTGTCAAAAAACTATTGAAAAAATGTCAAAAAGGAAGAACATGAACATCAGTCAATTTTTTAAATTGATTTGGCTCAATCGAAGTTCAATCGGAGAAAAAATGTATTAGATGTAAATTTGAAGAAAAAAAATCCGTGAGAAAGATCAATTTAAACATTTTGTAAACAGAGGCGAAGAGGGAAAAAAATGATTTAAAAACTTAGTCCCCTGAAGCTACAATGAACAACACTTAAACTTTGAGCAGACACAAGTGGAGCCGAAAAAAAAATGGATTTAAAAAAAATAGTCCCCTGAAAACTACATTGAACAACACTTGCGCTTGCAACTTAGATGAAAGTTGCTTACAGCACAAGCAAAATGCGCGATGCGGCATCTAAGCCGACAAAGTTAGAGAAGACAAACGAAAGTCCGAAAATTCAATTTTTAACAACAAAAAATGTCAATTGCATATATGCCAAAAAAAAACTCCTGACCTTAGGGTGCAAAGGCGACGACGTTACCTCTAGGCCAAGTAAGAACGAACCTGTAAGTTCTTAAGATTCAATAAGAAGCAAATAAGATTTGGAACAAAAAGGGTTTACAGAAAAAAAGCTAGTTCCTATTACCCCACACTTGCTTTCGCAATTGAAATTACATTTGCAGAAATGTTTTGGTAAGCATGAATAAACCCTTTTTTTAAAAAAAATTTTCGTTCACCTTTACCAATTCCTAACTTTTTGAATTTCCCTTTTGATTTTTTCTCTTTTATTTTTTCCCCGCTTAAAATCGTTCAGAGTAACTGTCTCGTATAGTGCCTCGGTTGTGGCAACTTATAAACTTCAACTTTCTGAATAGTTTGAAGTTGATATGTTTTATGACCGCAATTTTGGCCTGAAAGTCAAAGTTATTAAAATACCACATCCCACGGACAATAACACGCACCATATGCACAAATACAAAAATCTCCTTTGAAAAGACGCAATACGAGTCAGTTAAGCCGATCTAACATCAACCGAAAACATTAGTGTCGAATAAACAATGTTATTGGGAGCAAAAACAGCGAACATTTAAAGAATTTGAAATTGTTTTACAGCCAACAAACATGAATTAAGAATAAAATGGGAATCTAAAATACAGACATGCTCAAAACTTATCAGTTGGTTGACGAAATGACAGATTTGACATAAAATTTATCTAGAAAAAAGGGTTTCGTAGATTATGTTAAACAAATTTTTTACTTAGGCGTAACAAGTCAACAATGTGCAAATGATCTCAAGAAAGCCGAAAAAATGATAGATTAGTTTTGAAGAATTTCAAAGAAATATGTATCGAGTTAAAGCTTTATAGATTGACACTTTTTGATAAAAATTAACCCAGTTTGAGAAAACAGGATCAATTTTGATCCTTAGAAATTTGCTTAGAAACTTTCTCGCGCCATTTTCTCATTCTAAATCGGAAAGCATAATTTGTCTTCCTTATAGCAAATGAGGTTGAAGTGAAAGTAAGAAAATCAAAAGACAAACGGATAAAACTCAAAATTGAGCGCAAACAAATTCTAAAACTTTTTCTTGAAAAAATGTCTCCTGAATTTTTACGGTTTTCGTTTCAACATTTTTGGCGATTTTCAACTAAATTGGGCATTCGGCTCTCCCATACCCCCCCCCCCCCCCACCTTTCATTAGCATCAGTTTTATGGTGTAACGAGGAGTTTCACAAGGTTAAATATGAGGACCAAATGTGTCTGTCGTGGCCTAATTGGTCTGCATGCCAATTTTTGTAACGATCAGACATTGTGAACAAAATATTTACTAGAAAAAATTCGGAAGTGCGAGGGGAGAAAGAAAAAAGAACTGGAGATTCCGCCAGACCGTTCAAAAATGGGTCCCAAAGTTGGCTCCAAAATGTTAATGTTAGGCTACATACAAATAAAAAAATTGATGTAGATGTTTCCTGGTGGCCGCTAGCTCTCAAATGCACCGTGGGAACGAGCAGCAATTTCAGAGGGGGGTAACTGCACTTCCCCGGTTCAAAGGAAAGCCCATGTTATCTAGCACATTAACATCGGGGAGATACTTCTTAAGCAGTCCAAATCGAATCTGTCACCTTTGTGTTGAATTCGTCCGACTAAACCTGCTTTCATCAAAGAATAAACCTGTCTCATCTAAAGGCACAATTTCGCCCAACAGAATAAATCAAAGCCGATGCTTTGTTCAATATTCTTTCATGCTAGGGTTTCCTAATTCAGAAAAAAAAGCTTTTTACGTCAAAGTTCAATCAGTGACTAGCAATTAAGAACAAAAATTTCAACTTCGATTGAAAATTATAAGTTTATTGAGGAGATATATTCAGAGGGAGAATTTTGCAATTTGAATAGTCAAATTTTTCTTGATTTCGCTATTAATTTATATTGACAAACATTAAGATTAAGATAAAGACCATTTATCCACGAGGGAAAGGACCAGCATACGAGCTGTACAGCACATCACGGCGAACCGCTGTTGTGTCCCTGCTTAAGAACTATACATGCAATTTCTTTTATTTTTCTGGGCTGGGTGATTTTACGTCACGCTCAAGACACGAGCACGGATCAAGGTGGGCCTCGATCATCCCACCTTTCGATCGAGAGGCGGAGACGTAACCACTTCACCACTGCTCCCCTGCAGTTGGAAAAGAGTTATGAACGTAACGAAACGAAAAAAAATTGACTGTTTTTAGAGAATCTTCAAACTTCGAATGTCAAAGTAAAAAATTATAAGGCCCTATAAATCGTTGATTTCAAGAACGATTTATGATTGAAACTTTTTTTGATAAAATTAACTCAATTTGAGAAAAACTGGACCAATAAGTATGAATTGTTCCGCTAGGAAATCTGAAAAGTAAATTCTATTTTCGAAACTAGAAGTCGATCACCTTTTTCGTGTCCTTTACAATTTTTCTGATCGTTAGTAGAGTTTGCCTTGCTTTTAACGAAGTAAATGAACAGCTCCTAAAGAAATCAAAAGTCAAACCTCGAAAAATCAAAACTGAGCGTGAAACTTTGAAAGAGTCTTCATTACGTAACGGTCATGTATTTTAAGCACAGTTGAAAAAATAAAAAGGAGCATATCGTAAAATTTTCTCTAACGTAGTCAACAGCTGGTTGGAAGTAGTTAAGAAAACAATGAAACCAAAAAAAATTGACTAAAACTTCTAAGCATTTTTTAAGATTCCAAGAAGGAAAATAAATTATATTGAAGCTCTTGGAATTTCAAGAGCTGTTCAAGATTGCGGCTTGTTTTTTTATCATTGATGTCACCTACTAGAGAAAACTGGATTGCGGTAAATTTCTAATCCCGCTGGGAATTCAGAAAAGTTAATCGATTTTTGAAACTAGAAAACATTCACGTTTTTCGTGATTTTTACACTTTTGCTGTTAGCTAGAGCAATTTACGTTCAAGAAAAGAAATGCATTGAACTGAAAAAGAAATCAGAAGTCAAACCTCGAAAAATCAAATTTTCTTCAAAACTAAAACAAAAAAATCATCACGACCAATATAAGTGACAATCACTTCTTTCTTTAACAATGAAAAACAGACACCGAATGTCGGACTAGCATTGTTGTATATGGCTAAAAACAAGTAGCAATGGTTATTTTTTCCATCATTTGGTATAGTTTACCATTCAGACTTGCTAGTTTTGTAATTTATATTTATGATGCAAATTTGATTTTTACAGCAAACCTTAACAGATTGAGAAATTTTGACAATTGAATACAACGTAATAAACATAGCCAACAGACGTTTGAAAAACAGTCAATGAGAACAAGCTACAAAAAAAATTGACTCTTTTTTTAATCACATCCAACTTTCGGAATTTCGAAGAAAAAATTGATGGCGTTTAAGATCTTTGAATTGAATTTCTAGAACTAATTATGATTGACACTTTTTTTAATCAAGTTGACCCCATTTGAGAACACAGGATCAAAATGTAATGTTGTTTTACTTCGCTGGGAAATCTGATAATTGAAATATATTAATTAACATAGAAAATGAACTGAACTTAAAAATGATTCAAAAATCTCACTGCGAAAAAGTAAATTTGAGCCTGAACAAATTTTAATTCCTGAAAAAAATCATCATGACTTATATAATATGAAGACTTTTCCTGAAAAAAAAACATCAAGACCTATATAATACTCAAATTTGTGTCTGAAAAACGTTCATCGACTCTTAAACAGAGCCAACGGAGAGATGGAATAAAGATAAATGAGCCCAAGAAATCAGAAAAGTTAATCGATTTTTGAAACAAGAAGTCACTCACGTTTTTCGTGATTTTTACACTTTTGCTGTTAGCCAGAGCAATTTACCTTCAAGAAAAGAAATGCATTGAACTAAAAAAGAAATCAGAAGTCAAACCTTTTGATAATATTAACCCAACATGAAAAAACTGGACCAAAAGATTCAGCTTTTATTCCATTTTCGAAACTAGAAATTGTTCACGTTCTTTCGCGCCATTTTCCCGTTCGTATTTGGAGAGCGCTATTTATGTAACTTTCAGCAAATGGATTTCAATTGAACTCAAAAAGTGCTTATATGCCTTAAGTGCATATATGCATTAATCTGTAGTTATTAGAGCGTTTTAAGACGTTATCCTGAAAAAACATGAACATTCACAATACCTATACACGAGTCTTCACAACGTTCATATCTCTAAAACATCACTAAAACTGGTCAATTCATTTGGTTCAAAATTAAGGAGGAAAATCCTCAATTTAATTTATTCGTACATCATTTTATCCTGTTTTCCTCTTTAACTTTGAACCAACTGAATTGACCCATTTTAGTTGAGTTATTTTGGTTTGGAATTTAGCAAACTGAATTGCATCTTAAAAATGCTTAAAAATCATAAATCCAATGTGCTTAAAAATCATACATCCAAAAATTTTTGTCCTCCGAGTTTGAGAGAAGCGAATTTTAAAAGTTTGTCCTTTCAAATTCATTCAATTCGGCTTATTCAAATCAGCACTTCAAAATCTTGCTCACTACAAAATGAAGTGAAAATTCAAAAAACCGCAAAAATATATCAACAAAAAACCAATCCAATGATCAAAATTCGTGAAACTTTTGCTGCCTATGTCAAAACGAATGGCTTTAATTAGTCAAACATTTATGAAATGAGAGGGGATTCATTAAAAAACGTACCTTATGTCTTGAGGTAACACAAAGACTTGATTGCCGGTAGCTTTGATCCACAAACATCTATTTTATTGCCCCATAACTTTTATGAAAGAATTGGCAAAAGAATTGGCGGTTTATTTTGAGATACTTGGGTGGGAAAAAAAACTTTTCAGTTCCTGAGTTCCGTTTAATTTGCTCGTTATTCACTAGTTTTATCGGATCCTTTTAGATTGTTTCGGGGTGATATATTACAATAGATGGCAGGTTCAAGCGAAATAGCTGGATCGCATTTTGTTATACTTCGAACAGAATTTATAATTTGCTTCAAAAGCCAAAATTTTTGGCAAAAGAGAAAAAATTTGAGTTTTTGACTAACACTTTTATCTGGTAGAGTACTGTATTCACAAAAACTATCTTAGCAGCATGTACATTAATACATGCACTAAACTTAAAATTACCACCTATTGTAACATATCACCTGTTTTGGATCCCTCAATTAAATTCAACGAAATACAATTACGATTTCACTTCGTTTTTTAACATTTAAAAAACAAATTAAACTATCTTCTCACTACAGCTGCTTTTAAAACAGGAAAAACAAAAAAATATATAAATCATATCACACATCAGGCGCGGATCTAGGAATTTTTAGAGGGAGGGGGGCGGATTTTCAAAAAATGAAAATTTTGTCTAACTATTTTTTTAATGTCGATCAAATTGATTTTCTGAGCTCTCCCAAAGGCCAAAAAAAGCGTTCTTAGGCACTTTTTGGAAAATTTCGACCAAAAAATTGCGTTTTTTTTGGCGCGCGCTCCTCAAAATCAGTATAGATTGGCGCCAACGGCGCCTTAAGAAAAATTAAAAGGTCAGTCAGGTCCGCAGGGGGTAAAGTATTTGATGAAATTAACCCGATTCCAGGAAACCGGTTTTTGATTTATAAAAAAGCAAAGAGAAAACCGGCAAATATATTTTCATCTAGCGGTCGAAACTTACGAAACAGCCCTTGAACTCAAGTTAAATTTGGTTAGCAACTGACTCACCGTCTAAATTGCTTTCGAATCTTATATCCAAGAATATTTTGTGTCCAGTCGTCAGTTTTGTGCCTTTCACGTCAGTCCCATTGGCGCCTAGCGACAACTCGGCGTCCACGTTGAACCAAGTAGGGGCATGTGGGAGGATCGAATCCGGGTGGGACCCGTTGTTTTTCGCAACTATTCCGCTTTCATTCTGCGTCATGTATCCGGGAATCTTCTGCAGTGGGATCCAGACATAGCCAATGATAGTATCCCAGATTACTCCTTTGTTCCAGAGCTCAACTAAGAGTCCGTTTGGAGAATCAGAAGAGGATTGGTTTTGGGAACTATTAGAGGGGGGCAGATCGATTTCAAACATGAAATCTTGCTCCCAACAAGGAGTCGAACCCTTCACACATACTGTAGTGCTTTTCACGCTGAGAAGCTTCAAGGTAACGTAAGTGTTGAACCGTTCTACAATAAAAACACAAAAAATTATAAATAGAAAATCATAACTATACAAATTAAAATAACAAAAATTAGTTCCGTATAATTTAAAACGAAAATCAAATGTAATCATTACCTGGAGCTCCAACGAGTTGCCCTCTTTTCACTGAAACAAAAGTTATTCAGTTAAGCAAACAAATTTGTCTATATTTGGGCACAAATATAATTTCAACCTTCCCTTCGCTGTAAAAAAAATAGATATTCGTTTAATACATCACGCTGAAGCAATATAATGATAGTTTAGCCCAATCAATTCCCGGTTGCATGCTTTAAAAAGGAACCTTTTCAAGTTGTAGTCTCGTTACAAATGATTAATTGCAAAAAAGGCTTAACTTTTATGCTAGGGTTTATCATTGAATAAAAAAAACTATCAAAATAAAATCAAAGATAAAAGCAGGGCGGAGTTTTGCACCACTTACAGTAAATGCCGTTTCTAAGATTTGCAGAGGATCTATGCAAGCACGGATCTAGGATTTTTTTAGGGGGAGGTTTAGAGATTTTAAAAAAAGTAACAATCGAAAAATTCATCAAAAATGAAGCAAAATCGTACAAAATTGAATCTGCGAATTTTTGACAAATCTGTCTATGACCCCCTGAACGTTTGTTTTCCCTTTTTTAGTGGTTATCCACCAAAGCGAAATTCGATGAGCGACCTTCCTTCATAGTATATCGAAAGAAGTACAGTTAAGTGGCGTTGTAGTGATGGTGTCTAGCAATCACATCGGTAGTGATGGTGTCTAGCAATCATATGATTGCGGGTTCAATTCGCACGTGCGCTCCAACTTACAAGTTGAGCTCTTGTAAAAAAGCCATAACTTAGTAATCCTTAAAATTATTAACCTTCGGTTTAGCCCTTATTCTAAAATAAATTTGTGTTAGCGATTTATTGCCAACAGACAATTGCAAGTGTCAATGAACACAAGGTAAGAAGAAAAAACAGACTAATTTCAAAGAAAAAAGATGTCTTTAAAGCTCTTTGAATTTGTAGAACAATTTATGATTGACACTTTTTAGTGAAATAAACCCGTAAGTTAAAAAAATGGATCAATACAAAATTTTCAGTTCGCTGGGAAATCTGAAAATTAATAATTTCGAAACTATAAGTTGATCACGTTTTTCGTAACATTTACACTTTTCCTGTTCGATAATGATGTTTGTCTTCGTTTTACAAAAGGAAATGACCAGAACTGAAAAGGAAATCAAAAATCAAACCGGGCCTTAAAGCTCTTTGAATTTATAGAACAATTTATGATTGACATTTTAGTGAGTCCCATAAATTTATTTTAAAAATGGATCAATACAAAATTCTACCTTCGCTGGGAAATCTGAAAATTAAATTCCAATTTTGAAACTATAAGTTGATCACAATTTTCGTGACATTTACCCTTTTCCTGTTCGATAATGGAGTTTGTCTTCGTTTTGAAAAAGGAAATGAACAGAGCTGAAAAAGAAATCAAAACTCAAACCGGGAAAAATTAATTTTGAGCCTGTACAAATTTTAATTTTGAGCCTGTACTTTTCCTAAAAAAAACAGGAAAAATTGATCGCGACCAACATAAGAATATGAGCTACGTCCATCGACTCTTAATAATAAACAAATTAATCATGTATGTAAACTGATCATAAATTTCCCTTTGCCTCCTCTTTTTTTTTGAAATTCTAAAACATGAACAGTGTATCAAAGTTAGGCGGTTCCCTGCTTAAAAAGCGGTAATTAAATTTCTGTGAATAACGCAGCATCAAAAAAGGGCTGCGAGCCTGTCTGATTAAAGGCGGTTTTGTATTATTTGATAGTCTTGAGGTAGATCTCGATCTAAAGCGCCAATCAAAATCTCGCCGGAGGCCTGTCTAAGGTCAGTCCGGTTTATCATTTCGTCTCATAAAAACTGAGTTATTTTTTCTAGAATTATCGTGACTCAACGGTGCTTTACAAGGTGTCTTAACCAAGTTAGGCTAGTCGGTAGCAGACCTGAAGCTAGAAGTCAAACCAGAACCATTCATCTATCACAATTGAAACCGAAGACCCAACTAGCCACTATCTTAAGAGCATAGCTCACATAATACGAAATCAAAACCACACGAAACTTTTTTAACACAGGTCAAGCTGCGCTTCGCATACAGGAGACACAATGTCAACTTGAAAAAATTAAGAATTGACAGATGGTTTCAAGCAAAAAAGACTTTGAATTACCACAGAAATTACCATCACTTGAGATATCACAAAAATAGCATTGCAAGCTAGCCGACAGGAAAGGAAAGGAAGCAGCTAAATCCAAAGAAAACGGAAAAATTTTCGAAGAAACGACAACTAAAAGAGCCTCAAAAAGTTGTCCTGAATGTATTATATTTACGCAAAACACGTCCAGAAACATATTCATCGGCGTTCACTCGAACGATCCAAAATTAGGTTAGTAAGACGATAAAATATAAGCCATATATAGGAAGCAAGGTAAGTATAATTACAAATTTCAGGAGTAAATGAAAACATTAAAAACAACTACACAAAAAAAGTTGCATACAGCAAAAAAAAATTCAGTTTTAAAAAAGTCAATAGTCAAGAGACAAAAAAGATAGAAAAATAATTTCGATCTATCAAACAGTTCAAATCACGGCAGCTCAACTCATTAAATCAGCATTCCGACAAAATAGCCTTCTGAACTCTTTAGCTGAATGGTCGGAACAATGGCTCGTTTCAGGACAGCTGGTTTCGTTCAGCTATTGTATCACAAAAAATATGTCTAACACCCGATTTGCTAACACTTGCAAATCAAACTAGGAAAAAAAGCGGTAAGTGATTTTGAAAAAAATAGTTCAACTTTACTTTCATGAAATCAAGGTTTGCTGTTTAGAAACCTTACGAAATTCGTTTAATTTGATTGCACGAACAAATATTTATACATCATCCAAATCTGAGTTTGTATTTTTTCCTCTTCGCGAAGCAATTTGATGTTTATTTTCTAAACAAAAATTTAAAGCTACGCACCTGAAACTGAGAGAAAGGCCATTAGAAGAAGACGCGAAGCAAAGTTGAAGATGGTTTTTTTCGAAAGTGTGATCAAATTATAAAATGCGATCCCTCAAACTGCATCAACGCAACACGATTAAATCACAGAGATATAGAATTCATTGGGGTGACCTTTTGCGTCAATTTCTATGCATCGGGCTGACAGAGGGCTAGGCTAAACTTCGAATTTAGTTCTCTTCTTTCGATTTTTCATTTGCATTTCAGTTTAATATGAGAAATTTGGTGTCCAGTCCAGAGAAACAGTCGGAAATAAAATGTAATTATATGACGTAGACATATAAAATAATTCCTGCAACTATGTTAAATATTACAGCCATGGAAGCATTTTTTCCCCTGTGCTGCTCATGATCTAATCTAAAATAACATTAAAAATTAATCTCCTGGAAGAACACTCAAAACTTTGATCTGATATAAAATTGCGGTTGGCCATTGAGATAAGACAATTCATAGGAATCGCTTCAAAGTAAAAAAAAATCCGGAGAGTTTGACCACCACCCGCCAATTCCAAATGTCTCATGGTGGACATGTATGTCATTATGAGATCGGTCATACATGTTGAGACGAGTTCCAAAAATACAAATCGGTCACAAGAATAACACAAAGAGTATATGTATGATACTGTCATAGAACTTTAGTTGTTCTGTTTTTTTTTTGAAGTCTTAGCTTGTTGATGCGACTTTCTCTGCTTAGTATTTATGATCTTGGACTAAAGGATACTCACTAGAAATGGCCTTCCAACAAATCGGAGTGCAAGAACAATGAATAATTATTTTTTCGTACTTGTCTCCGTTCTGATTAGTATTTGTCTACTTTATGACATGTCTACTTTATGAATTGTCTAATTTTTAATAGGTTGCCCTCCAAATCATAATTACCAGGCAATGGCAATGATAAATTGGAGGGAGCCCATTTCCAGGGCGCGTATCCTTTAGTCGAAGATCATAACTACTGAGCAGGGAAAACTGCATTAACTATCCAAGTCTTAAAAAACAAAGTACAAGTAAGGTTCTATGACAGAACAAGACAAAAAGCTCAGTCAACTCCGCAGACTGAAATGAAACGACCCCGGTAGTTATTTCTGGGTAGTATTAGCTACACTTATTGTGTACCATAAAAGTGGATTGAACCAAAATGGGGGAAGACAACTTAATACTTCAGACAAGGATAGCAAAGCAACCAAACAATTCTATGCTAGCAGCATCAGGCAAACACACCAATGCATCCTTCAATTAATGGTAGAAAACGAATAGAAAAAAACACAATGATGGATACTGAGTAAATTGTTCACGCGGAGAAAGAGATGGAAAGAGAAAAAAGAAAGTTGAGATTGTTTGTATGGATCGCTACAGAGTCATAGAGTGCATTTTGGAAGTTATTGATTAGTGTCTAAATATTACTAGCAGAGACGGCACCCGCCAACAAGAAAATAAACAAACTCTACTGCAAACAAAAAACATGTTACAGTTGATAACAAGTTGAGATTTAAAAAATCAAGTGCTTTGATAAAGAGTCGTTCAGAACGACGAAAACGTGAAAAACTAAAAAAAATCTGAAAAGGTTATTTTATTCACACGCTGTCGTTCTGTCGTCAGATATTGTTTTTGCAATTTTCAAAGAGAATTTCACAGATAAAGATTGAATTTCGAGATATAAGATGAGTGCTTTTTGTTTCTCAATTGTGATAGTTGCTTAGAGATATCAAAGAGCCCGTAATGAAGGGTATAAGCTCGCGAATTTGATGCATTTACAATCTCAACCCAGAGTAAAAATATGTAAATTGACATATAAAGCTGCTATATAATAAACACACTGAGAATTTTAATTCAGCTATTCAAGGATTGTGCTAACACAACAGTACTTCAGAACTTATTTCAACGAAATCAAAATATCAATAGAGTAATCAGTGCGAATAAAGAGCAAAAAAAAACAACAACTTAAGCATCCAATTTGCTTGATTGTAAAAAAAAATAAATACTTATTACTGCAAATTTTAAAAAAAGCGCTCAAATTTGGCTTATTTTGAATTTAATAATAAACTATAACGACCACTGATAATAGATAATAGGAACCCAAGCAAGTCAACAAAATAAAAAAAAGAAAAACAAGATTTCAAGGGATGTGGTTTTCCAGCATTTTAGGGAACGTTACTGGTTATAACTGGTAATAGATGTAGTCGAATAATGGGGAAAACAAGCCACATTTACAAGGTAAACTGCAAGCAATACCATTTCTTATAGTACGTCTTTTGTAAGAAATGCAACAACAACACACGAAATATCACATCTCAACCTTGCCCACCAAATGGTAAAAAGGGGCTTTCATTTTATTCAAGACAGCGGGTTTAATTTAAGACGGAAAAATACAATGCCAATTGCATTCAAAAATATGTCTATTGTTATTGTTGTGTATTTGATGTATCAAACTACTGAACTACAGGCTAAAAACGAGGTAGAACTGCTAAATAAACATCACGCCCCCACGATATGGACTTTTTATTTATACCGTCTTGAAAAACACTATTTCGGCGCGTCTTTAAAAAATGATTTTATTCAAAAAATAGCACTTAGGAGCTCGTATATTTTTTGCAATTCATTCCATCCACTTTAGCTGCTCTATTCAACGCAGTGTTCGAGTGTTTTGAGATGAAGAGATAGGCAGGTAGCGAACCCAATGGTTCAAAGGGAAAAGAAATGCAACTAGAAAGCGCTGCATTCCATTCTATTCACAAAATGAGATATAGATGGATAAACTAACCATCCCCCCAATCACGCACACACACACACGTACACACAAAAAAAAACACGCATCAATTTGGCCGACTTATTCTTCAAAACAATTGATGTAAGGGTATACTGAACTAGCACAGGCCGCTATAGCACCAGGCATAAAAGGATGAAAGCCAATCAAGAGAGAGCTGAACTTTGAATTTCCTAGCAAATAGATTTCTTAGCTACAGAGCGAAGCTGTTCTTTACCCTTTATACTCTCTGGTCCAGAACAAATATACACGCTCACAATTGATTTGGGTTATCAATAGCGTTGTACCGGTATAGAAAAACGTACCCAACAAAAATTTTTCCTGAAATTGCGACAATAAAGGAAAAAATTATTGTCTTTTCCAAATTTATATAAAACTTTTAAGTTCAGTTGGTAGTTCTTCCACAGTTTTCTAAATATGTTTTTGGTTACCAACTAAACATACATTTGGGCCAAAAATTGATATTTTTACCAACAAACTTCAAGAGGCTAAACGTACTAAAAGAACCTTTGAGAAACAAAGATTGCCGGTTACTGTGCAAGTAGCACAGAAAGTTGTGACCAGAATAATAAAAAACTATAAAACAAATCTTTTATTTTTTCTCAAAATGTGTCGTTTTCGTACGTGGTACGATGATTGAATAGTACTTAGGCATATTCATTAGTTATAGTAATAGTAATATAGGCATACTCGAGAACATTTTTATTCAAAAAATGAACAGCAAAAGGTCAGAAAAAATTGCAGAATTTTTTATGAACTTTTTTTAAAATTTTTCAACAAGAAAACCAATTGTACTGGAGTGCAACTTACTTTTCACGGCTCATACAAGTTACCACCCCATAATAATGCTGCTTGCTGCTTTATTTGCTCGAAATTAGAATCTCTTTATGATATCACTTGAACAATTCCAATAAAAAAAACAAGGATAGCCGCTTATTGTGCGGTTACTTACCTTAAAAAAAAATACAAAAATGTTTTCTCAAATTGGTGTCGTTTTTTTTTCTTCTGCATGTTGTGATAAAAAAATCTGAACGAAAAAAAGAAAAAAAAAACTTACGCATATTTGAGAGTCATAGTAAAGTAAGTCAATTAGAAAACAGTTTTTGAAGAAAAGTGACAAGAATAACGAAAAAAATTATAAAATTCTGAAAAAAAATTTTTGTGGCAATTTTTTGAGTTTTCAAGTTTTTAATTCCCAAAATTGCGCTAAAAAACTCCAAAACTACCTTTACCTGAGTAAAACTAAATTTTCACGGCTTAAATTAAGCTCAATTAAGCTATTGTAATTATTAACTATCTTACTAATTAGCTCAAAATTAGACCAAAAATAAAAATTTCAAACCGGTTTTTCTCGTTTTTTAATGTCATTATAATTACGACTGAAAGGGCTTTAATATGATACTAGCGTGTAACGCACCTCCGGTACTCCGAACTTTTAACAACTCGACATATATTGAAACAAGACTGCTCGTATCAGGGCAAAGCCCTGAAAATTCCGATTGCCTTTTAACGTTTATGGAGCAGTAATAACATAAAACAATAAAATAAAATAAAATAAAATGAAATTTTTTTTCTTTTAAAATTTGAAAATTTTTCTAAAAAAATCATCCCCCCGCACGCCATAAAAAGTACAAAACCATAGATTTTGCTCCTTGTAACAAATCAATTATGGCAAATAAGCTTCTTTCAACCAATTTGGAACGATTTCTAGGACGGATTAAATCTCCGCTTACGCGTTAATAGCGCGAATTATATCGCGTGCTAATTGTCCCAAATTGGTCAAAATGGCAATATTTAAACCCTCATAACTTTACGAAAAACAATCACAGGTGAAAAATCTTTTCAAATTTAAGCTCAGGACAACAATCGCTTTCGAATGATATAAAAAAATTCCGTCAAAAATGGCTAGTTAAAAAGTCGAAATTTGTCTGAAGAAAAAAAACCCACCCCGAGCACAAATATTCCCTTACTTTCGTATCGAGAGTCGGAACAATGAGATCTGCATTCTTTGAGTGTACTCTGACAGCACCCAATTACAGGGTTCGTAATTACAAATTTTGCAAAGTTTATTATTCAATTTTTAATGTAAATTTTGAAGAACCATAAAACTTTGTGAAGTTTTTTTTTAAGTTGTTTAAAAAAACTGAAAATGAACTAAGAAAAGTCACATCTGGGGAAACTAAAAGCAATTGAGCAATCGCATTTGGACGCAAGATTTGCAACTCCTGAGTGGACTCTGACACTACACGACTACAACGTTGGAAAATGCAAATTTCGAGAAACTTCAACCTTAATTTTCTAAAAAAAGTTTTTTTTGAAAACCAGAAAAAACTTCACATCTCGAAAACTACCAAAATTTCAGCAGTCTTACTTGAAGGCAATATTCGCAATCTTTGACAGTACTCTGACAGCCCACAAATACAGGGTTGAGAATATCAGTTTTGTGAATTACTTTGTAATTTAAGTTTTCCGAAAAATCACTAAAACCATCGTATATCTTAAACCAACAAAAAATTGGGCAATCTTAATTGGAGGCCAAATTCGCAAACCCTGATATTACTCTGACAGCCCCCAACAGCTTAGGAATTTCGAAGAAAAAACTAAACTTAATTTTCATGAAATTTTTGTTGAAAAAAATCACAAAAAACGTCATATCTGGAAAACTACAAATTTTTGAGCAGTCATATTTGGAGGCAAAATTGCAACTCCTGAGAGTACCCTGACAAAGCCTCACAACAGAGATGGTAATTTCAAATTTTGGGAAATTTTTTATATATAAGTTCTGAAAAATTTTGAAAAAAATCCTAAGAAACATCATATCTCGAAAACTACAAGGATTAGAGCAGCCATATTCAGAGGCATGAGTCGCAATCCCTGAGAGTTCCTTTACAATTTCCAACAACAAGATTGAGATCTTCAAAGAATTTTTTAAAATCTAAGTTTTGAATTTTTTTTTTTAAATCCGAAAAAACGTCATATCTCAAAAACTACAAGGATTTGAGCAGCCACATTCAGAGGCAAGATTCGCAACCAGTTAGAGAACCCTCACAATATCCAACAAAAGCATTGAGAGCTTCAAAATTTTGGAATTTTTTTAAATCTAAATTTTTTTGAAAATTTTTGAAAAAATCAAAAAAACGTCATATCTCAAAAACAACAAGGATTTGAGAACTGAAATTTGGAGGGCAAGATTCGCAACTCCTGAGAGTACCCTGACAGCACCCAACTACAGGGTGACAATTTTAAAAAACTAAGAACATTTTTTAAAGTAAAATTCGTGCAAAAATTCTTTTGTTAAACATGCAAAAATAATACGTTGAAAAAGCATAAGCATCGCGAGATAGAGAGCCCGCATTTAAATATAGAGATAGATAGATAATAGATAGATGAAAAATCAGGTATACAGACAGACAGACTTAATTTGACCTCGAAAAAAAATTGCTGAAAAATTAATGAGCTAGCAAAAAGTTCATCGAAAAATTTTCTTAAGCATTGCAATTTATGATATAGCTTAAACGTTGAAAAATTCTTTCGTTAAACATGCAAAATTATGATGCTTAAACATGAGAGATAGCTGTCACACGCATTTAAATATAGTATAGTAGATATAGATAGACAGATGTCACTCAACATAAACTTGTCCGATGATTTTGGTAGCTGATTTTGAGTGGAAAAAAAAACTAAAACACACCCGACTCCTAAGTTCCTCCCTGTTTTCAATGGTCGGAGCAAAAACAAAAAAAAACATAACCAAGACCTACATAAGAGTACTCACTACGTTCATTACTTTTATTTATTCTGGACAGTTTGGATACCAGATACGCAAAACACGCAAAAGTCAAAACAACTATAAATTGAGAGCTCATGAAAGAGGACCAGAAGCTTCTTCGTTGCGGTGTATTAAAGAAACTCTTAAAAGTAGGGACCTGAAATCTTTTCATGCACGGTTTTAAAAAGTTTAACTACACTCGTTCACACTGTCTCTCGTATTTTGTAAAACAAGCGAAATAATCCCCATATTCAAAGAAGGGAACAAACAAATGGTAGATAATTACAGGCCGATCAGCCTCCTCGTAGCAGTATCCGAAGTCCTCGAGAAACTTTCGACAGAATGTACCCAATCTTATCCACCGCATTCGACAGAATGTACCCAATCTTATCGACAGAATGTACCCAATCGACAGAATGTACCCAATCTTATCCACCGCATTGTCCCAATCTCAACACGGTTTTCGGCAAAGACGCTCATCTATAACAAACCTAATCGAATACCTGCACGAAATGTTTGTGAACTTTGACAATAGCAGAAATTTGTGACATTCGACCAGAATGTGAAAAATGCAATCTCTGCAGAATTCGGAATTTTAGCAGTAAGCCTTCCGGATTGGTGGTTTTTAAGAACTAAGGGCGTTATTGGAACGTTTAGCCAAACGGTGAAGGCTGGAATATTCTAGTGTTTTAAAATTTCAAAAATTCGAATGATGACGTCACATTTCTGAGAAATGCTGAAACGGCCATTTTTAACAAAAAACGAGTGAAAAAACAGAACAACAACGTTGGTTGCGCTGACGAGAACAACTTGATCGAAATTGAAGAAGTCGAAATTGAAGAAAAACAGCAGCAGAGTGCAGAGAACGTTCCGAGTTGCAACTATTGTGCTGCTACAATAGTTGCAAGGCCGTTGCGAACAACGGTGAAGGGTAAGAAATCAGCCCTCCGTGTTATCGTGAATTCGAACTTGAGGAGCTTGATTCACTGGATTCAAGAATCCGGAAGGGTCTCGGGACGGAAAACTTTTATTGACTCATATGAACTTTTAGCATCCTGTCATGTCCTGACTTGAATTTAATTGATATTTGGATTAGTTTTGACAAGGATGAGGTGCTAAGAGTTGGGGGGGAAAGGGTTGATCCATCTTCGATGGAGATGATGATTTTTATCTACTGAACAAAAACAATAGTAATATAATAAATAGTAGCCCTGTTTTTAGGAGTGACCTCGTGGTCTGGGGATACTGAGACCCAGCCATGAGCTCACTATTTTTGCATGTAATTCAGTTAATTTGAGCGTTCTGGTCGAAGCCGGAGAACAGTAACGTTTTTGTCGACCCGATGTAAGAAAGACCACCGAAAAGTACTGGCTTGGTAGAGACGGTGAAAAACATGCAAAGCTCTGTTTAGACGCTAGCCAGTCGTCTTAAGACTTAGTTTTGTTATCCGTCGATATGTATCTTCCGGGCGAATGTTACATGTATGTTTTTATGGCGCTCCTGGGTGTTATTCTTTCATAACATCATGACCGGCGGAACCATTAACGAGCACTCCGCGCCGAGCGGATGCTCACATTAACGCCCTTAATAGGCCTAAACTGCCGGGGCGGAAGGGTAGTTCGGAACGCGGAAGCCTTCCGGATTACCGTGAATAGTTTTTTAACCTAGTTAAGACCGAAAATTCACGAACCAGGAAGGGTGGGGGGAATCATGAACCCCTCATCCCCTGAGTGGTTTGTGACCAAAAACACTTAAAGATATAAGCAAAACCAAACAAAAAGTAGTATAGTACCCAAGAAAAACAAAAAACATAAAAAAATAAACGAAAAAACCAAAAACAGCAAAAAAGTAAAAAATCAGTAGAAATCATCCCCCCAGACAAGATGTGATTCAACCCCCCCGTTTGTTGTTGATAGATATATTGTTGTTACAGGCATTTATATCAGTCAGGATCGTTACGATCAATTTTGTGGCCCGTTTGTGAGGCTTGTACTGTAGGGTTATTTGGGCATTTAAGCGCGTTAATGACAAATTGCGCTCAATCCGGAAGGGTCAGCTGATTTGCGCTCAATTCGGAAGGGTCCTGGGTGAAGACCGATCCGGCAAGCAGTACAAGGAGCAACAAGAAGGGGCTCAACGACAACAACAATCGACTGTTGGGTATCGTTAACAAGTTTTGTATCCCTTTTGGTACAAAAAGTAAGATAGTAGTCTGTGGGGGGCTCGACAGTGCTGCACTGTAGTGACCCTTCACCGAACTGCGAATATCCGAGTTAAGCACCTTAATTCGGATAATAAACAAACCCGGAGGGGTATAGTATTACTAATATTATTACTTATATAGCCTATATTAATAGTCTTATATCGTTTTTCAGTGAAAAACAACGAAAACAGACCCGTTTTTAGGGTCAAAATAGCGATATTTTGATCCCCCCACAAGTCGCGATTTTTGAGATATCGATATTTTTTGAAACGGAAAAAAGCGCTAAGTTAGTGTGTTACATCGTAACTGCACTACTGTAATAAGGAGAACCGGTTAACTTTAGTTCGGAAGTGGTTGGAACTAGTTTGGTACCAAAAACCAAATTTTCCCATTTTTTGATAGTAAGAAGCACTATAAAATTAGAAATTTTTTTGAAATCTTTGAGTTAGGACAGTAAAAATAGTTGTTCGGACAACGTCCACTAGTGAATCTACGAGTTTTAAAACCCGCTACCCAAAAGCCTTCCGGGTTGCAGAGAAATCGAACATAACGTGTTTGATTTGGTGGATTCATCAATCCGGAGGGGTCCAGGTAGCATAGTTTTTCGCAAATTTTTTCTACAAAAGCGTTTTAGATCGGGTCTTTTGCATTGAACTAGAAGAGTATAGGCCTTCTGAGCTCAGATCAATAATTTTTAGGTCGAAAGGACCAGATTTGCGGAAAAAGTTAGGCGGAACCTATAAGAGAGAAAATTTTTGAGTTTGGAAAAAAGACGTTTTGGTTAATAACTTTGGAACTACAGAGCATATCGAGTCAATCTTGGTACCATTAGATCAGAAATTAGCTGAACTTACTAGTAGGAAAGAGAATTACTCGAAAAAGCGAGCGAGAAAATTTTTTGAGATTGTTTTTAGCAAATTACACAAATCCGGAGGGGTACACCCTTCACGTTTTATAAATGTTTCTGAAAAACCCTTATACCTCTACCAAAAGTTGATAGCGATTGAACTAAGTAACTTAGGACAGTTCTAGACAAAAAGGGAGGGCTGAAGGCACAAGACAACCATAATAGAGTCGAAATTAGGCAAGTGATAAGACCCTTCGCCGTTAGTGTGAATTGTCAAATAAGTGCCTTAACTTCAATCCGGAGGGGTCTAGGAAAGGACCCTATACCCTTCCCAGTTAATTCAAACAGCATAAAAGCAACGCAGAACGTATCCGGAGGGGTATAAGCTGAAATTAAGAAAACTACGAAAAGCTACTTTGACAGAGCTAAGGGCTCCCAATCCGGAGGGGTCGAAATTTTTCAAATTCAGAGGGGTCCGAATCCGGAGGGGTCTACTTTCCACAAAACCGGAGAGGTCCGAATCCGGAGGGGTCTTATAGTTGCTAATTCGGAGGGGTCCAAATCCGGAGGGGTCTACTATTAACTAACTCGGAGGGGTCCCAATCCGGAGGGGTTCATATTCTGACAGTCCGGAAGGGTCCTATTTGTGCCAATCCGGAGAAGTATTATTTTATTAAGGACTTAGGTAAACGAAAGAAAGACTAAAAAGCGAGAGGTATTAGGTTATTAATACACAGGCTAGGTATCAGTGACTGCACTGGTAACTTGCCTTTCAAAAAGAACCAGACTAACACAAAACAGGTCCGAACTCGGATATTCGCGACACTAAGTCTAAATTAAAAAGAGCGTGACTCATTGGTGTGGATTGGAACATAATACGTTTTTGGGATTTTAGTAGGTCTAGCTCGGGCAGTCCGAAGGCAGATAGGTAACACAGTACTCGGTGGGTGCAATAGACGCCCACTTGAGAAAATAACTGCCTTCAAAGTTTTGTCTGTTTGGTGCAGCACCAAGCAGGGAAAGCTTTTTCTTTAAAAGACAGGTTCGACTATTGTACTGCGACCGACTAAGAGTACAAGACACATACGTTTTTTTATATATACATTCATATTGTGTCAATATATATTTTTTTGTTTTTGATTTTAAATCAACCTAAACTGTGCTTGATTGGGTAGTGAGTACACTATCTTTTAAATTGACTGATAACATCATATTGTGCTAGTTTCCAGATCTTTGGACCGATAATCGGCTAGTGTGAATAAATTTTATACAAACTGTACTCTGACAACATACAGGGATTCGTGGTCACTATTTAGTAGAATCTGGTGAAATTTATTGTGTTGTGTCATTATTATTGTTAATAAAACTATAAGGTCTCTAGCAATTGAGTCAAGAATAGGCATAGGAAAGTGACAAAAAAATAATGAGTTTAGACAAGTCAAGGATACCAAAACGAGGTAATAGCTCTAGGAAATTCATACCTGAAGAGCAAAGAAAAACGATGACCGATCCTTTTGTGGATTGGATCAAGCGATCTCGGTCCGATAAAGAGGAGACGGTTTCAGGCAGAATGGTTGAAACGAGAAGTCAGAAGACCTCAGAAGAGCGAAGAGAACTGTTAGAAGTGGAGGTCAATACGGACCATACCATGAACGACAACCAGGAAGTAAATGGACTGGAAGGGAGAGGCAGAAGGCTGGCGAGTGAATCTACTCCGGTAGAACAAGGCCACGATTTTGCCACTTCCACCGGGACATTGGATCGGGAAGAGATGTCGGAACTGTCCGACATCTCAACTGAAGTAGCGACAACTAGAAGATCTCCGACAGACATCACTATGATGGCAAGCGGAACTGGGAAGCAAACAACGTCGTCATCATTCTCAAAAAGAATGAAGAACACCTTCGGAAACATCTTTCCATTCAGCATGGGAGGAGGAGCAGGAAACGATGGTGAGTCCCAGGAGGAAGAGGATGAAGAGGAGCAAGGGGACTTTGGATCTCAAGTCTGCGTCGATAGTTCGATCCAGGAGAATGAGGCATACGTCGGAAGGGAGACTGGAACCATGGACAAATTTGGTGTAGTGACAACGATAAGCAAAGAGGTAAACACACCGGGCCAGTCCAAAGACTTCGCGATTATGACAAGTTCAGAGCCACAGACTGGATAGAGTAGAACCAGAGGGCTAGGCAACGCGTTAGCGGATCCTGAAATAGATAATGAGAAGACGTTGAGACAGAGAGTCAAGGCCCGGATCTCAACCAGCACGAAGCTACCTGGGACCGACAGGGTTACACCACCACTAGTGACGCCACTCATGGATAACGGGGCAGCACTAGAGGAAGCCTTAAACAACATAGTGGGCAGTTTAGGAGAACAAAATGAACAGATGTCGATAAGGATGAGTGAACTAGAAAGAGCAGTTCACATTGAAAGAGAAAGTCTGCGGGAAGAAATAAACCGCAACAGACAAGAAGTTGGCAGAAGCAAAAAACGCTTGAAAGAAAGAACGGACGAACATATGACGAGGAACTTGTCGCGAATGACAAGAGAGGCGGAACAGAGGGAGTTACGCTTAAGAGCCGACATGGAGAAGTTAAGAATTCAGCAAGAGCAGTCTCTTGGGTCTCTTGACACAAAGATAGACGCGATGATGGAGAGGCGAACTCAGGCTATCATGGATAGGTTGGACGGGCTACTAAGCAGCAAGAGTGGACCAAAAGAAGGAGAGCCGAACTCGGGAGGTCCAAGCAGGGAACCGAGGGTGAACTTCAATGAACATCAAAGGAGGAAGACGTATGGATCCACTAGAGGCAGGGGCAGTTCATCAGGCTATGCCACAAGGGGTAATACAGCATGGGGCCCGAACAGTAAAGCAAGTTCAACGGGGAACAGACAAACCTCGAACGAACGACCAACGCAAAGCACACATGCGACTGGGAGAAGCGATTCTGGCAACATGGGGCATACAAGCCCGAGGAGGAGTCACATGGGCCAAGCGGGAAACGCTCATGGTGATTCGGATTGCAGGGATGCACCGCACACAGAGCCTTCGACAAGGTGTGAGGACACTCAAGCGGGACACTCAAGGGATGCTACGGCAATGGCCACAGCATTTGAACCCCTGAACAGGTCTTTAGAGACATTCCTGACGAGGTTATCAAGAACCAATGAACGCAGTGAGAAGTCCAGAAGAGTCTTTAAGAAACCAAGATGCTACAAAGACGAATCTGATGGCTGTATTGATACCTGGATAGAGGTAATGAAGCTGCATTTCGAGGAAGAGGACTTGTCGGAGAGACAGGAATGCAGCGCGCTCACCAGCAACTTAGAAGGGACAGCCCTGAACTGTGTCATGGCCAAGAAACAGTATCAACGTGACACTGCTGAGAAAAT
Organism: Symsagittifera roscoffensis; assembly: GCF_963678635.1. Lineage (NCBI taxonomy): Eukaryota > Metazoa > Xenacoelomorpha > Acoela > Convolutidae > Symsagittifera > Symsagittifera roscoffensis. The sequence goes on along the minus strand of NC_087070.1, from coordinate 3,862,633 downwards.
CTTCGAAATCTTGTTAAACCGTTTCGGATCAGGGGTGCAGGGGCACCAGGCGATGATGCGCTTCGAGAAACGGAGGCAACGAGAAGATGAAACAATAGACAAGTTTCTCGATGATTTGGAAATGCTGAGAAGACGCAGCCAACCGGATGAGTCAAACCGAAGGATGAACCTGGCCGTAGCCTCAAAATTCATCGATGGTGTGAAAAATGATGAACTTCGTACGATGCTAGCAACGCATTACACACCACTATCAACTAATGCGCCAACACCGGAGGAGTTGAGGCTCAAATCAAAAGAGTATCTTTTGTTGAAACCTCCTTCGAGATCTGGATATTACAAGAACAATTATGGAAAATTTAACAACGGACCAGCAAACCAAGGGAACAATTGGTATAAACCGAGGGATGATATGGACAAGAGACGTTCTTGTGCTAATTGCAGTTCAACAGACCATCATGTGTCAGCATGCCCAGCTTACAAACAAGGCATGAAAGCAATAGGCTTTAGCCTCGAGGACGAAGATGCGTCAGAGTTGGATCATGAGGATTTCATGAGAGGAGTAATTGCGAAATTCGGCCCGAGGTGTTTCTTTTGTAACTTGGAAGGTCATTTTAAATCAGATTGTCCGCAATTCTGGGATGCAGTGGCAGACATCAAGCATCCAAGACATGAAGAAGCTTTGTCAGGAGTGAAAGCCAGCAAGGCTCGACTTTTGAGTGAAGCGGAGGCACGCAGAAAGGATAAACCTCAAGAGCTGGTAGCAAAGAAAATGCAAGCGGTAACAGAGGAAGCACGTGAACCGGAACCAGCAACTGCGGCCGATGATTTCAAAATCGATTATAGGGCAGCTGCGAGGGATGCTATAAATAGAGTACAGCAGGAACTAGTGACGAAAGAGATTGAGCAAAAGGTGAAACTCGAGCTGGAGAATGAAAAATTACAGGAGCAACTGAACGCCTTTGAAGCAACGGAAGTTGAAGAGGCAAAAGCACCAAGCAGCTTGAGCATGAAACTTAATGTTATCTCTGGTCAGAGGTTCGGTATGGCACCGCAAGGAAGTAAAATACAGTCGATAATCTCGGTGGCAGGGCATCAGGTAATCAGAAATCTGAGTGAACCGTCTGAGTTCACTTTGATGCATTTGGACACATATGCAGACTATCTGAGGCAGATGGAGCCACGCACCGAGTCGAGGGCTGTGAGGGCACTACTGACCACGGGTGGCCCTCGCATGAAGAAACTTCATGGACGCTACCTAGAAGTCTATGGGCCGTATCAAGTGATGCTGAACGTGGATGGGATCAGTATCTACACCAGGACTTATGTAACAAAAGATGATGACCAAATAGGGCAGATCTATTTGGGTGAAGAGGAACTCAAAGTCCGCAGGATAGGCCATGACGCCATGATGGAACAAGACGCGGTACACATTGGATATGAAGCAGATGTGACAGCACACCTGCTCGACACCAACGGAACAAAAATCGGAGTCACAGGGCTTCTGGACACAGGAGCGGTAGTGAGTGTGATGCCGATAAAAACTTGGGAAAGAATGGGCTTCACGCGGGAAGATCTAATTCCAACGAATCTCCGTTTGGCCGCAGCCAATCGAGGAGCCACCTACGTAGCCGGAAGAACACCGATAACGGTCCTTCACATGGGAGGACGAGATCTTTGGATGAGCTTCCTGGTGGTAGAGAATCTGGACGATGCCGACTAATTCATCTTGGGCAGAGATTTTGTCAGGAATTTTGACGTGATGATTGATTTGAACAACGGTCTGATACGGATTAGAAACCCGGACCGAAAGTATGTTAAGAGACCAATTAATAGGATAATAACAAACGAAAATAAAGTACCAGTTTTTTGGATAGAAAAGTAAAGTTACAACCAGGACAAGCTGTAGTAGCAATTTTTAGAATGAGAAGTTTAAATTCGTTAAGTGATAGCAAACAGGTTTGCTTAGTACCGAATCCAAATAGTCAGAGTTCGGTGATCTTAGGCCGGAGCTTCTCGGTAACGCGAAACGGACTGTGTGTCAGTGTGTTGTTGAACACACTGGACACCACGGTTTCAATCCAGCGTGGAAAGAAGCTTGGCTACGCCTTGCCGATGAGGACCGACTATGAGGAGACAGAAAACTCGAAGAAATATAGTGTGAAAGACTGTCCTTATCATGCAAATAAAGATAAAATCTTAAAGAGAATTAATGAATTAAAATCTATTCATAAATTGTTTTCAATGAAATCCGAAACGGACGACGGCTTATCAAGCTGCTCGAATTTTCCGGAACGCCCCTCGTCATACGAACTAGAATCTGACAAACCGGTTTTGCCAGAGATAGAACATTTAAAAGGAAAAATAGGTGAGGGAGATTTCGAAAAATTGCGGGACCTCCTAAATCGGAACGCCGAAGTATTTTCAAAACATAAGGCGGACATCGGTTGCTGTAATTTCGTCGAACACGAAATCGAACTAGAAGAGGGCGCCGTTCCCCATAGGGAAGGCGCAAGGCGAATGACGCCACATAAATCGGAAGCGTGCCGAGCGGAAATAGAAATGTTGCTTGAATACGACATGATAGAACCCTCGAAATCGCCATGGGCTTGCGGAGTAGTAATGGCGAAAAAGAAAGGGGGGCAGCTTAGATTTTGTTGCGACTTTCGTTACTTGAACGCGGTAACGATAAAAGATGCGTACCCGATACCGCGAATAGACGAGAGCCTATCTAAACTTGGTGATGCCAAGTTCTTCACCACATTGGACTTAGGTTCTGCCTTCTGGCAGGTTCCCTTGCGGAAAAAGGATAGGGAGAAAACAGGTTTCGCGTGCGAATTGGGGTTGTACCAGTGGAAGAGGATGCCCCTCGGCTTGTGCAATGCAACAGCAACTTTTCAAAGGCTGATGGCTCAGGCTTTGACAGGAGTGACCAAAAAGTACGGGAATCTCTTGATGTGCTACGTGGATGATGTAGTCATAGCGACACCGACCCTGGAGGATCACATTGATCGGCTCGATGAGGTCTTCGGATGTATGAAAAGAGCAGGCTTGAAATGCAAACCATCGAAATGTGAAATCCTTAGGGATTCGATCAAGTACCTGGGAAGAATGGTGGACAGGCATGGTGTGAGGCCAGATCCAGAAGCAGTAGAGGCTGTGCTGACATGGAAGGCTCCGAGGACGGACACACAGCTAATGAGCTTCCTGGGGTTTGCCAATTACTACCGTGAATTCATTAAAGGATATGCGGACAAGGTGTATCCGATGCAGAAGCTGATGCGCAACAAAGGGAAGAAGTTCGAATGGAACGATGAGGCACAGATTGCTTTCGAGAACATAAAGCGGGAACTGTGCGAAGCGCCAGTGCTGGGCATGCCTACAGAAAAGGGCATGTATGTTCTTGACACAGACGCATCGGTGGTGGCCATCTCAGGAATATTGCATCAAGAGCAAGAATGGAACGGAAGAACAGTTCTCCGTCCCATTGCATACGGCAGCAAAGTCTTGAGTGACACAGAGATGAAATATGGCGCACCAAAAGCAGAAATGTTTGCAGTAGTCACCTTCGTGGAGAAGTACCGTGCATACTTGGGGAGCGCTCCCTTCAAGTTACGCGTGGACAACAGAGCGTTATCCTGGTTGAAGACCTACTCGATGGATCAGAGTTATATTGGTAGGTGGATAGTAAGACTGGATGGCTACCATATGATAATCGAACATAGGATGCGTGACAAACACCAGAATGCTGACAGCCTCAGTAAGAAAACTGAATTCTATGAAAGATTGGAGCAGAAGCAGGCCAATCAGGCGGAAGTAAAGGAGGGATTCTCGTTTCTGGACAAAGAAACTTATGAAGCGCTTCCCTTAACGAGATGGTTGGATAAGTCTGGACATCCAATTCCAGGGCATCCTGAGTTACCTGTAGAGAAAGCAGCCGAGATAAAGATCCTGTCCAAGGAGGATCTGGTCCCCTTGGATTTGTTGCTGCGCTCGAACCTGGTCCAGCAAGAACTCTCTCGCATGAATATAAACAGCCTCTCATTATTGGATAAAACGGTGCAAGTCACACCACAAGTAATGCGGATGCTGGGTGGATTGTTAGAAAGAGAAGTGACCAGAGATGACCCCGAGTGGACAGCAGCAGTGGCGTCGCTGACAATCAGTGAGAAGGTGAAGATCATGCCGTCCAGACGACAACACGAAGAGAACGAGAGGGATTGTAGGACAATAGTTCAGCAACTAGTATCCTCAATACCTCAAGAGATTTTAACCAGTACTTCTTACGGACAGAAAGGACAGGAGAGCGGCAGGCAAAAGAAAACTGTCACCTTTGTAGACCGGGATAAAGACGGTGAAGTTGTAAAACAAAATCTGCTGCAAGACTATTTGTCCGGGGAGAAGGATGAGGAGAAAAACCAGCGATCACAAGATCAACACCCGGGACAAGTGAATTGGTCCGGGGAGTCCGAGATAGACGAGAAAATTCCTGATGAGAAACAGGACCTAGAGAACAAGGTTTTGTCCGGGGAGTTCAGATGGATGCGAAGGAAATACAGACATGATCTGGAGGAGCGTGCAGTCTCCAGCACAACACCTTCGACGGATAATGATTCCCGAAACTCAGGAATGGATACCTATTCCGACAGGAATTCGACCTCGGGATCAGAACTGTCAGAACTAGCGATACACACGCTACTAGTGGAAACTCGGGCGAGAGACCTGGACAGAGAGGTGTACCAGGATCCGGACAGCGATCGCTACCTTATACCGAGCGAAAGTGTCTTTGACAACGCAGCGGATGACTTAGAAACAATAGCAGTATCGAAACGTTCGATGAGCTTATTGCCACAGAAAGAGGCAGTCAGGACTGATCTTCAATCGTTTCAGCAAGAAACACAACCGTTGGCGAAGATTTGGTGTGTTAAGATGGAAGAAGACACACATCAGCCCAACGAGCTGAATAGTCAGATGAGGGTCATGAAGACGTACTTGAAGGCGAGATACAGACTCTCGGACCTTCTAAGGGCGCAGAGAAATGATCGCATGACAAGCAACCTAAAAAGGTGGATAGAAAACGGTGCACCTGACAAAGGTGACCTAGAAGAAGACAGCTATAGGATCCTGAGACAATACTTCATGCAGAAGGAGGGGAGATTATATCTGAACAAAGACGGGATCGTGGCTTGCAGGAGAAGAGAAGAAGACAAGGTCTTATACAAATATAACGCGATAGTGTTGCCGCAACTCTATCAGACAGAACTATTATTCACGTCGCATGATCAGATGGGCCATCAAGGGATCGACAAAGTGTATCAGAGGATCCTGAAGCGCTTTGAGTGGCCTGGAATGAAAAAGGCATGTGAGAAATGGGTAACAGCCTACCTGTCATGCCAACAGGTCAAGGATCCAAGGAAGTTGCGATTTCCTTTACAGTCGATTGAGTCGTCTGAATTCAACGAGGTGGTGCAGATAGATCACCAGAAGATATGAATGACAGACAGCGGTTACAACCAAGTCTTGGTCATGATAGATCACTTCACGAAGTATGCAGAGGCCGTGCCCTGCATAACTGCCTCGGCGGAAGAGACATGCGACCACCTGATCAATACGTGGATAGCAAGACATGGTTGTCCAATGACGTTTCAATCGGACAATGGAACGGCTTTCGTAGGCGAGCTTACGAAAGAGCTTATGAGACGGTCACAAGTCGCTCAGGCTCACTCCACGACATACCATCCTCAGACGAATGGCTTAGTGGAAAGACAGAATAGGACGTTAGTGTCGATGCTGAGGGTATATTGTTCCAGGTACATGACCGATTGGGACAGATACCTTCCACAGGTGATGGGAGCTTATAATAGCACGCAACACTCCACCACTGGGGTCAGTCCACACATGATGCTGACGGGACACGAGAAGTCTTTACCCTTGACATTCTTCTACCCAGAGTATGAGGGGAAGAAAACATCTCCACAGGTTTACGTAAGGGATGTGATCAGACGTCAACAGGAGTTGAACGATCTGTGTAGACGAAATACTCAGCAAGCACAGGCAAGGCAAAAGAAAAGATTCGACAAGAAAGCAGCTGGCGCAAAAGCTTACTCGGTGGGAGACTATGTATGGGTATTTCAGAACGTTATACCACCGAAAGGGACAAAGAAACTTCTAAAGAAATGGAGTGGACCCTTCATGATTACGGAGGTACACCAGGAGGGACGCTTTTATAGACTGAGTACTGGCCGAGCCGCCCACTACGAGAACATCAAGCCACACAATCCATCGACAGAAGACTGGTGTATACCTGCAGACATGGAAGAAGGGGATTATCTAATGATGGATCCTGCTTGTGAGGTCAATGAAAAAGGCACCAGGGAGAAGAACGATGGAAACGAAGTCGTAGAGGAAGGTACGGATGCACCATTGGACCTGGATCCAAACGAACAGATCGAAGCGGACGATGAAACCTTGCCCTACGCAGAGGAAGATTGGCAGGATTCCGAACAGACAGAGGTTCCCAAGAACATGGAACCAGATCTTCCGTTCACGATGCAGACTCGCCAGAAGGACGGGACGAGACCAAGAAAGAAATACAACCCTTACGGTGACGACTTTGTAGTGGATAGGATAGATCTAAAGAAAATAGTGGAGGAAGTAGTGGGTTTAGAAGAAATAACTGTGTCACAAGACATTGACATAGTCGATGATCATAACGATGAGTGGGTTGACGACTGGTCGAAACCCGAGGTAGAATTTGACGATGAGCAACAGCAGTCATATGAACAAGACCAAACGAACCTGCGTGTCTTAGAGTGGCTGAACGAAATGACATCAGACCCTAAAGAGACCAGCGTTAGGATTCAAGACGTAGATCGTGAAAGCGCGAAATACATTAAGACCGAACGAGATGATCCTTCCTGGGCTGCCCAGGAAGGACGACTACTCATTCCAGCTTCTAATCTTGACTTAATACCCGGTATGCGATCGACGGGGACGCCGATGGATATTTTTGTCCGGGGAGTGGGGGTAGGAATTACCCACACTGAAAACTTGATAATAAAAAAATTGAGAATAGCAAGAGAAACAGGAGACTTAGAAGCAGAAACAGGCGAAGAACCTAAGAAACCTGACATAGGCAGGGTAGTTGAGTCATATTTTAATTTACCAAATGAATATTCCAGTAACATAATACTAACAGACAGTGATTTCATACTCACAAATAGAACATGTGCGATAGCAATCACCGCAGACATGAGTTTTAGGACGGCGCTAGCGGCAGATTTTAAGAGGGAATATAAAAACGTGGAATTCCTTTGGAAGCAAAGACCAGGGATAGGGGGCATAGCAGCCTTACCTCCGGCGGTGTCGCAGATACCGGGAAAGTACTTGTGCTTCTTGGTAACGAGGGCGACGGAGAAGCAGCACGTGGACCCAGAAAACCTAGTCTTGTCTTTGACAAGGCTGAGGGACTTCCTTGTGGAAATGGACGTGAAGGAGCTCTCGCTTCCAGTGTACGATCCAAATAGAGGAAGACTGCATCCTCGGGAATTGTACGCGCTTGTACACGTGATATTCTCTGATACGAACATACAAGTATATCTACATAAGAAATATTATTTAAGTATAGGCTGAGTGATGTGCGAAAGAGTGTTAGGCCAAAGACCAAGTTGCATGTAATATGTGATATGTGTGTTATGTTATGTTATGTTATGTGTTAGGTTATTAAGATCATGGGTAAGTAAGCGTTAGTGACCATGAACAACTAAATGACGATCTTGGGAATAGATCCAAAGTTTGGACTGTCCAATCTTAGGTCGAATTCCAAAATTTTAGAAACCAATTGATTTTAATAAATTTTAGGATAAATATCTTTTTATCTGAACTGTTTTAAGCAGATTTTAACGATATATGTTAAGGTGAAACTGACAGGTGTGACAGTCGTGATTCCTTTTCTAGATCCTGATTGATCATTTAAATTACTCACTTGAGTCAAAGAATCGAATCAAACTTGAAAAGAATAGAATGGACAACTTCAACCTGGATGAATTGATGGACCTGGCAGAGGCATATGTATGACCGATGGTAGATGCGATCTATCGTCGGCTGATCGAACGAGACTTCGCTCTGGAGGACCCAGAGGTGGTCATGTTGCCGACCACCCTGATCAACATCTTGGGGCACGACAACCGTGGGGACCGCCCCACGGAAGTCCTGTTGATGGCAGCATATGGAGAAAGAGGAGTACTAGACCGCCCGAACATGAGAGTGATGAGGTGGAGAAACGGGGCTCTCTCAGGGAGTGACTTGGCGAATGAGCCTGGATTGGGAAGTTCTAGGACTTACCAACCAGGTGAGATGCCAATGCCCTCTAAGCCTAAACCTGGGCTGACGAGAATGCATCGGGAGATGAACAGCGAGACGACCTCGTCTGGTTCACCACTGAGAGCAGCTGTGCCACCAAAAAGGGCGAAAGTAACACAGAAGGTTCAGACGAACCAAACCATACAAGATCTGGACGAGATGAACGATCAGCTGAGAAGTACGAAGAAGGAGTTAGACGATATGACGAAGACCATGCTGGCGATGGAGGAAGACCGGGACATGTGGAGAAAGTTGTTTGAAGACTGCAACAAAAAACAGGGTCAAGAGATCGAACGCTTGAGGCAGGAATACAAAGAGCGATCGGAACAGGCGGCGTTGACGACGTCCATTGAGAAAGTGATACCTGCAAGGGATATTCCTCGTGGGCAGTCCCCGATGGAGCTCTTGACGCCTCGAGAAATGAGTCAAACAACGGAGACACGACTTCCAGCAGAGACGAGCCGAGTAACAATCCCGGATCCTAGTGACACCTTGGGTGATCCCGTCGTAGAACAGACAGTGAGAAAACTGATAGAGACAGCTGGACGATTGGTCGCTAACAAGAATGCACCAGGTTCCGGGGTGACTGCACCCTATGGAACGATTGACGATACGGGCAGAGTACAACTCTCCCAGACAGTAATCAGACAAGGGATGAGTAACGTGACACCACTCATGGGGAACTCGAGAATCCCAGAGAGGAAAGTAAGGAAGATGCCAGCGAAGAAAGTGTCTCGTGTAATAGACGTGCAGAAGAATAATCAATTGAAGTATAATTTCACGGGAGTTCCGGAGACAGATCCGAGGGCCTGCTTCAATCGAGCTACCTGGAGCCCGGCTGTGAACCTGCAGCAACCACCACTCGGGACATCTCACCTGATATTGGGAGACAGCTTAGTCAGAGTGCTGTCGAATTTGAGGACCTCATGGGTCACCACGGTGATGGCCTTTGGAGGCGCAACGGTTGCCCAATTATATCGCATGGTGGAGCTGATGAATCCAGGGAAGATACCCAATGTGATGATCTTAGTTGGGACGAATGATATCTCCAGAGGATCAGATGAGCAGGAAGCACTGTGGGAATCAATGATGGTGTGTTTGTTCACTACTCTCTGGCAGAAGTTCAGTTGCGCGGTACTGACCGTTTGCACGGTGCCAATGAACGCAAGAAGCCTGACAGCATCAGGAAGAAGGCACAACGAGGGAGTCATGAGATGGAACAACATCTTGAGAAACCTAGCAAATCGAAATGCCGGAAGAATGATCCTCATGGACATTGAACATGAATTGAGAGCCATGGATCAAGCCAGACTGACCACAGATGGCATCCACTTCGACAGTGTCGAAGGACAAGCTTGGTTGAATCGAGTCTTCCCAGAACGGTTGGATGAGCTGGAAACAGAACTCTTTGACACAGGAGTGCTGAAGGAAGAGGGAACGGTGAGTGATACGGTGATCACCACCTTTGTGCCTCCTAACCTGGAAACACGCTTGGGTACGGTCCCAGCCGTCACAAATTACCGGCAACAAAGCTCCAGTGAACCAGGTCGAAGAACAGACGTACAGGATCGGTTGGGAGAAGCACCGATGAGGAGGACAATTCATCCTAGGAGAAGGATAGGACCTGTCAACCAACCAATCGAAGAAGTAGCAGGCACATCTAGATCGGACACTAGATCGGAGACGACGAGTACCAGTCGAGAGGAGAGACCGAGCAGAGGCTCATTGATGTGGTCGCGGTCCATACCGTCTCCTTGGCATATATACAAAGACGAACTAATGAAGCTGGACCTACAGAGAGTGAGCTTCATCGAAGATGCAAGGAGGATGCTGAATGGAGCGACGCTATCCGTCAGCAGATTGTACTCGATAACCGGCGTAGACTGGTTGACAGCCGCTAGCATAAATTTCAGCTCCACGACGGCCTTGAGATTTGCCGACTTGGAGGGACTGCCCTCCAACAACACAATGGGACCTGTGAATGCAAGACCGTTGCAAGATGTGAGATTGAACCATGATGAGAGGAATCGTGAAGAAAGACCAGGAAGATTCCTGACGGCGAGAGCGCCGATTGGACAACACGTGAAGATATTTAGGCAACTGACGACACCACCTGGTCATGTGAAGGAGAGGGTGTACCCAAAACTAGTGAACCAAGATGGTGATGCCCAGAGATATGGCGGATTGACAGCGATAAAGAAAGATGAGACCATCTTCGCCGCCTACGACAAAGCAGAGATGAGAAAGGCCAAAATCATGGTAGTAGCGAATTCAGAGTTCGTGTACACCTCTAAGTCTTTGTTTTGGCCGGACGTCATAATGCTGGCCGCAGTTGACCTAGACCTATTGCAATCAGTGTCATTGGCTATAGGGGTACAAAGGCAGACGGAAATGAACCCGATAACGATTGTGTTTGCTGGCATCAATGACCATCTGCACAGTAGAGGTTTTCTGAGCAGGCTCAGAGATTCTGCAACAGCAGAAAACGCAGTATGGCCAGCGATAAAAGACATCCTGGAGTCGATGGGTGAAGTGGTGGACGCGACGAAGGAGGGATCATTCAATAAAGTGACGTTGAGAGTAGTATTTGCGTTGTCTCCGGGATATGCACATCTCCCGGATGGACTGAAATTTGTGTATGCAATAGTAGCCTTACTTTCGGAGGGAAAATATGATGTGATCATATCAGCCCCGAATCGCATGATAGAAACGGAGAACCTGAGGCCACTTAAGGCTGAACTGCCTGCAGTATGGTCAGATATCTCAAACGCGATGAGAGGGTTCAAGGACCACGCGCTACACATGTTAGTGTTGGACGAAGTGCTGGGGTTGGAACTGTCCAACTTCAGTCGGTAACTCAAACTGAAACCAGGAATAGATGACGACCATCGAGTAATCACGGCAATGTCCAACGACTTGTGGTTCCGAGCAATGGAAGTGGCGAGTGAAGACACGAGAAGAAAGAATTCACTGGAGACGAGAGCTCATCTGGAAGCGATGGTGCTGAGAACCAAGCCGGAAGCAAACCAGTGGCTACACCTGGGTCCTAGAGTAGCGGCATTGGGTGCAGATGCTTTTCAGCAAGGCCCAGTAATGATCACTAAGATACACGCCTACTTGTTGAAGGAGGTGAACCTGGCGGAAAATGCCGGAGAAAAGACAGCTGAGTTCGTGAACAGAATGTGTCAGATTACTCTGGAAACCTTCTGGACCCAGGAAGTGAAGGGACAGGAGGGATTTGAAAGGACAGACAGCATGCTAGAAGGGTTGGGAGCCGGATGGACCGCGTCCTTCTTGGCAGAAGTTTATCCGAAAGTCTCGCACTATTTGATAAAGGAATTCCTCCAAGCAGTAGTGAAAGTATCGATAGTGGAATTAATAGCCTTGTTCGTGACGTTCGGAGCGGAGAGTTTCGTAAAAGGACCGGCGATACTGCTTACGGATGGAATACAGAACCTGCGACTAGATGGACTTCTGACATTGATCGCAATAACCCTCGGAAACTTGGGAGGACTGATGAAACTGGCACGTTGTCCAGAGCAGATGAAAGAGAGAGTGAGGAATCTGGATATGAAGAAATCCACGGACTCGTGGAACAAAATAAGAGACCTGAGACACACTCTTATCCAGTATCTCTTGCAGCAAAATCGCTTTGGAACCGGAGAAGACGAGACAATTGAAAGAGAGGAAGATGTTAGACGACATGTTGGAGGCATGCCACTATTAACAGATTTGAGCTTAGCTATGAGAATCGATCCCTTGGCGCTGATCAGAGGAGTCACGGAGTTCGTGACAGTGATCTATGGACCAGCAGTCACCTTTGCGTTCCCTGACGTTAAAGTGGAAGCATATAGGAGGTCGGTGCTGCACCTGAACCTCATATCGGCAGTGGACGGTAGTACACTGAACTGGTGTGAGCAGCACGCATTGCGAAAGCTCAGGAGTGAAGATCTGTTATTTGCGAAAATATCGGAGCCAGAGATGACACTCATCAATTTTGACGATCACTTCTGCGACCGCATGGGAGAAGTAGAAAGAGGGCACATCGAGGTGTTTCCAAAGCTTTGGAATCTGAGGCCCTATGACAAAACGAATGGTGAAATGACCAGAGTGCCTCGTCTCACAGCAGCCTATCACAAAGTGGGAGAAGAGACGGAGGACTGGGGCGATTACAAGAAGCTACCGGAGGCAATCCCTGAATTCCCTCTGATAAGAAGGATGCTGCTCGGAGCAGTCTCCGTAGTACAAACTCCTAGATTGAGAGCATTCGAAACCAATGAAAGGAGAGTAGGGAATTTCATGGGAACGATGGATCCATACTTCGTAGGGAGAAATGCCGCCGTGTTACAGTACACACGATTTGCATACACGGATCAAGCGACGAGAAGGCGACTAAGCAACGCCGCTACTCCCAAGCCTGGAAGATTTGATGAGGAATGGAAAGGACTAGGCTTAGCTCCGATGAGAATGAGAGGCAGGACAGAATTGCCTGAAGCCTCATTGATCCTGACCAGTGTGAGGAAGGAGATGAAAGTTGGAGGAGTATTGCAGACGAGAACTTTCCTAGCACCCTTCGGCTGCGAAGAAATCAAAGTGGTCCATGGAGAAGAGGAAGATAAATCGGCCGGTACATTGCTCATACCGAGATTCCATGAAGAAGCCGACAATGACGAACAAGGACCATCGAACTCGAGTAAGGATAAGTCAGAAGGAGATGACGGACAGGGTGGAAGCCGTCGGACTGAAGAACCCATGCAACAAGATCAAGCTGGTGGGGAAGACGACAGGGCATCGACAGGAGGAACATCCAGCCTGGATTTCAATATCTTCAGTGATCTTGAGAATAATGCAGACACGTTGGAAACGACTGAGCCAGCGGATGAAGGCATCTCGACACTGGAACCTCCGTCAGCCTTTGAGGAAATGAAACGGAATTTGCCGGAGAGCAGCTCTCCTGGCAATTCAAGAAATAACGACCAGAGAATCCTCATGGAATTACCTCGGAGGAGAAGAATAGAGGCCTCAGCCAGAGTACCTTTCTTGGGAACGCTGCCCGAAGAAGAATGGGAAGTACATCACCGAGACCACGAGAGTAGGACGGGATGTAAGCTGGACAGAGTGGCATTCATGGAAGAAGTCTGGACTGTGATTCAGAGCTATGGGACCCAATCCATTCTCAAAACAGGTCTCAATCAACCCTTGATGAGAGAAGTACTTGACAAGCTTGATGAGTGTGAAAGGCGACTGAGTGAGTTAGTGATCGACTCAGCCACTGATGAGAGTGAAGCGAATTCTCCCATCAAGATGACACCGCAGGACGATGAAGGAGAGGTGGTGTACCTGTCAAGGACCAGGAGAGGAACGATGCGATCGAAAATGGTGATTGATAAAATCAATGCGATGAAAATGAAGTTAGGCAGCAGAGTGATGCCGAGGAGAATTGCAAAGACAAAAGTGGATTCAGAAATATCGATGAAAGCTGGTAACTCAGCGAAAAGGAAGCGAGTCGAAGAAGTCATGGATTTGGGGCAAGGTGATTATCAATTGTCTGGCACAGATAGAATATTAACTGATATAGCCATGGTGCCACCCATTCTCATGGCAGGGATAAAGTCAACCGGTTATAAATCCAAAAGGAGTGACCGCACTCTGACTGGAGCAACTTTAGAAATGGAAATACTCAGTCAATGTGGAGAGAGTAAAATGAGGGACTTCAAACCATCTCCCATGAATCATGGAAAGGGAGGTGTTGCAGGACAACTAAAACCAGTGGAATCAAACAGACTAACAGTGTCTGAGACAGTGTCGATAGATGAACCCACCGGTGGATACATGGAGATGTTGGAATACCGAAACTCGGCTAGAGGGTATGTAATGGCCCTGGAAGAAGAAAAAGCCATGGAGGGTTATCTGGAAACAATGTTGCAAGGCACCACCCTCAAGCAGAAGGCGTATGGAACTTTGGCGTCGTCTGACGTACAGGCGGAAACGATCGAGCAGTTAGTGAGCCTTCCATGGAAAGCAGTAGTGTTGAGGTATTTCGAGGAAGAAATGAGGACTACGCCAAGAATACATGCTCTCGTGGCAGTACCTTACGTAAGGACAGAGTTACAACTCAGGTTCGCCTGGTGTATGATGGGACTGACTCGCGAAGAATATGATTCAGAAGAAAGAAAAAGGTCAAAAGAAGAAAAGGTGTTCCTTATGACGAATTTGAGGGATCTGATAGTCCAGGAGGGAGCAGCAGTAGCGTGTGCGAAGCGGAGAGATGCTCTCTGTTTCATTAGATTCCTGATAGAGCAGATTTCAGTACCTGCATTAAACACTTGTGTTAAAATGTTGAGAGAAGGCGATGAGCGAACGAAAGCCTTGTTCTTGCTAGCACTGCTGGACATGCAGTAAAGTAAACCGATGAGGGTGAACATGAAAGAACCTGAAGAATTGGAACCGATGAAAAAGATAGATGAGATCAGAAGATTCTCAAACAAGGAGCTGAGACTCACTAAAGAATCTATGGGAGCATTGCCGAAGTCCAGTGAATACTGTGGACCGATCAAGAAGAAGTCATATAGCTATGTATCGGGGATCTTAGGGATAGCGTACAATCCTTTCCTGAGTGAAGACATACGTGATTGCTTCTTTGATTATGAGCAGGCGGTGTTACTAAGATTCTGGACGTCCAGAATTGTAACGATTAAAAGCGTCAACAATTCACAGGCCAAATTGGGACTGGTCTTGGAAGAAGAGGTGACTGCACCTTCAGTACCAAAATCCGACAAGAGAGTGGAGTTTGGGTTTGGATTCTCAGATGAACTACTGAGAACGAGCTTGATGGCAGTGTGGGAATTGATGAGACCATCATGGTGTCCTAGTCCCAACGCTGACTCAATATTACGGGCGACACAAGACATACAGAGGGAACTGAATGCAGACTGTAACCTGCGTGACCTCAACATCATATATAATGTGATGATAACAGCCTCTAAGAGCAACGGAGAAGATAAAGTGGAGTTGCCTGGCTGGGGACCAGAAGACTGGGTCAAACCTGGTAGCTGTCTGGCGGAAGTCTGTGGACTAGAGGGTCACGTTTGTGGAAGTCTAGACTGTGTGAAAACCCTGGAGAAACAACACAAGCAGTTGACAGTATTGTTTGGAAATGTAGTGATGAAAGCAAGAACGGAAACGGAACTGATAGCAGATTGCCATGGAGGAACCGATGTGAATCTAGTGACAGCACTAGGATTCTACAGCATGTTTGGTTCTTTAGAGTCACTATTGAATCTAGAACAGAAACATGAGTTGGTCACAGCCATCAGCGTAGAAGTATTCCCAGGAGTTCTGCAGACTGAGCAGAAGTATATAGGAAAATGGAGGGAAGCAATCGAGACAGAGATGAACATCAGACACAGCGAAACTTATTGTAGACCATCAGGAGCACGATATTTGGTGGGCTCAACGTTGGCTCCAATGTGCAAGAGCAGATATCCTGTACATTTCGTAGCTGTGGACATAAAGAGTACAAGAACGATTGTGGATCAAGCCTTCTCAGTGCCGAAGTGTGTGAGATTAGCGAGGATGTCTGAAAAGTCTTACGAGTTACTATGTAAGATGTTCTCAGCAATTCCAGAGAGAACCAAAGAAGAGTTGGAGTCAATACCAGGAAAGAAGTTCATGGGATATGTGAGCGGGAACTTCAGTGACTTCGAAAAACCGAAACAGGGAGGATCAACTGTCACAGATTACAATGCAGTAGATGAGAATGATGAAATCCACCGAGTGATGATGGAAGTGGAACCATTGCTGGAAGCTTCGGGAAAACGTAATTGGAGGAGCATCATGTTGACGCATGATGAGTTTCCTTGCCACTGCTTGCTGCAGACCTGGTGGTATCCCAAGCGTAGTAATCTGATGTTGATCTGGGACTCTGGAGAGCTGCTCTCCATGGGTTTACCAGATTCATCACAGCCCGTAACAATAGTGATAGTGGGAGTTATGATGGCAATACGATGGCTGGAAGCTCATGTGAGAGAAAATAATAGACAGGAGGCACCGACGAGAGAACAATTACGGAAATTAGATTGTCTAAAAGATTTAGATCTTTTTGAGACAATGTGCAAAGTTCTAAACATTCCGATGGAAGTGAAGAAGATATGGGCAAGAAAACGATTGATGCCATGGTTCAGAGCTAACATGACTGCATGGTTGTACGAGTATGCGAAAAGCATATGTCGAAGCATGGCAGAGTATACAGTGAATATCAGCTGGACATTGGGGCAGGAGCTTTGAAGCGAGCTTTCGTGACCCATCGGAATGCAGTGACCACCGCTGTGAAAAGAATTTCCAGGACGAGCGAGCGTAGTGGAAATGAGAAGGCAGAGATGCTGAAAGAAGATTTGGAGAGAAACGTGACGTTGTGTCTCCACAACAGCTTCTGTAGAAACAGAGAATCAAACGTGGATCCCCTACCTTGCTGTAAGCAGAGGGTGGAAGAGCAGAAGTGTTGGAGGACGGCTTCCAACAGCGTCAAGATAGTCAATGACGTGCTACAAGACACGGAAACCGAAAGTGCGGAGTCGGTGTCACCGGAGGAGGAAATGGAGCATTGACGAATGGTCGAGAAAACAAGAGGCAGCAAGAAAGAAAATTAGAAGAATTTAGAAGTTTTAGAACTTCTAAACGACGAAAAAGAGGAGAACAAAGGGATGATGAAGAAAAGTCAAAACTCAGAATTGTTTTATGTGTGTGAAAAACTCAAGTGAGAAACCAAGCAACCAAGTTGTAATTGAAAACTGAAACATTTAGTTGAGTTTTGAAATTGTTGCATTTATAAATTTGCATTTTGGTTTTAGTTGAAGTGGCTTTAGAGACACTCACTTATTATTTATTTAGAAAGGCTTGAGGGAAGAGTATACTAGAATATTCCAGCCTGCATGATTGTTTTTAAATCACTTAGGAAAACTGATCACTTTGTGGTGATGTGGAAGGCTTGAGTAATCTCTCGAAGAGGGAGATTGTTTCATTGCTCTTTCTAACCACAAAGTTTCTTAGTTTTAATATTCAGGACAATAAACAAGCAAGATTTCCGAAGGGAAGGAGCATAATAGGATAATTTTAGCTTGTTGGTTGGCAGGACTGTCCTGCAAGCCAGCACCTTTTAAATCTAAGAGAAAAAGTTTCAATCGGGACATTGACACTGGAAGTCAGAAAATATGTTTTATCTTAAGTCATATCCTCAATGTGCAGATTAATGAAAGAACTTGAAGGCTATAGTGATGTAGTATGATGCCATTTATAATCTGCAGTGAGTCGATGTGACGTAGATAAAAGTAATTTCGTGCATTTTGTAAATTCTGTTCGATGACACTGTAACCATTTAGAACATTGCGCGATTCAATGAGGACATTGACCGGACTGTCCGGGGAGTATGTGACATTCGACCAGAATGTGAAAAATGCAATCTCTGCAGAATTCGGAAATTTAGCAGTAAGCCTTCCGGATTGGTGGTTTTTAAGAACTAAGGGCGTTATTGGAACGTTTAGCCAAACGGTGAAGGCTGGAATATTCTAGTGTTTTAAAATTTCAAAAATTCGAATGATGACGTCACATTTCTGAGAAATGCTGAAACGGCCATTTTTAACAAAAAACGAGTGAAAAAACAGAACAACAACGTTGGTTGCGCTGACAAGAACAACTTGATCGAAATTGAAGAAGTCGAAATTGAAGAAAAACAGCAGCAGAGTGCAGAGAACGTTCCGAGTTGCAACTATTGTGCTGCTACAATAGTTGCAAGGCCGTTGCGAACAACGGTGAAGGGTAAGAAATCAGCCCTCCGTGTTATCGTGAATTCGAACTTGAGGAGCTTGATTCACTGGATTCAAGAATCCGGAAGGGTCTCGGGACGGAAAACTTTTATTGACTCATATGAACTTTTAGCATCCTGTCATGTCCTGACTTGAATTTAATTGATATTTGGATTAGTTTTGACAAGGATGAGGTGCTAAGAGTTGGGGGGGAAAGGGTTGATCCATCTTCGATGGAGATGATGATTTTTATCTACTGAACAAAAACAATAGTAATATAATAAATAGTAGCCCTGTTTTTAGGAGTGACCTCGTGGTCTGGGGATACTGAGACCCAGCCATGAGCTCACTATTTTTGCATGTAATTCAGTTAATTTGAGCGTTCTGGTCGAAGCCGGAGAACAGTAACGTTTTTGTCGACCCGATGTAAGAAAGACCACCGAAAAGTACTGGCTTGGTAGAGACGGTGAAAAACATGCAAAGCTCTGTTTAGACGCTAGCCAGTCGTCTTAAGACTTAGTTTTGTTATCCGTCGATATGTATCTTCCGGGCGAATGTTACAATTTTTGCTAAAAAGTAATGTAACATTCGCCCGGAAGATACATATCGACGGAAAATAAAACTAAGTCCTAAGACGACTGGCTAACGTCTAAACAGAGCTTTCTATGCTTTTCACCGTCTCTACCAAGCCAGTACTTTTCGGTGGTCTTTTCTAACATCGGGTCGACAAAAACGTTACTGCTTTCGGCTTCGGTCAAAACACTCAAATTAACTAGATTACATGCAGAAATAGTGAGCTCATGGCTGGGTCTCAGTATCCCCAGACCACGAGGTCACTCCTAAAAACAGGGCTACTACTATTTATTATATTACTATTGTTTTTGTTCAGTAGATAAAAATCATCATCTCCATCGAAGATGGATCAACCCTTTCCCCCAACTCCTAGCTTCTCATCCTTATCAAAATGAATCTAGTTGTTGATTAAATTCAAATCAGGACATGACAAGAAGCTAAAAGTCTATATAAAAGAATAAAAGTCTCAGTTCCGAAACCCTTCCGGGTTCTTGAACCCACTGAATCAAGCTCGTTAGTCTTGATTTCTTCTTAATCCGGAAGGCTGTCCTCCACCCTTCACCGTTGTCTGCAACAGCCTTGCAACTATTGTAGCGACACAATAGTTGCATTTCGGAGTGCTCTCTGTTAACTCCGCGATTTATTGTCGTTTTTTCTCACAATTTCCGTACGTCTCGTGATCGCAGCTAAAGTTGTTCTGTTGTTTTCTAACTTTTCTGCCAAAATGGCCGTTTCTGACGTTTCTCAGAAATGTTACGTAATCACTTCGAAAATTTAAAAATTAGCAATTACCGAATCCTTTAACCTTCACGTTTTGTTCAATCGTTCAAATAACGGTCTTAATTCTTAATAATCACCAATCCGGAAGGCTCGCTGCTAAAATTTCGAATTCTGCAGAGATTGCATTTTGGCACATTCTGGTCGAATGTCACATACTCCCCGGACAGTCCGGTCAATGTCCTCATTGAATCACGCAATGCTCGTAAAATAGAAACAGTGTCATCGAACAGAATTTACAAAATGCACGAATTTACTTTTATCCGCGTCACATCGATTCACTGCAGAATATAATTGGCATCATACTACATCACTATAGCCTTCAAATTCTTTCATCAATCTGCACACTGAGGATATGACTTAAGATAAAACATATTTTCTGACTTCCAGTGTCAATGTCTCGATTAAAACTTTTTCTCTTAGATTTAAAAGGTGTTGGCTTGCAGGACAGTCCTGCCAACCAACAAGCTAAAATTATCCTACTATGCTTCTCCCTTCGGAAATCTTGCTTGTTATTGTCCTGAACACTAAAACTAAGAAACTCTGTGGTTAGCAAGAACAATGAAACAATCTCCCTCTTCGAGAGATTACTCAAGCCTTCCATGTCACCACAAAGTGATCAGTTCTCCTAGCTGATTAAAAACAGTCATGCAGGCTGGAATATTTTAATATACTCCTTCACTTAAGCCTTTCTAAATAAATAGTAAGTGAGTGTCTCTAAAGCCACTCGACTAAAATCAAAATGCAAACTTATAAATGCAACAATTTCAAAACTCAACTAAATGTTTCAGTTTTCAATTACAACTTGTTTGCTTGGTTTCTCACTTGAGTTTTTTCACACACATAAAACAATTCTGAGTTTTAGCTTTTTCTTCATTACTCCTTTGTTCTCTTCTTCTTTTGTCGTTCAGAAGTTCTAAAACTTCTAAATTCTTCTAATTTTTGTCTCTTTCTCCATCTTGCTTTTCGGTCATTCGTCAATGCTCCATTTCTTCCTCCTGTGATACTGACTCTGCACTCTCAGTCTCCGCATCTTGTAACACGTCGTTAGCTGACCTGACGCTGCTGGAAGCCGTCCTCCAACACTTCTGCTCTTCCACCCTCTGTTTACAACAAGGTAGGGGATCCACGTTAGATTCTCTGTTCCTGCAGAAGCTGTTGTGGAGACACAACGTCACGTTTCTCTCCAAACCCTCCTTTAACATCTCTGCCTTCTCCTTTCCACCACGTTCACTCGTCCTGGAAATTCTTTTCACAGCGGTGGTCACTGCATTCCGATGAGTCACGAGAGTTCGCTTGAAAGCTCCTGCTCCAATTTCCAGCTGATATTCACTGTACACCCTGCCGTGCTTCGACATATGCTTTTTCGCATACTCGTACAACCATGCAGTCATGTTAGCTCTGAACCATGGCATCAATCGTTTTCTTGCCCATATCTTCTTCACTTCCATCGGAATGTTTAGAATTTTGCACATTGTCTCAAAAAGATCTAAAACTTTTAGACAATCTAACTTCCGCAACTGTTCTCTTGTCGGTGCCTCCTGTCTGTTATTTTCTCTCACATGAGCTTCCAGCCATCGTATTGCCATCATAACTCCCACTATCACTATTGTTACGTGCTGTGATGAATCTGGTAAACCCATGGAGAGCAGCTCTCCAGAGTCCCAGATCAACATCAGATTACTACGCTTGGGATACCACCAGGTCTGCAGCAAGCAGTGGCAAGGAAACTCGTCATGCGTCAACATGATGCTCCTCCAATTACGTTTTCCCGAAGCTTGCAGCAATGGTTCCACTTCCATCATCACTCGGTGGACTTCATCATTCTCATCTACTGCATTGTAATCTGTGACAGTTGATCCTCTCTGTTTCTGTCTCTCGAAGTCACTGAAGTTCCCGCTCACGTATCCCATGAACTTCTTTCCTAATATTGACTCCAATTCTTCTTTGGTTCTCTCTGGAACTGCTGAGAACATCTTACATAGCAACTCGTATGACTTCTCGGACATTCTCGCCAGTCTCACACACTTCGGCACTGAGAAGGCTTGATCCACAATCGTTCTTGTACTCTTCACGTCCACAGCTACGAAATGTACAGGGTATCTGCTCTTGCACATTGGAGCCAATGCTGAACCCACCAAATATCGTGCTCCTGATGGTCTACAATAAGTCTCACTGTGTCTAATGTTCATTTCCGTCTCGATTGCTTCCCTCCATTTTCCTATGTATTTCTGCTCAGTCTGCAGAACTCCTGGGAATACTTCTACACTGATGGCTGTGACCATCTCATGTTTCTGTTCTAGATTCAATAGTGACTCTAAAGAACCAAACATGCTGTAGAATCCTAGTGCTGTCACTAGATTCACATCGGTTCCTCCATGGCAATCTGCTATCAGTTCCGTCTCCGTTCTTGCTTTCATCACTACATTTCCAAACAATACTGTCAATTGCTTGTGTTGTTTCTCCAGGGTTTTCACACAGTCTAGACCTCCACAAACGTGACCCTCCAGTCCACAGACTTCCGCCAGACAGCTACCAGGTTTGACCCAGTCTTCTGGTCCCCAGCCAGGCAACTCCACTTTATCTTCTCCGTTGCTCTTAGAGGCCGTTATCATCACATTATATATGATGTTGAGGTCACGCAGGTTACAGTCTGCATTCAGTTCCCTCTGTACGTCTTGTGTCGCCCGTAATAATGAGTCAGCGTTGGGACTAGGACACCATGATGGCCTCATCAATTCCCACACTGCCATCAAGCTCGTTCTCAGTAATTCATCTGAGAATCCCAGCCCAAACTCCACTCTTTTGTCGGATTTTGCTACTGAAGGTGCAGTCACCTCTTCTTCCAAGACCAGTCCCAATTTGGCCTGTGGATTGTTAACGCTTTTAATCGTTACAATTATGGACGTCCAGAATCTTAGCAACACCGCCTGCTCATAATTGAAGAAGCAATCGCGTATGTCTTCACTCAGGAAAGGGTTGTACGCGATCCCTATGATCCCGGATACCTAGCCATACGATTGATTTCTTCTTGATCGGTCCACAGTATTCACTGGATTTCGGCAATGCTCCCATAGATTCTTTAGTGAGTCTCAGCTCCTTGTTTGAGAATCTCCTGATTTCGTCTATCTTTTTCATGGGTTCCAATTCCTCAGGTTCTTTCATGTTCACCCTTATCGGTTTACTTTGCTGCATATCCAGCAGTGCTAGCAAGAATAAGGCTTTCGTTCGCTCATCGCCTTCCTTCAACATTTTAACACAGGTGTTTAATGCAGGTACTGAAATCTGCTCTATCAGGAATCGAATGAAACAGAGAGCGTCTCTCCGCTTCGCACACGCTACTGCTGCTCCCTCCTGGACTATCAGATCCCTCAGGTTCGTCATAAGGAAAACCTTCTCCTCTTTTGATCTCTTCCTTTCTTCTGAATCATACTCTTCGCGAGTCAGTCCCATCATGCACCAGGCGAACCTGAGTTGCAACTCTGTTCTTACGTAAGGTACTGCCACGAAAGCATGTATTTTTTGCGTAGTCCTCATTTCTTCTTCGAAATACCTCAATACTACTGCTTTCCATGGAAGGCTCACCAACTGCTCCATCGTTTCTGCCTGTATGTCTGACGACGCCAAAGTCCCGTACGCCTTCTGCTTGAGGGTGGTGCCTTGCAACATCGTTTCCAGATAACCCTCCATGGCTTTTTCGTCTTCCAGGGCCATCACATACCCTCTAGCCGAGTTTCGGTATTCTAACATCTCCATGTATCCACCGATGGGTTCATCTATCGACACAGTCTCCGCCACTGTTAGTCGGTTATATTCCACTGGTATTAGTTGTCCTGCGACAATTCCCTTTCCATGATTCATGGGAGATGACTTGAAGTCTTTCATTGTGCTCTCTCCACATTGGCTGAGTATTTCCATTTCTAAGGTTGCTCCAGTCAGAGTGCGGTCACTCCTTTTGGATTTATAACCTGTTGACTTTATCCCCGCCATGAGAATGGGTGGCACCATCGCTATATCAGTTAACTTTTTATCTGTGCCAGACAGTTGATAATCACCTTGCCCCAATTCCATGACCTCCTCAACTCGTTTCCTTTTCGCTGAATTACCAGCTTTCATCGATATTTCTGAATCCACCTTCGTCTTCCCGACTCTCCTCGGCATCACTCTGCTGCCTAACTTCATTTTCATTGCATTGATTTTATCAATCACCAATTTTGATTGCATCGTCCCTCTCCTGGTTCTTGACAGATACACCACCTCTCCTTTATCATCCTGCGGTGTCATCTTGATGGGAGAATTTGCTTCACTTTCATCAGTGGCCGAGTCGATCAACAACTCACTCACTCTCCCTTCACAATCATCAAGCTTGTCAAGTACTTCTCTCATCAAGGGTTGGTTGAGACCCGTTTTCAGAATGGACTGGGTCCCATAGCTTTGAACCACGGTCCAGACTTCTTCCATTAACGCCACTCTGTCCAGTTTGCATCCCGTCCTACTCTCGTGGTCTCGGTGATGTACTTCCCATTCTTCTTCGGGCAGTGTTCCCAAGAAAGGTACTCTGGCTGAGGCCTCTATTCTTCTCCTCCGAGGTGATTCCATGAGGATTCTTTGGTCGTTATTTCTTGAATTGCCAGGAGAGCTGCTCTCGGCAAATTCCGTTTCATTTCCATAAAGGCTGATGGAGGCTCCAGTGTCGAGATGCCTTCATCTGCTGGCTCAGTCGTTTCCAACGTATCCGCATTATTCTCAAGATCACTGAAGATGTTGAAATCCAGGCTGGATGTTCCTCCTGTCGATGCCCTGTCGTCTTCCCCACCAGCTTGATCTTGTTGCATGGGTTCTTCGGTTTGACGGCTTCCACCCTGTCCGTCATCTCCTTCTTGCTTATCCTTGTTCGAGCTCGATGGTCCTTGTTCGTCATTGTCGGCTTCTTCCTGGAATCTCGGTATGAGCAATGTACCGGCCGATTTATCTTCCTCTTCTCCATGGACCACTTTGATTTCTTCGCAGCCGAAGGGTGCTAGGAAAGTTCTCGTCTGCAATATTCCTCCCACTTTCATCTCCTTTTTCACACTAGTCAGGATTAATGAGGCTTCAGGCAATTCGGTCCTGCCTCTCATCCTCATCGGAGCTAAGCCTAATCCCTTCCATTCCTCATCAAATCTTCCAGGCTTGGGAGTCGCGGCGTTGCTTATTCGCCTTCTTGTCGCTTGATCTGTGTATGCAAATCGTGTGTACTGTAACACGGCGGTATTTCTCCCTACAAAATGTGGATCCATCGTTCCCACGAAATTCCCTACTGTCCTTTCATTGGCTTCGAATGCTCCCAATCTAGGAGTCTGTACCACGGAGACTGCTCCGAGCAACATCCTTCTTATCAGAGGGAATTCAGGGATTGCCTCCGGCAGCTTCTTGTAATCGCCCCAGTCCTTCGTCCCTTCTCTCACTTTGTGATATGCTGCAGTGAGACGAGGCACTCTGGTTATTTCACCATTCGTTTTATCATAGGGTCTCAGATTCCAAAGCTTTGGAAACACTTCGATGTGTCCTCTTTCTACTTCTCCCATGCGATCGCGGAAGTGATCGTCAAAATTGATGACTGTCATCTCTGGCTCCGATATTTTCGCAAATAACAGATCTTCACTCATGAGCTCCCGCAATGTGTGCTGCTCACACCAGTTCAGTGTACTACCGTCCACTGCCGATATGAGGTTCAGGTGCAGCACCGACCTCCTATATGCTTCCACCTTAACGTCAGGGAACGCAAACGTGACTGCTGGTCCATAGATCACTGTCACGAACTCCGTGACTCCTCTGATCAACGCCAAGGGATCGGTTCTCATAGCCAAGCTCAGATTGGTTAACAGCGGCATGCCTCCAACATGTCGTCTAACATCTTCCTCTCTTTCAATCGTCTCGTCTTCTCCCGTTCCAAAGCGATTTTGTTGTAAGAGATACTGGATAAGAGTGTGTCTCAGGTCTCTCATCTTGTTCCACGAGTCCGTGGTTTTCTTCATATCCAAGTTCCTCACTCTCTCTCTCTCATCTGCCCTGGACAACGTGCCAGTTTCATCAGTCCTCCCAAGTTTCCGTGGGTAATTGCAATCAATGTCAGAAGTCCGTCTAGCCGCAGGTTCTGGATTCCATCGGTTAGCAGTATCGCCGGTCCTTTCACAAAATTTTCTGCTCCGAATGTCACGAACAAGGCTATTAGTTCCACTATCGATACTTCCACCACTGCTTGGAAGAATTCTTTTATCAAGTAGTGCGAGACTTTCGGGTAAACTTTTGCCAAGAAGGACGCGGTCCATCCGGCTCCCAACCCTTCTAGCATGCTGTCTGTCCTTTCAAAGCCCTCCTGTCCTTTCACTTCCTGGGTCCAGAAGGTTTCCAGAGTAATCTGACACATCCTGTTCACAAATTCAGCGGTCTTTTCTCCGGCATTTTCCGCCAGGTTCACCTCCTTCAACAAGTAGGTGTGCATCTTTGTGATCATCACGGGGCCTTGCTCAAAAGCATCTGCACCCAATGTGGCTACTCTAGGGTTCAGGTGTAGCCACTGGTTGGCTTCCGGGTTGGTTCTCAGAACCATCGCTTCCAAATGAGCTCTCGTCTCTAGTGAATTTTTCCTTCTTGTGTCTTCACCTGCCACTTCCATTGCTCGGAACCATAAGTCGTTGGACATTGCCGCGATCACTCGATGGTCGTCGTCTATTCCCGGTTTCAGTTTGAGTTGTCGACTGAAATTGGACAGTTCCAACCCCAGCACCTCGTCCAACACTAACATGTGTAGCGCATGGTCCTTGAATCCTCTCATCGCGTTTGAGATATCTGACCATACTGCGGGCAGTTCAGCCTTTAGTGGCCTCAGGTTCTCCATCTCTATCATGCGATTCGGGGCTGATATGATCACATCATATTTCCCTTCCGAAAGTAAGGCCACAATCGCATACACAAATTTCAGTCCATCCGGGAGATGTGCATATCCCGGAGACAACGCGAATACTACTCTCAGTGTCACTTTATTGAATGACCCCTCCTTCGTCGCGTCCACCACTTCACCCATCGACTCAAGGATATCTTTTATCGCTGGCCATACAGCGTTCTCTGCTGTTGTAGGATCTCTGAGTCTGCTCAGAAAACCTCTACTGTGTAGATGGTCATTGATGCCAGCAAACACAATCGTAATTGGGTTCATGTCCGTCTGCCTTTGCACCCCTATAGCCAAAGATATCGATTGCAGTAAGTCTAAGTCGACCGCTGCCAACATTATGACGTCCGGCCAAAACAAAGACTTGGAGGTGTACACGAACTCTGAATTCGCTACTACCATAATCTTGGCCTTCCTCATCTCTGCTTTGTCAAAGGCGGCGAAGATGGTCTCATCTTTCTTTATCGCTGTCAATCCGCCATATCTTTGGGCATCACCATCTTGGTTCACTAGTTTTGGGTATACTCTTTCCTTCACATGACCAGGGGGTGTCGTCAGCTGCCTGAATATCTTCACGTGTTGTCCAATCGGCGCTCTCGTCGTTAGGAATCTTCCTGGTCTCTCTTCACGATTCCCCTCATCATGATTCAGCCTCACATCTTGCAATGGTCTCGCATTCACTGGTCCCATCGTGTTGTTAGAGGGCAGTTCCTCCAAGTCAGCAAATCTCAAGGCCGTCGTGGAGCTGAAATTTATGCTAGCGGCTATCAACCAGTCTACGCCGGTTATCGAGTACAATCTGCTGACGGAGAGCGTCGCTCCATTCAGCATCCTCCTCGCATCTTCGATGAAGCTTACTCTCTGGAGATCCAGCTTCATTAGCTCGTCTTTGTATATATGCCAGGGAGACGGTATGGGTCTTGACCAAATCAACGAGCCTCTGCTCGGATTTCTCTCCTCTCGAATGGTATTTGTCGTCTCCGATCTAGTGTCCGATCTAGACGTGCCGGCTGTCTCTTCGATTGGGTTGACAGGTCCTATTCTTCTCCTAGGATGGATGGTTCTCCTCATCGGTGCCTCTCCCAATCGATCCTGTACGTCGGTCCTTTGACCTGGTTCACTGGAGCCTTGTTGCCTGTAGTTCGTGACGGCCGGGACCGTACCCAAGCGTGTTTCCAGGCTAGGAGGCACAAAGGTGGTAATCACCGTGTCACTCACTGTTCCTTCTTCCTTCAGCACTCCTGTGTCAAACAGTTCTGCCTCCGGCTCGTCCAACCGCTCTTGGAAGACTCGATTCAACCAAGCTTGTCCTTCGATACTGTCGAAGTGAATGCCGTCCGTGGTCAGTCTGGCCTGATCCATAGCTCTCAACTCATGTTCAATGTCCATGAGGATCATTCTTCCGGCGTTTCGACTTGCGAGGTTCTTCAAGATGTTATTCCACCTGACGACTCCCTCGTTGTGCCTTCTTCCTGATGCTGTCAGGCTTCTCGTATTCATTGGCACAGTGCAAACGGTCAGTACCCGCAATTGAATTTCTGCCAGAGGGTCGTAAACAAACACACCATCATTGACTCCCATAGTGCTTCCTGCTCATCTGAACCTCTGGAGATGTCATTCGTCCCAACTAAGATCATCACATTGGTAATCCTCCCTGGATTCATCAGTTCCATCCGATATAATTGGGCTATCGTCGCGCCTCCAAAGGCCATCACCGTGGTGACCCACGAGGTCCTCAAACTAGACAGCACTCTGACCAAGCTGTCTCCCAGTATCAGATGAGATGTCCCGAGTGGTGGTTGCTGCAGGTTTACAGCCGGGCTCTAAGTAGCTCGGTTGAAGCAGGCCCTCGGATCTGTCTCCGGAACTCCCGTGAAATTATATTTCAATTGATTATTCTTTTGCACGTCTATTATGCGAGACACTTTCTTCGCTGGCATCTTCCGTACTTTCCTCTCTGGGATTCTCGAGCTCCCCATGAGTGGTGTCACGTCACTTATCCCCGGTCTGATCAAGGTCTGGGAGAGTCGCACTCTGCCCGTGTCGTCAATCGTTCCATAGAGTGCAGTCACCCCGGAACCTGGCGCATTCTTGTTAGCGACCAGTCGTCCAGCTGTCTCTATCAGCTTCCTCACTGTCTGTTCCACGACGGGGTCACCCAAGGTGTCACTAGGATCCGGGATTGTTACTCGATTTGTCTCTACTGGGAGTTGTGTCTCCGTTGTTTGACTCATTTCTCGAGGCGTCAAGAGCCCCATCGGGGACTGCCCACGAGGAATATTCCTTGCAGATATCACTTTCTCCACGGCCGTTGTCAACGCCATCTGCTCCGATCGCTCTTTGTAATCCTGTCTTAAGCGCTCAATCTCTTGACCCTGCTTTTTGTTGCAGTCTTCAAACAACTTTCTCCACATGTCCCGATCTTCCTCCATCTGGAGCATACTTTTGGTCATCTCGTCCAGCTCTTTCTTTGTACTTTTCAGCTCATCGTTCATCTCATCCAGATCTTGCATGGTTTGGTTCGTCTGAACCTTCTGTGCTACTTTCGCCCTTTTTGGTGGCACAGCTGCTCTCAGTGGTGAACCAGACGAGGTCGCCTCGCTGTTCATCTCCCGATGCATTCTCGTCAACCCAGGTTTGGGCTTGGAGGGCATAGGCATCTCACCTGGTTGGTAGGTCCTAGAACTTCCCAATCCAGGCTCATTCGCCAAGTCACTCCCTGAGAGTGCCCCGTTTCTCCACCTCATCACTCTCATGTTCGGGCGGTCTAGTACTCCCCTTTCTCCATATGCTGCCATCAACAGGACTTCCGTGGGGCGGTCCCCGCGGTTGTCGTGCCCCAAGATGTTGATCAGGGCGGTCAGCAACATGACTACCTCTGGTTCCTCCAGAGCGAAGTCTCGATCGATCAGCCGACGATAGATCGCATCTATCATCGGTCCTACATATGCCTCTGCCAGGTCCATCAATTCATCCAAGTTGAAGTTATCCATTCTATTCTTTCAAGTTTGATTTGATTCGATTCGATTCCAAGGTTTTGACTCAAGTGAGTAATTAAATGATCAATCAGGATCTAGAAAAGAAGTCACAAATATCACACTTGTCAGTTTCACCTTAACATATATCGTTAAAGTTTGCTTAAAAACAGTTCAGATAAAAAGATGTTTATCCTAAAATTTATTAAAATCAATCGGTCTCTAAAATTTTGGAATTCGACCTAAGATTGGACAGTCCAAACTTTGGATCTATTCCTAAGATCGTCATTTAGTTGTTCATGGTCACTAACCCCTACTTACCTATGATCTTAATAACCTAACACATAATAACCTAACATAACATAAAATAACATAACACATCTTTCATACAACTTAGTCTTTGGCCTAACGCTCTCTCGCACATCACTCAGCCTATACTTAAGTAATATTTCTTATGTAGATATACTTGTATGTTCGTATCAGAGAATATCACGTGTACAAGCGCGTACAATTCCCGAGGATGCAGTCTTCCTCTGTTTGGATCGTACACTGGAAGCGAGAGCTCCTTTACGTCCATTTCCACAAGGAAGTCCCTCAGCCTCGTCAAGGACAAGACTAGGTTCTCTGGGTCCACGTGCTGCTTCTCCGTCGCCCTCGTCACCAAGAAGCATAAGTATTTTCCCGGTATCTGCGACGCCGCCGGAGGTAAGGCTGCTACGCCCCCTATCCCTGGTCTTTGCTTCCAAAGGAATTCCACGTTTTTGTATTCTCTCTTAAAATCTGCCGCTAACGCTGTCCTAAAACTCATGTCTGCTGTTATTGCTATCGCACATGTTCTGTTTGTGAGTATGAAATCACTGTCTGTTAGTATTATGTTACTTGAATATTCATTTGGTAAGTTAAAATATGACTCAACTACCCTGCCTATGTCAGGTTTCTTAGGTTCTTCGCCTGTCTCTGCTTCTAAGTCTCCTGTTTCTCTTGCTATTCTTAATTTTTTTTAATCAAGTTTTCAGTGTGGGTAAGTCCTACCCCCACTCCCCGGACAAAAGTATCCATCGACGTCCCCGTCGATCGCATACCGGGTATCAAGTCGAGGTTAGAAGCTGGAATGAGTAGTCGTGCTTCCTGGGCAGCCCAGGAAGGATCATCTCGTTCGGTCTTGATGTATCTCATGCTTCCACGATCCACGTCTTGAATCGTGACGCTGGTCTCCTCTGGAACCGAGGTCGTTTCATTCAGCCACTCTAAGACACGCAGGTTCGTCAGGTCTTGTTCGTATGACTGCTGTTGCTCGTCGTCGTATTCTACCTCGGGTTTTGACCAGTCGTCAACCCACTCATCGTCGTGATCATCGATTATGTCAATGTCTTGTGACACAGTTATTTCCTCCAGACCCACTACTTCCTCCACTATCTTCTTCAGATCTATCCTATCTACTACAAAGTCGTCACCGTAAAGATTGTATTTCTTTCTTGGTCTCATCCCGTCCTTCTGACGAGTCTGTATCGTGAGCGGAAGATCCGGTTCCAAGTTCTTGGGAACCTCTATCTGTTCGGGATCCTGCCAATCTTCCTCTGCGTAGGGTAATGTTTCATCGTCCGCTTCGATTTGCTCGTTTGGATCCAGGTCCAGCGGTGTATCCGTACCTTCCTCTACGACTTCGTTTCCATCGTTCTTCTCCCTGGTGCCCTTTTCATTGACCTCACAAGCAGGATCCATCATTAGATAATCCCCTTCTTCCATGTCTGCAGGTATACACCAGTCTTCTGTCGATGGATTGTGTGGCTTGATGTTCTCGTAGTGGGCGGCTCGGCCAGTACTCAGTCTATAAAAGCGTCCCTCCTGGTGCACCTCTGTAATCATGAAGGGTCCCCTCCACTTTTTTAGGAGCTTTTTCGTCCCTTTCGGTGGTATAACGTTCTGAAATACCCATACGTAGTCTCCCACCGAGTAAGCCTTTGCACCAGCTGCTTTCTTATCGAATCTTTTCCTCTGCCTTGCTTGTGCCTGCTGAGTGTTTTGTCTACACAAATCGTTCAACTCCTGTTGGCGTCTGATCACATCCCTCACGTAGACCTGTGGGGACGTTTTCTTTCCCTCATACTCTGGGTAGAAGAAGGTTAATGGTAAAGACTTTTCGTGCCCAGTTAGCATCATGTGTGGACTGACTCCGGTGGTGGAGTGTTGCGTGCTGTTATATGCTCCCATCACCTGTGGAAGGTATCTGTCCCAATCGGTCATGTACCTGGAACAATATACTCTCAGCATCGACACTAACGTCCTATTCTGTCTTTCCACTAACCCATTCGTCTGAGTGGGGTATGTCGTGGAGTGAGCTTGAGCGACCTGTGAGCGTCTCATTAGCTCTTTCGTAAGCTCTCTTACGAAAGCTGTTCCATTATCCGATTGAAACGTCATCGGACAACCATGTCTCGCTATCCACGTGTTGATCAGGTGGTTGCATGTCTCTTCCGCCGAGGCAGTTATGCAGGTCACGGCCTCTGCATACTTCGTAAAATGATCTATCATGACCAGCACCTGATTATAACCATTGTCTGTCATGCATATCTTTTGGTGATCTATCTGCATCACCTCGTTGAACTCAGACGACTCGATCGATTGTAAAGGAAATCGCAACTTCCTTGGATCCTTGACCTGTTGGCATGACAGACATGCTGTTACCCATTTCTCGCATGCCTTTTTCATCCCAGGCCACTCAAAGCGCTTCAGGATCCTCTGATATACTTTGTCGATCCCCTGATGGCCCATCTGATCATGTGACCTGAATAATAGTTCTGTCTGATAGAGTTGCGGTAACACTATCGCGTTATACTTGTATAGGACTCTGTCTTCTTCTCTTCTCTTACAAGCCACAATCCCGTCCTTGTTCAAATATAACCTCCCTTCCTTCTGCATGAAGTATTGTCTCAGGATGCGATAACTATCTTCCTCGAGGTCCCCTTTATCCGGCAAACCATTCTCGATCCACCTTTTCAGGTTGCTTCTCATGCGATCATTTCTCTGCGCCCTTAGAAGATCCGAGAGTCGGTATCTCGCCTTTAAGTACGTCTTCATGACCCTCATCTGACTATTCAGCTCGTTGGGCTGGTGTGTGTCTTCTTTCATCTTAACGCACCAAATCTTCGCCAACGGCTGTGTTTCTTGTTTAAACGGCTGAATATCAGTCCTGACTACCTCTTTCTGCGGCAACAGGCTCATCGAACGTTTCGATACCGCTATCGTCTCCAAGTCATCCGCTGCGTTGTCAAAGACTCTTTCGCTTGGTATTAGGTAGCGATCACTGTCAGGATCCTGGTACACCTCTCTGTCCAGGTCCCTTGCCCCAGTTTCCACTAGTAGCGTGTGTATCGCTAGTTCTGACAGTTCTGATCCCGAACTCGAGTTCCTGTCTGAATAGGTGTCCATTCCTGAGTTTCGGGAATCATCATCCGTCGAAGAGGTTGTGCTGGGCACTGCACGTTCCTCCAGTTCATGTCTGTGCCTTCTTCGCATCCATCTGAACTCCCCGGACAAAACCTTGTTCTCTAGGTCCTGTTTCTCATCAGGAATTTTCTCGTCTATCTCAGACTCCCCGGACAAATAGTCTTGCAGCAGATTTTGTTCTACCTTTTTACCTTCCTCATCCTGGTCCACGAAGGTGACGGTTTTCTTTCGCTTGCTGCGCCCCTGTTCTTTCTGTCCGTATGAAGTACTGGTCAAAATCTCTTGGGGTATTGAGGACACTAGTTGCTGAACTATCGTCCTACAATCCCTCTCGTTCTCTTCGTGCTGTCGTCTGGACGGCATGATCTTCACCTTCTCACTAAATGTTAGCGATGCCACTGCTGCTGTCCACTCGGGGTCATCTCTGGTCACTTCTCTTTCTAACAACCCACCCAGCATCTGCATCACTTGCGGTGTGACTTGCACCGTTTTATCCAATAATGAGAGGCTGTTTATGTTCATGCGAGAGAGTTCTTGCTGGACCAGGTTCGAGCGCAGCAACAGATCCAAGGGGACTGGGTCCTCCTTGGATAAGATCTTTATCTCGGCTGCTTTCTCTACAGGTAACTCAGGGTGCCCTGGAATTGGATGTCCAGACTTATCCAACCATCTCGTTAAGGGAAGCGCTTCATAAGTTTCTTTGTCCAGAAACGAGAATCCCTCCTTTATTTCCGCCTGATTGGCCTGTTTCTGTTCCAATCTTTCATAAAACTCAGTTTTCTTGCTGAGGCTGTCAGCATTCTGGTGTTTATCACGCATCCTATGTTCGATTATCATATGGTAGCCATCCAATCTGACTATCCATCTACCAATATAACTCTGATCCATCGAGTAGGTTTTCAACCAGGATAACGCTCTGTTGTCCACGCGTAACTTGAAGGGAGCGCTCCCCAAGTATGCACGGTACTTTTCCACGAAGGTGACTACTGCAAACATTTCTGCTTTTGGTGCGCCATATTTCATCTCTGTGTCACTCAAGACCTTGCTGCCGTATGCAATGGGACGGAGAACCGTTCTTCCGTTCCATTCTTGCTCTTGATGCAAGATTCCTGAGATGGCTACCACCGATGCGTCTGTGTCGAGAACATACATGCCCTTTTCTGTAGGCATGCCCAGCACTGGCGCTTCGCACAGTTCCCGCTTTATGTTCTCGAAAGCAATCTGTGCCTCATCGTTCCATTCGAACTTTTTCCCCTTATTGCGCATCAGCTTCTGCATCGGATACACCTTGTCCGCATATCCTTTTATGAATTCTCGGTATAAATTGGCAAACCCTAGGAAGCTCAGGAGCTGTGTGTCCGTTCTGGGGGCCTTCCATGTCAACACTGCTTCCACTGCTTCCGGGTCCGGCCTCACACCATGCCTATCCACCATTCTTCCTAGGTACTTAATCGAATCCCTAAGGATTTCACATTTCGATGGTTTGCACTTCAATCCAGCTCTTTTCATGCATCCAAAGACCTTATCGAGCCTATCAATGTGGTCTTCCAGGGTCGGTGTCGCTATGACTACGTCATCCACGTAACACATCACGAGATTCCCGTACTTCTTGGTCACTCTCGTCAAAGCCTGAGCCATCAGTCTTTGAAAAGTGGCCGTTGCATTGCACAAGCCGAAGGGCATCCTCTTCCACTGGTACAATCCCAATTCGCACGCGAATCCTGTTTTTTCTCTGTCCTTCTTCCGCAGAGGGACCTGCCAGAAGGCAGAACCTAAGTCCAATGTGGTGAAGAACTTGGCATCACCAAGCTTAGATAAGCTCTCGTCTATTCGCGGTATCGGGTACGCATCTTTTATCGTTACCGCGTTCAAGTAACGAAAGTTGCAACAAAATCTAAGCTGCCCCTTTCTTTTTCGCCATTACTACCCCGCAAGCCCATGGCGATTTCGAGGGTTCTGTCATGTCGTATTCAAGCAACATTTCTATTTCTGCTCGGCACGCTTCCGATTTGTGTGGCGTCATTCGCCTTGCGCCTTCCCTATGTGGAACGGCGCCCTCTTCTAGTTCGATTTCGTGTTCGCTGAAATTACAGCAACCGATATCCGCCTTATGTTGAAAATACATCTGCGTTCCGATTTAGGAGGTCCCGCAATTTTTCGACATCTCCCTCACCTATTTTCCCTTTTAAATGTTCTATCTCTGGCAAAACCGGTTTGTCAGATTCTAGTTCATATGACGAGGGGCGTTCCGGAAAATTCGAGCAGCTTGATAAGCCGTCGTCCGTTTCGGATTTCATTGAAAACAATTTATGAATAGATTTTAATTCATTAATCCTCTTTAAAATTTTATCTTTATTTGCATGATAAGGACAGTCTTTCACACTATATTTCTTCAAGTTTTGTGTCTCCTCATAGTCGGTCCTCATCGGCAAAGCGTAGCCAAGCTTCTTTCCACGCTGGATTGAAACCGTGGTGTCCAGTGTGTTCAACAAAACACTGACACACAGTCCGTTTCATGTTACCGAGAAGCTCCGGCCTAAAATCACCGAACTCTGACTATTTGGATTCGGTACTAAGCAAACCTGTTTACTATCACTTAACGAAATCAAATTTCTCATTCTAAAAATTGCTACCACAGCCTGTCCTGGTTGTAATTTTACTATTCTATCCAAAAAAATTGGTACCTTGTTTTCTTCTGTTATTGTCCTATTAATCGGTCTCTTAACATACTTTCGGTCCGGGTTTCTAATCCGTATCAGACCGTTGTTCAAGTCAATCATCACGTCAAAATTCCTGACAAAATCTCTGCCCAAGATGAATTGGTCGGCGTCGTCCAGATTCTCTACCACCAGGAAGCTCATCCAAAGATCCCGTCCTCCCATGTGGAGGACCGTTATTGGTGTTCTTCCGGCCACGTAGATAGCTCCTCGATTGGCGGCGGCCAGTCGGAGATTCGTTGGAATTAGATCTTCCCGCGTGAAGCCCATTCTTTCCCAAGTTTTTATCGGCATCACACTCACTACCGCTCCTGTGTCCAGAAGCCCTGTGACTCCGAGTTTTGTTCCGTTGGTGTCCAGCAGATGTGCGGTCACATCTGCTTCATACCCAATGTGTACTGCGTCTTGTTCCATCATGGCGTCATGGCCTATCCTGCGGACTTTGAGTTCCTCCTCACCCAAATAGATCTGCCCCATTTGGTCATCATCTGTTGTTACATAAGTCCTGGTGTAGATACTGATTCCATCCACGTTCAGCATCACTTGATACGGCCCATAGACCTCTAGGTAGCGTCCATGAAGTTTCTTCGTGCGAGGGCCACCGGTCGTTAGTAGTGCTCGCACGGCTCTCGACTCGGTGGGTGGCTCTACCTGCTTCAGATAATCTGCATATGTGTCCAAATGCATCAAAGTGAACTCGGATGGTTCAATCAGATTTCTTATTACCTGGTGTCCAGCCACTGAGATTATCGACTGTATCTTGCTTCCTTGCGGCACCATGCCGAACCTCTGACCGGAGATCACATTAAGTTTCATGCTCAAACTGCTTGGTGCTTTCGTTTCTTCGAACTCCGTTGCTTCGAAGGTATTCAGTTGCTCCTGAAGTTTCTCATTTTCCAGTTCAAGTTTCACCTTTTGTTCGATCTCTTTCGTCACCAGTTCCTGCTGCACTCTATTTAGAGCATCCCTCGCGGCTGCCTTATAATCGATCTTGAAGTCATCAGCCGCAGTTGCTGGTTCCGGTTCACGTGTCTCCTTTGTTACCGCTTGCATTTTCTTTGCCGCCAGCTCTTGAGGTTTATCCTTTATGCGTGCCTCCGCTTCACTCAAAAGTCGAGCCTTGCTGGCTTTCACTCCTGACAAAGCTTCTTCATGTCTTGGATGCTTTATGTCTGCCACTGCATCCCAGAATGGTGGATAATCTGATTTAAAATGACCTTCCAAGTTGCAAAAGAAACACCTCGGTCCGAATTTCGCAATTACTCCTCTCATGAAATCATCATGGTCCGATTCTGACGCATCTTCGTCCTCGAGGCTAAAGCCTATTGCTTTCATGCCTTGTTTGTAAGCTGGGCATGCTGACACATGATGGTCCGTTGAACTGCAATTGGCACAAGAGCGTCTCTTGTCCATATCATCCCTCGGTTTGTACCAATTGTTCCCTTGGTTTGCTGGTCCGATGTTGAAATTGCCATAATTGTTCTTGTAGTATCCAGATCTCGAAGGAGGTTCCAGTAAAAGATACTCTTTCGACTTGAGCCTCAACTCCTCCGGTGTTGTAATGCGTTACACCTCCGGTGTTGTGATAGTGGTGTGTAATGCGTTGCTAGCATCGTACGAAGTTCATCATTCTTCACACCATCGATGAATTTTGAGGCTACGGCCAGGTCCATCCTTCGGTTTGACTCATCCGGTTGGCTGCGTCTTCTCAGCATCTCCAAATCATCGAGAAACTTATTTATCGTTTCATCTTCTCGTTGCCTCCGTTTCTCGAAGCGCATCATCGCCTGGTGCCCCTGCACGCCTGATCCGAAACGGTTTAACAAGATTTCGAAGATTTTCTCAGCAGTGTCACGTTGATATTGCTTCTTGGTCATGACACAGTTCAGGGCTGTCCCTTCCAAGTTGCTGGTGAGCGCACTGCATTCCTGTCTCTCCGACAAGTCCTCTTCCTCGAAGTGCAGCTTCATTACCTCTATCCAGGTATCAATGCAGCCATCAGATTCATCTTTGTAGCATCTTGGTTTCTTAAAGACCCTTCTGGACTTCTCACTGCGTTCATTGGTTCTGGATAACCTTGTAAGGAATGTCTCCAAAGACCTGTTTAAGGGTTCAAATGCTGTGGCCATTGCCGTAGCATCCCTTGAGTGTCCCGCCTGAGTGTCCTCACACCTCGTCTGAGGCTCTGTATGCGGTGCATCCCTGCAATCCGAATCGCCGTGAGTGTTTCCCGCCTGGCTCACATGACTCCTCCTCGGGCTTGCATGCCCCCTGTTGCCAGAATCACTTCTCCCAGTCGCATGTGTGCCTTGCGTTGGTCGTTCGTTAGAGGTTTGTCTGTTCCCCGTTGAACTTGGTCTACTGTTCGGGCCCCATGCTCCATTACCCCTTGTGGCATAGCCTGATGATTTGCCCCTGCCTCTAGTGGATCCATATGTCCTCCTGTTTTGATGTTCATTGAAGTTCACCCTCGGTTGCCTGCTGGGACCTCCCGAGTTCGGTTCTCCTTCTTTCGGTCCACTCTTGCTGCTTAGTAGCCCGTCCAACCTATCCATGATAGCCTGAGTTCGCCTCTCCATCATCGCGTCTATCTTTGTGTCAAGAGTCCCAAGAGACTGCTCTTGCTGAATTCTTAACTTCTCCATGTCGTCTCTTAAGCGTAACTCTCGCTGTTCCGCCTCTCTTGTCATTCGCGACAAGTTCTTCGCCATATGCTCGTCCGTTCTTTCTTTCAAGCGTTTTTCGCTCCTGCCAACTTCTTGTCTATTGCGGTTTATTTCTTCCCGCAGGCTTTCTCTTTCAATGTGAATTGCCCTTTCTAGTTCACTCATTCTTATGGACATCTGTTCATTTTGTTCTCCAAAACTGTCCACTATGTTGTTTAAGGCTTCTTCTAGTGCTGCCCCGTTATCCACGAGTGGCGTCACTAGTGGCGGTGTAACCCTGTCGGTCCCAGGTAGCTTCGTGCTGGTTGAGATCCGGGCCTTGACTCTCTGTCTCGACGTCTTCTCATTATCTATTTCAGGATCCGCTAACGCGTTGCCTAGCCCTCTGGTTTTACTCTCTCCAGTCTGTGGCTCTGAACTTGTCATAATTGCGAAGTCTTTGGACTGGCCCGGTGTGTTTACCTCTTTGCTTATCGTTGTCACTACACCAAATTTGTCCATGGTTCCAGTCTCCCTTCCGACGTATGCCTCATTCTCCTGGATCGAACTATCGAGGCTGACTTGAGATCCAAAGTCCCCTTGCTCCTCTTCATCCTCTTCCTCCTGGGATTCAACTTCGTTCCCTGCGCCTCCTCCCATGGTGAATGGAAAGATGTTTCCGAAGGTGTTCTTCATTCTTTCGGAGAACGATGATGACATTGTTTGTTTCCCAGTTCCGCCTGCCATCATAGTGTTGTCTGTCGGAGATCTTCTCGTTGTCGCTACTTCAGTTGAGATGTCGGACAGTTCCGACATCTCTTCTCGATCCAATGTCCCGGTGGAAGTGGCAAAATCATGGCCTTGTTCTACCGGAGTAGATTCACTCGCCAGCCTTCTGCCTCTCCCTTCCAGTCCATGTACTTCCTGGTTGTCGTTCATCGCATGGTCTGTGTTGACCTCCACTTCTAACAGTTCTTTACGCTCTTCTGAGGTCTTCTGACTTCTCGTTTCAACCATTCTGCCTGAAAATGTCTCCTCTTTGTCGGACCGGGATCGCTTGATCCAATCCACAAAGGGGTCGGTCATCGTTTTTCTTTGCTTTTCAGGTATGAATTTCCTAGAGCTATTACCTCGTTTTGGTATCCTTGACTTATCTAGACTCATTTTCTATTTGTCACTTCTTAATGCCTATACACTTAATTCGATTGCTAGTGATCTTATAGTTTGACTATAAATAATAATGACACAACACAATAAATTTCACAAGATTCTATTAAATAGTGACCACGAATCCCTGTATGTTATCAGAGTACAGTTTGTATAAAATTTATTCACACTAACCGATTATCGGTCGTAAGATTTGGAAACTAGCACAATATGATGTTATCAGTCAATTTAAAAGATAGTGCACTCACTACCCAATCAAGCACAATTTACGTTGATTTAAAATCAAA
The DNA here is from genome assembly GCF_963678635.1 of Symsagittifera roscoffensis. NCBI lineage: Eukaryota > Metazoa > Xenacoelomorpha > Acoela > Convolutidae > Symsagittifera > Symsagittifera roscoffensis. The sequence goes on along the minus strand of NC_087070.1, from coordinate 3,822,956 downwards.
AACAAAAAAAAAAAATTTTTATAATGACAGAACATTAATGCCTTTATGAAAAGAAAAACGTATGTGTAATGTACTTTTAGTCGGTCGCAGTACAATAGTCGAACTTGTCTTTCAAAGAAAAAGCTTTCCCCGCTCAGTGCTGCACCAAACAGACAAAACTTTGAAGGCAGTAATTTTCTCAAGTGGGCGTCTATTGCGCCCACCGAGTACTGTGTTACCTGTCTGCCTTCGGACTGCCCGAGCTAGACCTACTAAAATCCTCAGGGCAGTCACTTTTCACAAAAACGTATTATGTTACAATCCACACCAATGAATCACGCTCTTTTTAATATAGACTTAGTGTCGCGAATATCCGAGTTCGGACCTGTTTTGTTTTGGTCTGGTTCTTATTGAAAGGCAAGTTACCAGTGCAGTCACTGATTCCTAGCCTGTGTGCTAATAACCTAATACCTCTCACTTTAGTCTTTCTTTCACCTACCTAAGTCCTTTAATAAAATAATACCCCTCCGGATTGGCACAAATAGGACCCTTCCGGACTAACAAAATCTACACCCTTCCGGATTGGGACCCCTCCGAGTTAGTTAACACCAGACCCTCCGGATTTGGACCCCTCCGAATTAGCAACTATAAGACCCCTCCGGATTCGGACCCCTCCTAACTTGAAAAAATTTTGACCCCTCCGGATTGGGAGCCCTCCGGTTTCGCAAAAGTAGCTTTTCGGAGATTTCCTTCTTTCAACCTATACCCCTCCGGATACGTTCTCCGATGCAATTTTGCTTTTTCAATTAACTAGGAAGGGTATGTACTACTTTCCTAGACCCTTCCGAATTGAAGTTAAGCCTCTTATTTTACAATTCAAACTAACGGTGAAGGGTCTTGTCGCTTGCCTAACTTCGGCTCGATTAAGGTTTTACTGTGCCTTTAGCCTTCACTTTTCGTCTAGAACGGCCTAAAGTTACCTTATTCAACCGCTATTACCTTTTGGTAGGGGTATAACGGCTTTTCTAAAAAAAATTTTATGAAACGTGAAGGCTGTACCCTTCCAAATTGAGGAATTTGCTAAAAACAATCTCAAAAAATTTTCACGCTTTCTTTTTTGCAAAACTTTTGTCCCTGTCAGTAAGCTCAGCTAATTCCTGATCTATTGGAACCAAGATCAACTCGATATGCCCAGTAGTTCCAAACTTATTAACCAACACGTCTTTTTCTAAAGTCAAGAAATTTCTCTCTTATAGGTTCCGCCTAACTTTTTCCGCAAATCTGGTCCTTTCGACCTAAAAATTGTTGATCCGAGCTCAGAAGGCCTATACTCTTCTAGTTCAATGCAAAAGACCCGATCTAAAACGCTTTAGTTGACAAAATTTGCAAAAAACTATGCTACCTGTACCCCTCCGGATTGATGAATCCACCAAATCAAACACGTTCAGTTCGATTTCTCTGCAACCGGGAAGGCTTTCGGGTAGCGGGTTTTAAAACTTGTAGATTCACTAGTGGACGTTGTCCGAACAACTATTTTTACTGTTCTAACTCAAAAATTTCAAAAAATTTTCTGAATTTTTAGTGTTTCGGTTTCTCAAAAATCACGAAAATTCGGTTTTTTGGTTCCAAAATAGTTCCAACCACTTCCGAACTAAACTTAACCGGTTCTATCTATTATGGTAGTGCAATTACGATGTAACACACTACTTTAGCGCTTTTTTCCGTTTCAAAACTATCGATATCTCAAAAATCGCGACTTGTGGGGGGATCAAAATATCGCTATTTTGACCCTAAAAACCGGTCTGTTTTCGTTGTTTTTCACTGAAAAACGATATAAGACTATTAATATAGGCTATATCAGTAATAATATTAGTAATACTATACCCCTCCGGGTTTGTTTAATATCCGAATTAAGGTGCTTAACTCGGATATTCGCAGTTCGGTGAAGGGTCACTAGAGTGCAGCACTGTCGAGCCCCCCACAGATTACTATCTTACTTTTTGTACCAAAAGGGATACAAAACTTGTTAACGATACCCAACAGTCGATTGTTGCTGTCGTTGAGCGCCTTCTTGTTGCTCCCTGTGCTGCTTGCCGGATCAGTCTTCTCCCAAGACCCTTCCGAATTGAGCGCAAATCAGCTGACCCTTCCGGATTGAGCGCAATTTATCATTAACGTGCCTAAATGCTCAAATAACCCTACAGTACAAGCCTCACAAACAGGCTACAAAATTGATCGTAACAATCCTGACTGATATAAATGCCTGTAACAACAATATATCTATTAACAACAAACGGGAGGGTCGGATCACATCTTGTCTGGGGGGATGATTTCTACTGATTTTTTCATATTTTTTTTTACTGTTTTTGGTTTTTTCGGTTGTTTTTTATGTTTTTTGTTTTTCTTGGGTACTATACTACTTTTTGTTTGGTTTTATATATCTTTAAGTGTTTTTGGTCACAAACCTTTCAGGGAACGAGGGAATGGCCGATCCCCCCACCCTTCCTGGTTCGTGAATTTTCGGTCTTAACTAAGTTAAAAAGCTATTCTCGGTAATCCCGAAGGCTTCCGCGTTCCAAACTACCCTTCCTCCCCGGCGGTTTAAGCCTATTAAGGGCGTTAATGTGAGCATCCGCTCGGCGCGGAGTGCTCGTTAACGGTTCTGCCGGTCATGATGTTAAAAAGAATAACACCCAGGAGCGCCATAAAAACATGTATGTAACATTCGCCCGGAAGATACATATCGACGGAAAAAAAACTAAGTCCTAAGACGACTGGCTAACGTCTAAACAGAGCTTTATATGCTTTTCACCGTCTCTACCAAGCCAGTACTTTTCGGTGGTCTTTTCTAACATCGGGTCGACAAAAACGTTACTGCTTTCGGCTTCGGTCAAAACACTCAAATTAACTAGATTACATGCAGAAATAGTGAGCTCATGGCTGGGTCTCAGTATCCCCAGACCACGAGGTCACTCCTAAAAATAGGGCTACTACTATTTATTATATTACTATTGTTTTTGTTCAGTAGATAAAAATTATCATCTCCATCGAAGATGGATCAACCCTTTCCCCCAACTCCTAGCTTCTCATCCTTATCAAAATGAATCTAGTTGTTAATTAAATTCAAATCAGGACATGACAAGAAGCTAAAAGTTTATATAAAAGAATAAAAGTCTCAGTTCCGAAACCCTTCCGGATTCTTGAATCCACTGAATCAAGCTCGTTAGTCTTGATTTCTTCTTAATCCGGAAGGCTGTCCTCCACCCTTCACCGTTGTCTGCAACAGCCTTGCAACTATTGTAGCGACACAATAGTTGCAACTCGGAGTGCTCTCTGTTAACTCCGCGATTTGTTGTCGTTTTTTCTCACAATTTCCGTACTTCTCGTGATCGCAGCTAAAGTTGTTCTGTTGTTTTCTAACTTTTCTGCCAAAATGGCCGTTTCTGACGTTTCTCAGAAATGTTACGTAATCACTTCGAAAATTTAAAAATTAGCAATTCCCGAATCCTTTAACCTTCACGTTTTGTTCAATCGTTCAAATAACGTTCTTAATTCTTAATAATCACCAATCCGGAAGGCTTGCTGCTAAAATTTCGAATTCTGCAGAGATTGCATTTTGGCACATTCTGGTCGAATGTCACATAAATTTCAAACGTTTTCGCAACTATGTGCATCGTCAGGATTTTTACAATAAACTACTCTAAATGACGATAAAACATCAATTTACAAATGTTATTTACAATAAATCACACACAATTTGGTTCTAAACCATCATGATAAAAAATTAGCCAATCACAGTTTTCCTCTAAATTACTATTAAGATTAAAATACTTTCAACCTCTAAAATTAATTAAACATTTTAAAATTAATTTGTCTGGAAGTTTCTGAGTCATAATTTTGATTTAGACATGTACGTTTTGAATAAAAAACCAAAAATATTTTGGGACTAAATTTCCAGTGTTAACTCCCTGCTCCTAAGCTCATCGCGCGTGTTCAAGCCCGGTTTCTCTTTCCTGATATGTATTGCCTCTAGTGTTAGCAATTTTGTTTGGTTGTTTGACCTATCTATAATTTCCCAACTAAGATCTGCGCTATTTCCCTCAAGTTGGCATTGCTGAAGGTGGATGCCTACCGGTGAGTCTGCTTTCTTATGTTCCTCAATTCTAGTGGTCAAATGTCGAACAGTTTGTCCGACATAGGTGGAAGTGCATCCACTACATGACAGTTTATAAACCACTCTTGACTTGAGATCATTAGAAAAAGCTGACTTCAGTGATGGTAAACATGATTGCAGTTTTCTTGTGGTGAAAACCACTTGAAGGTTAGTTAATTTTCGTAACCTGTTAGCAAAATATTGGCTCTGGTTAGCTCTATATTGCACCATCAGCATTGGGGGCTTCACATCCTTTGGCGATTGAACTGACAAACCCCTGTCACTATCCAGGGGCTTGCCCTTACCCTCGATGATCTTGCACAAGGCGTCTGAAGCCACCTTTGCGGACCAATTTTCAGGGTACTGATTTGTCAGCCATTGCGCCCTATTAGTTTCCATAGCCTTATCAAATTGCTCCCAGCTAGATGTACTCCTAAAAACCCTGTGTACAGTGCTTTGGATAACACTACGCTTATACTGAGTTGGGGCGCAGCTTCTATAGTTCAGTATAGTCCCTGTATCTGTTGGTTTTTGATACCAACTGCAAGTTACACGCCTACCCTGCGATACATTTATGTTCAAATCCAGGAACGGCAAATTCCCCTCCGAATTAGTTTTCTCTAGAGTGAACTGCAAATTTGGATGAAGAGAATCGGCGGCATCGAGAAGACAACTCGGCTCCCCTCTGACTGTTCTAACAATGTCATCCACATACCTGAGGAACAATTTCACCTGGGGAGTGTTTTTCTAACTTTTTTCTATGGTTTTCTGATGTTGTCTTTAAGCTTGCCTCAACTTGACGCCTCACGAATCGGAAAATGGATGCCCACCACTGTTTGTCAATTTCTTTTTGCACCAGTGATCTTGCTTTCCTTAGCATCTCCTCGTACCTTTTTCTATCCTCATTTGCCTAGAAGTTTCAGTCCTTAGTAAATTCAATTGAAAATTATACACAGCTTGGTCCGAAAAAACCCCGTTCTCGGGGACCCTAAACATCAAAAATTCCGGTATTAGATCGTTTTTCAGACATTTTCTCAGAAACTTCAGTCTATGTACAGATACTTGAACTTTTTTAAAGAATTTTAAATAGTCTAACACAATTTTCCAAGTTAGTTTTCTTTTTAAATTTTTTTTTCTGAGCCAAACAGCAGGCAAAAGTACTGTGGTCATTGTTTTGCACGCCACGAGTAATGAAACTCACAAGGCACAAAGCAAAACAAATCACACTCTTCTCACCCCTGTCTTTGAAGCGCAGACACTTCCTCTGCCTTCAGCTTCTGCTCACGTCTTGCTTTCGCCTTCCTCCTTGTCTGTGATGGTCTCTGTTGTTTGCCCCTGACATTTCCAATCAGCTCTGACAGCCTTTCTTTGTGTGCCACTACCAATCGCAGAGATTTCAGCTCAGAATCAGCACTCTGGTGCAGCTTCAAATATTCCTTTAGCTGCTCCGGGTCGTTTTGCTTGCTCTTGGAGAGTAGCCGTTTTGTAGCTGAAATAATGAGCACCCCTGTGCCGAGAAAGTGACTAAACAAGTCGGGCGTTCCTTCCCTTCTGCAATAAACGATCGCCAATATCTGCTGCTTCTTCGACTTCAAATAGTTTGTCAGCTCCTCGACACCGGCTGGGCGATAGTTGTTTGTTCTGTGGCTGCTAATGGTGTTGTTCACCACGTCGTGCCACACAAGCACTTTTTCTCCTTCAGTGGACTGTCTTCCAGTAGTCGTCGGAGGTTCTTTCCTGTGTTAAGGGTGTTGATGCTGTGGAACAGGGAGCTAGCTGCTACAATATGAAACATTTCGGTAACTCAAATCAAAAAGCGGCCATATTTTACGTATCGATTAAAAAAAACACTATAAAAATTCTCTATACATTGATAAAAATCATTTAAAATTTTTATACTGGCCCTTTAATGGGAAAACAGTTGGAATTTCAAGCTCTTCGCTTTTTGGTTTATCACGAATTTACAAGTAAAATTGAAGAAATTTTTGCTAAAAAGTAAATTTCAAACGTTTTCGCAACTTTGTGCATCGTCAGGATTTTTACAATAAACTACTCTAAATGACGATAAAACATCAATTTACAAATGTTATTTACAATAAATCACACACAATTTGGTTCTAAACCATCATGATAAAAAATTAGCCAATCACAGTTGACCTCTAAATTACTATTAAGATTAAAATACTTTTAACCTCTAAAATTAATTAAACCTTTTTAAATTAATTTGTCTGGAAGTTTCTGAGTCATAATTTTGATTTAGACATGTACGTTTAAAAAAAAAACCAAAATTGTTTTGGGACTAAATTTTCAGTTTGTCATTTACCTCGACTTCCAGAAGGCTTTTGACAAAGTCAATCACAATATAACGATCGAAAAACTCAGCAGAGCTGGAATAACAGGCCCAATATTAGATCTAATCAAAAGTTACCTGACAAATTAATTTTAAAATGTTTAATTAATTTTAGAGGTTAAAAGTATTTTAATCTTAATAGTAATTTAGAGGTCAACTGTGATTGGCTAATTTTTTATCATGATGGTTTAGAACCAAATTGTGTGTGATTTATTGTAAATAACATTTGTAAATTGATGTTTTATTGTCATTTAGAGTAGTTTATTGTAAAAAATCCTGACGATGCAATAGCAACTGCCACTTCCTACCGTCATTTTACCTCGACTTCCAGAAGGCTTTTGACAAAGTCAATCACAATATAACGATCGAAAAACTCAGCAGAGCTGGAATAACAGGCCCAATATTAGATCTAATCAAAAGTTACCTGACCGGTCGAACCCAAACAGTACGCATCGGCAGCTCGGTCTCAAGCCAACTGCCAATTTATAGTGGAGTGCCGCAAGGATCTATTCTAGGGCCACTTCTTTTCTTAGTATACATCAACGACTTGCCAAAATGTGTCATGTCATCGTGCTACGGCTATGCGGATGACTATAAAATTATGGGCACCGACCCGACTACCCTGCACATCGATATTAGAAAAGTCAGGAAGCGGTGTGAAACCAATGAAATGCGCCTCAATATGACCAAGAGCAAAACACTAGTAATTAAGGGCGAGTGCAACCTAAGCATATTCTCGTACAAATTCGAACAGCCTAACGAACTTAAAGATCTTGGAATAATAATGTCAAAAAATCTTAACTGGACTTCTCATGCAAACAATCGTGCGAGCAAAGCACTGAAGGCCCTATACTGCATCAAAAGAAACTTATCATCTGTCACAACCATGAACAACAGGAAAAATGCATATAAAAGCTATGTAGTACCTATCGTTAGCTATGCATCATCAGTCTGGAAACCCTCAAAGCAAGATCTTGCCACCTTAGAAAAAGTGCAACAGAGAGCAACGAAATGGATACTTGGAAGTAAACAATTTCCTTATAAATCGAGGTTAACCACTCTTCAAATTCTTCCCTTGTCTCTTTACCAAGAAATGCGTGTACTACTTTTGTTCGCGAACATTCTAAGAGGAAAGACCGACCTGGAATGGTGGCGATTTATAGAAATCACTGAATCAAATCGACCGAAAACAACAAGACGTTTCAACGCGAAGAACTTTCGACTTCATAAATGCGAATCTGATTTCTGGCAACGCGCCTGCAGCCTGACAAACATATTTCACGATCACCTGAAATATGAAGTCCTATTAAGTGACTCGTTTAAACCAAAAATATCAAGAGTGTACTGGCAATTCTACGAGAAAATCTACAATGAAGTCGATACCTGCACCTGGAGAATCAACTGCGGATGCACAAGATGCTTAAACATCAAAAAACTAAACTCATTAAACTAAAATATGATTGATCTCATAAACTTGATTCGGGAGCTAACTCCCATGGATGTATCCTAAATTATTATTATTATTATTATTATTGCACTCATAAGACCAAGGAAAAAAGCAGAAATTTGACTCAAAAACTATTACAACTCCGAATTTTAAAACAGGGTTGGTGGCTAACGCCCGAGCCAATACTATACGTTTGAAAATACTGTTTTCTGACTGTAAATGTGCCTTAATCCATTAAAAACACCAAATCTAAGGATTACTCTAGGGATATCTACTTTCAAAAACTGGTTTTTTTTTCAGTCAGTAAATTTTTTTAGAAATTCAAGGCGTAAAATCAACAAAAGGGGGAGATCCCCACAAAACTGTTCTTTCGAGTCAAACCTTAATCCAAGATTTGAGAGTGTATTTATTTTATTTTCTGATGAAACAATCAGAAGGTCGAAAGTATCATAGTATCCGAGGTTACAGTCAGGAGTCCCTTCACAGAATCCAGTCAAAATCCTCAGAATTTTCTAGATAGGGAAATGATAGTGATAAAAAGGAGATGATTAGTGCTGATGTGTTTAAAATTAAACTCGATATGGGTTACTTTTCTTCAATAAGTGGAGTTACCCGCGCACCGCAAAATTAGTAAAACCATGATAAGATACAACTTCGCTAAAGGAGACTACGACTGAATGAGAGATGAAGTATAAAATTTGTCGTTTCTTCACATTGAAGACAATGTTGAAAAACTTTGGACGGATTTGCGCGAACTCCTGACTGAACTAACAAAAAAGTTTGTACCATTAACTAAGCTCAATCTAGTGTAAAAACAACTTAATCTTCACAAATACCACTCGACAGGCAATAAGAGCAAAAAAGAAATACTGGAAAAAGTTTTGCTGCAATAGAACAAAAGTAAATTTTGACAACTATAAAGAAAAAAGAAATGCTGTTAAGACAGCTACTCGAAATGATCAGAGGACAAAGGAAAGTGAAATAGCTAAGATGTAAAATCAAACCAAAAATTGTGGAGTTATGTGAGACAGAAAACCGTGTTACAAAATGCAATACCAGCTTTAGTGGAGGTTGAGGGATCTTTAACGACCAATGAGATCGAAAAAGTTGAAGTTTTGTTAAAGTGCCTTTCATCAATTCTCACACACGAACCACCAGGAGAATGGAAGATTCCAGAATTGGATATCACCTATCCAATAAAGGACTTAGAAATAACAGAGCAATTGGTGAAAGAGCAACAAGACTCACTCAATACATCGTAATCTCCAGGGCCCGACAAAATTCACCCGAAATTTCTGCTTGAATTGGGAGATTTCCTGACTCAAGTTCTGGAAAAAATTTTTAACAAATCTTGGGCCGAAGCGAAGCTACCTGAAGACTGGAAATTTGCTCATACTGCCTCCATCTTCAAAAAAGGGAAAAAGTTGATAGCTGACAACTATCGTCCAGTAAGCTTAACCTCAATAGTTTGTAAAATATTTGATAAAATATTTGGAGCCCTTCTTATGGAACATCTAGAAAAAAATGAAATCCTTGTAAATGAACAGTTTGGTTTTCTGTCCGGTAGATCATCACAATTACAACAACTGAGAGTGCTGGATGATTTCACAAAAACAAAAGATAGTCGCCGAGAAACGGATGTTATCTACTTGGATTTCAAGAAAGCATTCGACTCGATTCCGCAAAAAAGACTGATAGGAATCCTAAAACAATATGGAATATAAGGAAAACACTGGGCTGGATCAACGAGTTTTTATCAACAAGAAGACAAAGAGTTGTGATAAACGACAGTAGATCTGAATGGAAAGATGTTCTGAGTGGGATTCCCCAAGGATCTGTACTGGGACCTGTTTTGCTTGTAATATATATAAATTCAATGACAAACACAGTCAAATCAAAATTGTGTTTATTTGCAGACGAACTATACAGAGAAATTACCAGTAACAAAGGCGTTGAGTTGCTGCAAGAAGATCTAAGAAAGCTGGAAGAATGGTCAAAAAATAGTCTTTTGCATTTCAATGAAGATAAATGTGTACAAATGATAATTTCAAATGGAGGATCAAATCGTGAAACAAGTTCAAATGAACTTTACGATAAACAGCTTGAAACGGTAGAAGAAGAAAAATACCTTGGAGTGATCATCAATATATTAAACTCTCCTTTGATTCTCATATCTTTGCAAAAATTAAAAAGGCAAATTCTATCAATGCAGTTTTTAAGAAAACATTCATTAAAATGACTATACCTGTATCTTTAAATGTTTATAAAGGCCTCATAAGGCCTCATTTGGAGTTCTGTAATCAGTTTTTGTACCCGCGATTAAATAAGAACACAAGATTAATCAAAAATGTGCACCGACGAACGATACGAATGGTACAAGGGCTGCAGACACTAAGCTACAATAAAAGGTTAAAGAAACTAAAACTAACGTCACTGAATACCGCAGAAGGCGAGGAACAATGATCGAAATGTTCAAAATAGGTTACAACCGTTATGACCCAATAGCTACAAAAGGCATGTTCGAATTGAATAATCCTGAAACAAGTACAAATGACAAAAAAGTGATAAAGAAGAAGGCCAAATTCGAATTGCGGAAAAACTTTTTACCACTAGATCAGCTACAGATTGAAACATGTTGCCAGGAGCAGTAATTAACTAGAAGACCTTGAACGCTTTCAAGAACAACCTGGACAAACATGGGAAGAAAAGCGAAAACCATTAAATTTGAGAAAAAAAAGTACATCATGAGTTGATCAATAGAGGCGACGAAACGCCTAAGAGATCAGAAAAAGAACTGAATTGAACTGAACTGAACTGAGTAATAGTCAAAACAACTGTAAAATGAGAGCTCATGAAAAAGGGACAGGAAACTTCTTCTTCACGGTGTATTAAAGGTACTCTTGAAAGTAGGGACCTAAAATCTTTTCATGCACGGTTTAAAAAAATTTAAATACACTCGTTCACACTGTTTCTCGTACTATACTCATAAGACCAAGGAAAAAATGAGAATTTTGACTCAAAAACTATTACAACTCCGAAATTTAAAACAGGGTTGGTGGCTAACGCCCGAGCCAATACTATACGTTTGAAAATACCGTTTTCTGACTGTAAATATGCCTTAATCCATTAAAAACAAAATCCAAGGATTACTCTACGGATATCTACTTTCAAAAACTGGATTTTTTTTCTGTCAGTAAATTTTTTTTAGAAAATCAAGGCATAAAATCTCCAAAAGGGGGAGATCCCCAGAAACTTGTTCTTTCGAACCAAACCTTAATCCAAGATTTGAGACTGTATTTATTTCAAGAGCTTTAATTTTAAAATTATATCCATCATTAATTTTATCTCTTTATATATATATATATATATCAGATTTTCGATCTTCCGCCTCGACCGCGGCCGTTCCGGGGTTACAAACTTAGCCTTCGCTTATTCTTCAAGGGTCTAGGGACTCAACTACAGTTACATCACACAGAAGTTGCCTACCATGAGCCCTTGGGACGAGCGTCAAACCGTCTGGTCGCTTTTGATCTGTCCTGTGGAGGTGTCGTGGCTCTAAAACAGTAAAAATGTGAGTGGAGGCGAGACTTTGCTTCAAGAGGGCATTCAAACTTGAACGCCTAGATAATCTCACTGTCTTTTTGATAAAAAAATAGACCAAGCCATCCATCTTTAGTTACATATTTTCAGCAAACGCATCAATGTTTTTCACAAAATTTTGAACATAGGCGGAGTTCAATTTCATATCTAAGCTGCTGATTCGACAATTTCAATCTTAGATTTTTACACGGTCAGATTTTCAACAATTACAATCCAAACTTATTTCTTAAAAAGTTGGACCTGTTTATATCAGTAGGTTTATATCAGTTAATTTTTTATTAAAAGTAGGCTCGATCTTATTTTTTTGGATTTCCATTTCCGGAGCTACTTCACACTTTGCTGAACCATACCAAGTTTCTAGTGCATTGTTATTTTTTCCGACCTCGTGCTCCAAACCCAAAAATCTCATTTAAGGTAGGTTTCGCTCCTACTATTGAGATTAAAAAAGCGGTTAAAACTAGAAGGCGAGCGGAAGACATACCCAAGCCACCTTTGAATGCCGCGAGAACTGCTTGCAATAATTTGCTATCCTTCATTTTTACTTTTGCTATCTTACATAAAGAGTATTTTAAACTTCGATCGTATTTTTCCAAATAATCATTTAGCAGAAAACCAGAATTCGCACGCAAATTCGTACGCAAAATGTACGAAAACAAGAATTCATCGCTGTGCGAGAGCCTTGCTTGCTGCGGATTTAGACGCCATGCATCTGAACTTGTTGCCGATGGAAATTGGTCTCAAACCTCCGTCAAGTTTTACGAGGGCGATAAGTTTTGCTCAAAAAAAGAAAAGTCTTAGCTGTTCTGGTACTTTACCTTCACCTATAAGATTTAGGAGCTAAATAAGCGGTTTCAAAAAAATGAGCCCAGCATTGCCGTTTGATTTGCTAATAAGGTCTTTAAAAACTTGCGTAACAATTTTATCCGTTCGGGCTCCCGAACCATTTGGAAAAGACATAATTGCTTTGTACACCTCGATTACAGTTACGAAAAATCTATCGACGTTTTCCGGTCGTGGGGCATTTATATCGGCTCTTTTTGGATGTTAAGGTACCAATTTTTTATAGTTAGGAATCGAAAAAGATGCGATATTTTCATCTGAAGCTTTTTTCCTCAATTTATATTTCCCTCATCGGGCTTGCTGCTGATTAGCTTTAGTTTCTCTTCAAGATCTGCCTGGGGAAGACTTGACCCTTGAGGAAGAGGTTTAGGTAGTGAAACAATATTGGCTCCATTTTTCCTGTATATTATAAAGCTCATAGCTGTTGTTTGTTTACGACCACTTTTCTTGGGTTGTTCACAAAAAAAAAACAAGAAAAACGACAGAAAAATCAGCCAAAAAGTAACATTAGTAGTATATGTTGGAGCAGTTCAGCCGGGGGGGGGGGGGGGGGGGGGGTGAAGACCTCCATTTATTAACATAGGCTATAGACTATCCGGTATAGTGTAATAGGCTTGAGATTTCCCAATGTATTAAGATAGGGAATAGGTTTCCCAATGAATTAAGATACCAGGTTTCAAATGGTAAGCTTCAGATGGTAAGTTTTTTTCGGCGCCCGATTTTCCCATATATAGTGTATAGATTTCGCAATGTATTAAGATAGGGAATAGAGTATCCGGTCATCACTCTATGTATTAGGATAGGGAAAAGATTTCCGTTGTATTAAGATAGGTAATACGTTTCCTTATTAAGATGGTAAGGTTTCCTAATTAAGATGGTAAGGTTTAAGATGGTAAATTTCAGAAAAATTGTTGGCGCTCGATCATACCATGTTTTAAAATACTGTATAGTTTTCCCTATGTGTAAGGATTCAGTGTAGGGAATTAAGAACTCATTAAGATAGGGAATATGTTTACCAATGTATTAAGATAGAGAATGGTAAGGTTTCAGTGTGATGGTAAGAAAATGGTAAGAAAAACGGTATTTTTTGGATTTTGTGTGGAAATGTCTAGTTTTTTCGCAAAATCTCAGCACGCGTTATGTAATTGGTGGGTATTACGTGTAGATTGTGTAATGAAAGTATTATGTTTTTTTTGGATCAGGGTAAGTCAATAGTAAGATGGGCAAAAATTTGGATTTTTTATCAAAAAATTTTAAAGTTTTTTCAAAAAAATTCAAAACACGATAACATTTGATATAACTAGAATTTAAAACTGTTTTATGAGATGATCTTACTTTTTAAAACAGTTCTCAATCCAGCTGAATTTATGCTGAAACCTACGAAACTTCGAAAAAAAAAATTGCTTGAAAAAATGCAAAAATTTCAATTTTTGCAAAAAATTGCAAGTTTGAAAGTTTTTGGAAAAAATTGCAAAAGTTTCAATGTTTTTGGAAAGAACTGCAGAAATCTCACCGTTTTAGCTAGTTTTTTGTTGCTTTTGATCTAATTGAATAAAAAATAAATACGTCTAGAGTTTAAAATTAAGCTCAAATTGTATTTCAATTGGCATCATGTTGAGACACTGATACAAATCTTTGAATGGAAATATAGATTCTTCCACAATTTTCTCTCAAAATAATAAAGTAGGATAAAATTTACCCTAATTTTAGCATAAAAGCGGTTTATATAATGCTCTGAACATATAAAGTTCATATTTGCCGAATCAATTTTGATACTTCCGATTTCTCGGGAAAATAAGGTAATTTATCGAATTTATCGTAATTTTCGAGAGAGTAAAAATTAATCAAATCTAACCAAAGTTTTCCAATTTTAACCTTTCATTTGTGTAATTAACTAGTTTTATGTTCAATTCAAGGAGAATTCACCTAAGAATCTCAATTCAATTGAACAATAAGAGCAATATTCATTGAAATTTCTAGATCAAACTCCATGATCCGCTCCTCCTCAGTTTTTTCTCAAGAATAACCCAAACTTGTACAAAAATTAGAATTTCGAGACGTTTTTATAATGATTAAAAAATATAAGTTTCTTATCATTGAAAAAATTGAATATTTTTTGCTAAAATTGACTAAAAATGTGGTATATTTCTCTTAACAGTATATTAGATTGTAATATATTCAATAAAACCTTCTTCAAAACTGATGATTGTCTCTCTGTTTTTTCTGCAACATAGTTTTCTTGATTTTTCCGTAGAGATTTTCTATGTCTTAAGCTTTTTCTTGCTTTCTGCCTATTGCATGTTTTCGCTCTTGCACTCACTTTATTAACATAGGCTATAGACTATCCGGTATTCACCCTATGTATTAACATAGGCTTGAGATTTCCCAATGTATTAAGATAGGGAATAGGTTTCCCAATGAATTAAGATACCAGGTTTCAAATGGTAAGCTTCAGATGGTAAGTTTTTTTCGGCGCCCGATTTTCTCATGTATAGTGTATAGATTTCGCAATGTATTAAGATAGGGAATAGAGTATCCGGTCATCACTCTATGTATTAGGATAGGGAAAAGTATTCCGTTGTATTAAGATAGGTAATACGTTTCCTTATTAAGATGGTAAGGTTTCCTAATTAAGATGGTAAGGTTTAAGATGGTAAATTTCAGAAAAATTGTTGGCGCTCGATCATACCATGTTTTAAAATACTGTATAGTTTTCCCTATGTGTAAGGATTCAGTGTAGGGAATTAAGAACTCATTAAGATAGGGAATATGTTTACCAATGTATTAAGATAGAGAATGGTAAGGTTTCAGTGTGATGGTAAGAAAATGGTAAGAAAAACGGTATTTTTTGGATTTTGTGTGGAAATGTCTAGTTTTTTCGCAAAATCTCAGCACGCGTTATGTAATTGGTGAGTATTACGTGTAGATTGTGTAATGAAAGTATTATGTTTTTTTTGGATCAGGGTAAGTCAATAGTAAGATGGGCAAAAATTTGGATTTTTTATCAAAAAATTTTAAAGTTTTTTCAAAAAAATTCAAAACACGATAACATTTGATATAACTAGAATTTAAAACTGTTTTATGAGATGATCTTACTTTTTAAAACAGTTCTCAATCCAGCTGAATTTATGCTGAAACCTACGAAACTTCGAAAAAAAAAATTGCTTGAAAAAATGCAAAAATTTCAATTTTTGCAAAAAATTGCAAGTTTGAAAGTTTTTGGAAAAAATTGCAAAAGTTTCAATGTTTTTGGAAAGAACTGCAGAAATCTCACCGTTTTAGCTAGTTTTTTGTTGCTTTTGATCTAATTGAATAAAAAATAAATACGTCTAGAGTTTAAAATTAAGCTCAAATTGTATTTCAATTGGCATCATGTTGAGACACTGATACAAATCTTTGAATGGAAATATAGATTCTTCCACAATTTTCTCTCAAAATAATAAAGTAGGATAAAATTTACCCTAATTTTAGCATAAAAGCGGTTTATATAATGCTCTGAACATATAAAGTTCATATTTGCCGAATCAATTTTGATACTTCCGATTTCTCGGGAAAATAAGGTAATTTATCGAATTTATCGTAATTTTCGAGAGAGTAAAAATTAATCAAATCTAACCAAAATTTTCCAATTTTAACCTTTCATTTGTGTAATTAACTAGTTTTATGTTCAATTCAAGGAGAATTCACCTAAGAATCTCAATTCAATTGAACAATAAGAGCAATATTCATTGAAATTTCTAGATCAAACTCCATGATCCGCTCCTCCTCAGTTTTTTCTCAAGAATAACCCAAACTTGTACAAAAATTAGAATTTCGAGACGTTTTTATAATGATTAAAAAATATAAGTTTCTTATCATTGAAAAAATTGAATATTTTTTGCTAAAATTGACTAAAAATGTGGTATATTTCTCTTAACAGTATATTAGATTGTAATATATTCAATAAAACCTTCTTCAAAACTGATGATTGTCTCTCTGTTTTTTCTGCAACATAGTTTTCTTGATTTTTCCGTAGAGATTTTCTATGTCTTAAGCTTTTTCTTGCTTTCTGCCTATTGCATGTTTTCGCTCTTGCACTCACTTTATTAACATAGGCTATAGACTATCCGGTATTCACCCTATGTATTAACATAGGCTTGAGATTTCCCAATGTATTAAGATAGGGAATAGGTTTCCCAATGAATTAAGATACCAGGTTTCAAATGGTAAGCTTCAGATGGTAAGTTTTTTTCGGCGCCCGATTTTCTCATGTATAGTGTATAGATTTCGCAATGTATTAAGATAGGGAATAGAGTATCCGGTCATCACTCTATGTATTAGGATAGGGAAAAGTATTCCGTTGTATTAAGATAGGTAATACGTTTCCTTATTAAGATGGTAAGGTTTCCTAATTAAGATGGTAAGGTTTAAGATGGTAAATTTCAGAAAAATTGTTGGCGCTCGATCATACCATGTTTTAAAATACTGTATAGTTTTCCCTATGTGTAAGGATTCAGTGTAGGGAATTAAGAACTCATTAAGATAGGGAATATGTTTACCAATGTATTAAGATAGAGAATGGTAAGGTTTCAGTGTGATGGTAAGAAAATGGTAAGAAAAACGGTATTTTTTGGATTTTGTGTGGAAATGTCTAGTTTTTTCGCAAAATCTCAGCACGCGTTATGTAATTGGTGGGTATTACGTGTAGATTGTGTAATGAAAGTATTATGTTTTTTTTGGATCAGGGTAAGTCAATAGTAAGATGGGCAAAAATTTGGATTTTTTATCAAAAAATTTTAAAGTTTTTTCAAAAAAATTCAAAACACGATAACATTTGATATAACTAGAATTTAAAACTGTTTTATGAGATGATCTTACTTTTTAAAACAGTTCTCAATCCAGCTGAATTTATGCTGAAACCTACGAAACTTCGAAAAAAAAAATTGCTTGAAAAAATGCAAAAATTTCAATTTTTGCAAAAAATTGCAAGTTTGAAAGTTTTTGGAAAAAATTGCAAAAGTTTCAATGTTTTTGGAAAGAACTGCAGAAATCTCACCGTTTTAGCTAGTTTTTTGTTGCTTTTGATCTAATTGAATAAAAAATAAATACGTCTAGAGTTTAAAATTAAGCTCAAATTGTATTTCAATTGGCATCATGTTGAGACACTGATACAAATCTTTGAATGGAAATATAGATTCTTCCACAATTTTCTCTCAAAATAATAAAGTAGGATAAAATTTACCCTAATTTTAGCATAAAAGCGGTTTATATAATGCTCTGAACATATAAAGTTCATATTTGCCGAATCAATTTTGATACTTCCGATTTCTCGGGAAAATAAGGTAATTTATCGAATTTATCGTAATTTTCGAGAGAGTAAAAATTAATCAAATCTAACCAAAGTTTTCCAATTTTAACCTTTCATTTGTGTAATTAACTAGTTTTATGTTCAATTCAAGGAGAATTCACCTAAGAATCTCAATTCAATTGAACAATAAGAGCAATATTCATTGAAATTTCTAGATCAAACTCCATGATCCGCTCCTCCTCAGTTTTTTCTCAAGAATAACCCAAACTTGTACAAAAATTAGAATTTCGAGACGTTTGTATATTGATTAAAAAATATAAGTTTCTTATCATTGAAAAAACTGAATATTTTTTGCTAAAATTGACTAAAAATGTGGTATATTTCTCTTAACAGTATATTAGATTGTAATTTATTCAATAAAACCTTCTTCAAAACTGATGATTGTCTCTCTGTTTTTTCTGCAACATAGTTTTCATGATTTTTCCGTAGAGATTTTCTATGTCTTAAGCTTTTTCTTGCTTTCTGCCTATTGCATGTTTTCGCTCTTGCACTCACTTTGCAAAAAATTTTAGTCAGAACTGAGGAACTTAGGAGAAAATAGTATTAATTCAACGTACAATTTGTTGGCAGAGATAAAATTAGAACTGATAACGTCTATTTATTTTCATGTAATTTGTACATGTTCTCCTTTAGGTTCCCTTGTTTACTTGCTACAGCAAACTATTTCAGCAAAAACCCAACTTTTGGAATCATTATATTTCATTTTTCTTGCAAAAAATTTGTAAATCGCATTTTGTTCTTAATTTTTGTCGGAAGTTTTCTCAAAAATGTCGAAGTGAGAAAAAAATGGTGCTATTTTAAGCATTCGAAAGCAAATGTATAGTTTGAGAATATAAAAGTGTATTTTTACGTTGATTTCTTAGAATAAATTAAGAGCAGCTCTATTGTTTAAAATCTACAAAACCTCCGGAAGTAGAAATACGCAAGGGAACTTAGTTCCATATTTCTGCAATAATTATAACATCTATAAGATTTGTTCTCGAAAACATCGATTAAAAAAAAGAAGTCAAGGTGCAAACTGTAACAATTTAATAATTTTTGCGAAATTTATTTAGCAAAAAAAATCTATAATTCAACGTAATTTTCTAATTGAAAAAAAAATTGAAGCTAAACAGAACTGAATTTTTACTGTGTGTCTAATTGAAATTTTTCTTCAAAGAATTAAGAAATCCTACATCTGGATCTGCAAAAATATTAGTTTGCTTAGAATTATTCAGCAGGCTCCATACTATTATCTCTAAAAATCTTTCTACATCAAATTTTCTATCCAAAAGAATGAAATGTAGATCTTGAAAGCAAATTTTTGATTTATGCTTCATTTATCATCTTCCAGTTGATGTTGGAGTTGAGTTTATTTCAAAAGAAAACATTTTCAAAAATCTGAATTTTCATATAAGTTAAGCTGGTATATCAATGATAAAAAAATTTTCTAAACATTACACTTTTATGTTGGATTTTTTCTCAAGATGTAATAAATAAGCTAAATTTTAATAAACAAATCTCTAAAATCCTCACGAATTAAATTGAGTTTCTATCTCGATTCGATTTTTTCTCAGTTTCTGCTTCATCTACAATCTTTTAACTTAATCCAGTTCGAACAAAATTTTATTTGAAAATTGAGTTTTAGAGGGAAAAATGTATCATTTCAACGAACGTTCATTAATCCAAAGCAGAATTAATACCATAAATCTTTTTTTAAAAAAATTCAAACTATTTTCTCGACCTATAGCTCTATGTTGCTGTTTCAACTCTGAATTTCTATTTTGAGGTAAATTTTTGGTTGAGAATGATGTATATTGTTATCTTGAAGATTTCAAATGTTAGAAAAACATATATTTTCCAGGACAGTTATCAATTTTTTCCTGAATCAAAGAAAATTGCAAAAAAAACTATAGTTCTTAGTGAATCAATCCCCAATATCTGCTCCGAACTACTCTATGATTACTTTAACAAGTAATAAGCAAGGAAAAACTTTAAAATGGTCACTAGGCAAAACCTTTCAATTAATCGATGTTTTATAAATATCCAGTTTTTTATAGTATTTCAAAAAAATACTTAAGCACGCATTAGCGTATGTGATTCATCTTAACTATAAGTTTATCGCAACAAAATCCCCGCAAGCTGGCAACCAATTATGTTTTTACTGTAGATTAAAGATTTTCGGATCGACTTCCATTAAAAGTTTCACGACAATTTGAACTCGGTTGTGGCTGGTTTTATCATCAATCAGAACCTTTGAATATGACAGAACAAGAATAGTAATGAAAAAATTGTAAATTTTCTACTAGAAGTTTTTCAAATTTAATGTATAGACTTTTCAGATTCAGTACAAAAAATTATTACTCAAAATATTTTCTACTATATTTTCATTAAAAATTTATCACTTCTGCCTTCTCTTGGATTGTTTTTTGGGACTGCTGAGCACATAATTTAATATTATGTTGACAATGCTTCTTTTTGATATGATTAGTAAGTTCCTCGCTGCTATATGTATAAAAGTTACAATTGGAACACTTTAAAACGCCACAGTGCTTTCGATGTCTTGATGCGTGTAAGCGAGTGTATTTCTGCCACATTCAAGACATGCAACTCTTTCGTTTCTATTCAGTGACGGCATCTCAATAAGTAGAAAAAAAATGGGAAAATCAGAATGTCCCAATTTTTTAGAAAAGAAAAGTTGAATAGCCTCAAAAAATGAAGAAAAACGAATAAAAAAAGGAAATTTCTTAACCAATTGTTTTTAACGTGAAAGAAAATCAGAATGGATTTGCTATTTAGCCTAGCTGAAATAAAATTTTTTCAATCTAACCATGGAGTTTTCAAATGTTTGGCTATCAACCAATCAGAATCGAGCATTAGTTATCAGGAAATTTTTATCTTTTCTGATATTAACCAATCAGAATCGACTTTCAATGGTCATGGAAGATTTAATAAATTTAAGGTCAACCAATCAAAACTGAGTTCTACTTCTCATGGATTTTTCACTAATTTTGATATCATTTGTAGATATCAAGGATTTCTTCACAGGTAGTGTTTGTGGTAATAACCAATCAGATGAAGTATTCACAGATTTTAAAATACTTTGTAGATCAGAACCAAACAATGTTTATGAAACTTACCAATCAACCAATTTAATTGATTTATTCTAACATAACTAACATACACACTTGACACCAAACTGAGATAAATGATATTTCTTGTCTGGTTTATATTGTTTTTTCGATGCTCGATTCAAATTTTGAAATTTCGATCAAAATTTTTTAGATTTGTTCTATTTCTAACCCACAGACTGATATCGTACTTTCTAAACCAAAAGGGATACCTTTTTGTTAATGATACCCAAGATTCGATTGTTGTTTTCCTTGAGACCCTTCTAACTGCTCCTTACACTGCTTGACAGATCAGTTTTCTACTCTAATTCCTTGACCCCACCGGATTGAGCGCAAATTATTATTAACGTGCTCAAACAACCCTACAGTACAGGCACCAGAATAAGGCCACAGTTTTGAACGTAATGATCTGGCTTCATATAATTGACTCTAAAAATAATATATCTAACAAAAACAAACGGGAGGGTCGGATCAATCACATTTGGTCTGGGGGGAATGATTTCTACTGATTTTAAATATTTTTTTCTACTGTTTTTGGTTTCCGGTTACTTTAAAATTTTGTCTTTTTCTCTGGTACTATAATACTTTTTGTTTGATTATCAGTGTATGTTTTAGTGTTTTTGGTTTTATAACGCTCAAGAAACGATAGGACGGGCCATCCATCCCCCCCCCCAACCTACACAATACGTGAGTTTTCGGTCTTAACGATGTTAAAAAGCTAAATCGGGGAATCCGGAAGGCGTCGGCGTTCCGAACTATCCTTCCGAATTGTGACCCCTCCGGATTGGCTAAATGTGACACTTTCGGATTGACAAAAACCGGACCCCTCCGGATTGGGACCCCTCCGAATTGTCAAAATGACCCTTGCGGATTGGCAAAAAACGGGACCAATCCGGATTGGGACCAATCCGGATTGGGACCCTTCCGATTCGGCAAAATTATGACCCTTTCGAGTGGTCAATAGTGTAAAGCATTCAAAAATCATTTAATTGAGAAGGGTTCGTTCTCACTTTGGTTTGGAGCTAGGCTGCCTACTTAAAAATTTCCTTTTCTGAGAGGGGTGTACTAAACGGCCTATTTCCGACTTGCTTCCTGATTTCAAGTTTCCCTAACACTTTCCTATCGCCGAGAACAACGTGAAAGTGCCTTATTCAATTTTTACTATTAAATCTCCAATTTTGAACCTGTTACGAATCAATTTATTGAAATCGTTCAATCAAACTGAATCAGAATGGACAACTTTGACGAAATGATGGTTTTAGCTGAGGTCTACGTGGTGCCAGTCACTATTGTAGACTACTGGAAAAAAATACTCCCAGGATGACCCAGAGGTATTCATGTTGATAGCCGCTCTGACAAATTTCACCGGGCATAAAAAGCGACCTGTGGAGGTGTCGTGGCTCTAAAACAGTCAAAATGTCAGTGGAGGCGACACTTTGCTTTAAGAGGGCATTCAAACTTGAACGCCTAGATAATCTCACGGTCTTTTTGATAAAAAAATAGACCAAGCCATCCATCTTTAGTTACATATTTTCAGCAAACGCATCAATGTTTTTCACAAAATTTTGAACATAGGCGGAGTTCAATTTCAAATCTAAGCTGCTGATTCGACGATTTCAATCTTAGATTTTTAAACGGTCAGATATTCAACAATTACAATCCAAACTTATTCTGAAAAAGTTGGACCTGTTTATATCAGTAGGTTTATATCAGTTGATTTTCTATGTCTTAAGCTTCTTCTTGCTTTCTGCTTATTGCATGTTTTCGTTCTTGAACTCACTTTGCAAAAAATTTTAGTCAGAACTGAGGAACTTAGGAGAAAATAGTATTAATTCAACGTACAATTTGTTGGCAGAGATAAAATTAGAACTGATAACGTCTAACTATTTTCATGTAATTTGTACATGTTCTCCTTTAGGTTCCCTTGCTTACTTGCTACAGCAAACTATTTCAGCAAAAACCCAACTTTTGGAATCATTAACTTTCATTTTTCTTGCAAAAAATTTGTAAATCGCATTTTGTTCTTAATTTTGTCGGAAGTTTTCTCAAAAATGTCAAAGTGAGAAAAAAATGGTGCTATTTTAAGCATTCGAAAGCAAATGTATAGTTTGAGAATATAAAGGTGTATTTTTACGTTGATTTCTTAGAATAAATTAAGAGCAGCTCTATTGTTTAAAATCTACAAAACCTCCGGAAGTAGAAATACGCAAGGGAACTTAGTTCCATATTTCTGCAATAATTATAACATCTATAAGATCTGTTCTCGAAAACATCGATTAAAAAAAGAAGTCAAGGTGCAAACTGTAACAATTTAATAATTTTTGCGAAATTTATTTAGCAAAAAAAATCTATAATTCAACGTAATTTTCTAATTGAAAAAAAAATTGAAGCTAAACAGAACTGAATTTTTACTGTGTGTCTAATTGAAATTTTTCTTCAAAGAATTAAGAAATCCTACATCTGGATCTGCAAAAATATTAGTTTGCTTAGAATTATTCAGCAGGCTCCATACTATTATCTCTAAAAATCTTTCTACATCAAATTTTCTATCCAAAAGAATGAAATGTAGATCTTGAAAGCAAATTTTTGATTTATGCTTCATTTATCATCTTCCAGTTGATGTTGGAGTTGAGTTTATTTCAAAAGAAAACATTTTCAAAAATCTGAATTTTCATATAAGTTGAGCTGGTATATCAATGATAAAAAAATTTTCTAAACATTACACTTTTATGTTGGATTTTTTCTCAAGATGTAATAAATAAGCTAAATTTTAATAAAAAAATCTCTAAAATCCTCACGAATTAAATTGAGTTTCTATCTCGATTTGATTTTTTCTCAGTTTCTGCTTCATCTACGATCTTTTAACTTAATCCAGTTCGAACAAAATTTTATTTGAAAATTGAGTTTTAGAGGGAAAAATGTATCATTTCAACGAACGTTCATTAATCCAAAGCAGAATTAATACCATAAATCTTTTTTAAAAAAAATTCAAACTATTTTCTCGACCTATAGCTCTATGTTGCTGTTTCAACTCTGAATTTCTATTTTGAAGTAAATTTTTGGTTGAGAATGATGTATATTGTTATCTTGAAGATTTCAAATGTTAGAAAAACATATATTTTCCAGGACAGTTATCAATTTTTTCCTGAATCAAAGAAAATTGCAGAAAAAACTATTATTCTTAGTGAATCAATCCCCAATATCTGCTCCGAACTACTCTATGATTACTTTAACAAGTAATAAGCAAGGAAAAACTTTAAAATGGTCACTAGGCAAAACCTTTCAATTAATCGATGTTTTATAAATATCCAGTTTTTTGTAGTATTTCAAAAAAATACTTAAGCACTCATTAGCGTATGTGATTCATCTTAACTACAAGTTTATCCCAACAAAATCCCCGCAAGCTGGCAACCAATGATGTTTTTACTGTAGATTAAAGATTTTCGGATCGACTTCCATTAAAAGTTTCACGACAATTTGAACTCGGTTGTTGCTGGTTTTATCATCAATCACAACCTTTGAATATGACAGAACAAGAATAGTAATGAAAAAATTGTAAATTTTCTACTAGAAGTTTTTCAAATTTAATGTATAGACTTTTCAGATTCAGTACAAAAAATTATTACTCAAAATATTTTCTACTATATTTTCATTAAAAATTTATCACTTCTGCCTTCTCTTGGATTGTTTTTTGGGACTGCTGAGCACATAATTTAACATTATGTTGACAATGCTTCTTTTTGATATGATTAGTAAGTTCCTCGCTGCTATATGTATAAGAGTTACAATTGGAACACTTTAAAACGCCACAGTGCTTTCGATGTCTTGATGCGTGTAAGCTTGTGTATTTTCTGCCACATTCAAGACATGCAACTCTTTTGTTTCTATTCAGTGACGGCATCTCAAAAAATAGAAAAAAATGGGAAAATTAGAAATTCCCAATTTTTTAGAAAAGAAAAGTTGAATAGCCTCAAAAAATGAAGAAAAATGAATAAAAAAAGGAAATTTTTTAACCAATTGTTTTAACGTGAAAGAAAATCAGTATGGATTTGCTATTTAGCCTAGCTGAAAAAAAATTTTTTCAATCTAACCATGGAGTTTTCAAATGTTTGGCTATCAACCAATCAGAATTGAGCATTAGTTATCAGGAAATTTTTATCTTTTCTGATATTAACCAATCAGAATCGACTTTCAATGGTCATGGAAGATTTAATAAATTTAATGTCAACCAATCAAAACTGAGTTCTACTTCTCATGGATTTTTCACTAATTTTGATATCATTTGTAGATATCAAGGATTTCTTCACAGGTAGTGTTTGTGGT
Source organism: Symsagittifera roscoffensis (assembly GCF_963678635.1). Classification (NCBI taxonomy): domain Eukaryota; kingdom Metazoa; phylum Xenacoelomorpha; order Acoela; family Convolutidae; genus Symsagittifera; species Symsagittifera roscoffensis. The sequence continues at coordinate 3,797,807 of NC_087070.1, read as the reverse complement.
AATAACCAATCAGATGAAGTATTCACAGATTTTAAAATACTTTGTAGATCAGAACCAAACTATGTTTATGAAACTTACCAATCAACCAATTTAATTGATTTATTCTAACATAACTAACATACACACTTGACACCAAACTGAGATAAATGAGATTTCTTGTCTGGTTTATATTGTTTTTTCGATGCTCGATTCAAATTTTGAAATTTCGATCAGAATTTTTTGATTTGTTCTATTTCTAACCCACAGACTGATATCATACTTTCTGAACCAAAAGGGATACAATTTTGTTAATGATACCCAAGATTCGATTGTTGTTTTCCTTGAGACCCTTCCAACTGCTCCTTACACTACTTGACAGATCAGTTTTCTACTCTAATTCCTTGACCCCACCGGATTGAGCGCAAACTATTATTAACGTGCTCAAACAATCCTACAGTACAGGCACTAGAATAAGGCCACAGTTTTGAACGTAATGATCTGGCTTCATATAATTGACTCTAAAAATAATATATCTAACAAAAACAAACGGGAGGTTCGGATCAATCACATTTGGTCTGGGGGGAATGATTTCTACTGATTTTAAATAATTTTTTCTACTGTTTTTGGTTTCCGGATACTTTTAAAATTTTGTCTTTTTCTCTAGGTACTATAATACTTTTTGTTTGATTATCAGTGTATGTTTTAGTGTTTTTGGTTTTATAACGCTCAAGAAACGATAGGACGGGCCATCCATCCCCCCCCCAACCTACACAATACGTGAGTTTTCGGTCTTAACGATGTTAAAAAGCTAAATCGGGGAATCCGGAAGGCATCCGCGTTCCGAACTATCCTTCCGAATTGTGACCCCTCCCGATTGGCTAAATGTGACACTTTCGGATTGACAAAAACCGGACCCCTCCGGATTGGGACCCCTCCGAATTGTCAAAATGACCCTTGCGGATTGGCAAAAAACGGGACCAATCCGGATTGGGACTCTTCCGATTCGGCAAATTTATGACCCTTTCGAGTGGTCAATAGTGTAAAGCATACAAAAATCATTTAATTAGGAAGGGTTCGTTCTCACTTCGGTTTGGAGCTAGGCTGCCTACTTAAAAATTTCCTTTTCTGGGAGGGGTCTACTAAACGGCCTATTTCCGACTTGCTTCCTGATTTCAAGTTTCCCTAACACTTTCCTATCGCCGAGAACATTGTGAAAGTGCCTTATTCAACCTTTACTATTAAATCTCCAATTTTGAACCTGTTACGAATCAATTTATTCAAATCGTTCAATCAAACTGAATCAGAATGGACAACTTTGACGAAATGATGGTTTTAGCTGAGGTCTACGTGGTGCCAGTCACTATTGTAGACTACCGGAAAATTTTACTCCCAGGATGACCCAGAGGTATTCATGTTGATAGCCGCTCTGACAAATTTCACCGGGCATAAAAACTGCGGGGACCGCCATACGGAATTCTTGCTGATTGCAGCTCTGTTAATCTTTGTTTTTGTTATTTTTTTATCTTTGTTCTTTTTTTGTTTTTTAAATTTCTTCAAAATCTTTTTTTTTGTCATATACCGCTCAGGGAACGACGGCACGATCGATCACCCACACCCTTCACAATACGTGAAATTTTGGTGTTAAATATGAAAAAAGCTATTTCGGGGAAACCGGAAGGCTCTCGCGTTCCGAACCACCCTTTTGGCCCTCAGTTAAGCGCCTTATTTAGAGTATCCGCTCGGCGCGGAGTGCTTCAATGACGGGTCTACCGATCATGATGTTAAAAGAAAAACACCCAGGAGCGCCAAAAAAGAATAATAGTATATGTAATAATCGCCCGAAAGTACATACCGACGGAAAACAAAGCTAGATTCTAAAACAACTGGTTAGAGTCTAAACACAGCTTCACATGCTTTTAACCGTCTCTACAAAAACCAGTTCAAAATGGGGACCAATAAAATGGGGTCGACAAAGTCAATACAATTTGAGGCTATCGCGCAAATTATCTTGGCTACATGCAAAAATAGTGAGCTCATGGCTGGGTATCAGTATCCCCAGACCACAAGGTCACTCCTAAAAACGGGGCTACAACTTAATTATTATGTTACTATTGTTTCTGTTCAGTAGATAAAAATCATCATATCCATCGGAGATGGATCAATCCTTTATCTTATCTCCTAGCTTCTCCTTATCCGAAACTGAATCTGATGTTGAAATAAATTCAATTCAGGCCATTCCGGGAAGCGAGAAGTTGTTAAAGATCAGTTCATAGTCTTTCCCCAAGACCCTTCCGATTCTCGAATCGGGACGAAGAGCCGTCTTGTTGTCTACCAGGAAGGGTAGCAAACTCCTCCCAATAGCTTTACCGATTCTCGCGATTAGCTCCGTAACGATTTTAGCTGTAAAATCGTTACAACTCGAAGTGCTCTTCTATTAATATCCACGATAGTTTTTGTAGCTCTCTCGTTAACTGCACGTGTGTATTATATCAACAAAAACCGTTGTTCTGAATTTAGCGCATTTTCAGTGGTCGCGAAAAACAAAATTGTTACGTTTCAAGCACGCCGAAATCTAAAATCAAAAAATATTTCCGTCAATCCAAATTGACCCCTTCGAATACCTTCAATTGAACTATTAACGCTGCTAACCGTTCAAGACAGCTAATTTTTCCACTGAACTGCTCCAAATAAAAATTTCGTTGATGAACTGCATCTCAGATCATTTTGGTCGAATGTCACAATTTGAACAGGCCAAGAATCAACTGGCTAGGTCGAGATGGTGAAAAACAAGTAGAATTGAACTATCTGACGTCAGCCAGTCGTCAATAGGGACTTTTTCTAATTTGCGTCGCTGTGTAATTTTTGGGCGAGTGAGCGGGAAAAAAATTCAAACGCGCAAAAATAACATCCTGGATCAAAATAATATACAAGTTTCGACAAAAATTTAACTGAGATTTCCAACTGATCCGACCGCAAAGTTATCCCCATACTATTTGAGTGTCCTCATCAGGAAAGCAAAGTTTCGATCGGCCTTTAGCAATAAATATCAAAATCATTATAATGCGCAAACACATTACATCCCAATCTTGAATTTACCAGCGAAGGCAAGCGGGAGCAAAACTTGGCCTTCTTAGACATGTTAGTGACCAGGAAGAATAGCAGCATATCGACTACTTGGTACTCGAAGCCGGCCGACACGGGTCTCAACACTGGGATATCATGCATGCGCTCCGACCAGTTATAAGCGCAACATAATCGAAGGAACCATCCATCGCATTAATCAAGCCACTTCAACGTGGATGGGTTTTCATGAAAGTTTGGAGAAGGCAGTTAGAGACTGGGAAGCAAATCAGTACCCACCTGCTTTCTATATTCCTATTGTTCGCTATATTGTTACCAAAATTTGCCTATTGGAAACCCTCGAAAATCCCAGAACTACAACAACGAAGACCCTGTGAGCGGAAGACCTAACAAGGTGATATTGCAAAACAGAGGGCGCTCGTCAGTTTTGCTTAGAAATTACATGCTAATATTCAAGGGTTATCAACAGTCTTTACAACACGGAAACTGAACACATGTCTGCCATCATTAAATGACACTATTCCTGAGAGCTTTTGCAGTGGAGTTGTTTTTAAACTAAGTTGTTCAAGGTGCCAGTCCTGCTATGTCGGTCAAACGACCAGACATCTCCAACCTCGACTACAAGAACACAAGAGAGCGTCGGCAACCGTTGGAGCTCATCTGGGAGAATGCGGGGCAAACATGGATATGAACGTGAAGGTTATTAAACGCAGTTTTGATGAAAACAAATGTTTAACCCTGGAAACTTTACATATCGCAAACCTGAAAACGGCACTGAACAAGCGAGAGGAGTTTCGGCAACGGCAGTTGACACTGCAGTCGTAATGTTCATTATTTTAGCATTTTTTTCCAATTGATCTAATTTTTCTTACTTTCTGTTTTATTTGATGCTTTGAACTTTCATTGGTGTATATTTTGTTCTTTTTTGATTACTGATATTGTCAAATAAGACGAAAACGTTTTAACATTGAACTTGTTCTTGAAAGCATATATGGATAACTATAGAAATTTTAGCAGTAAGTATCTCTTGATCCGGTGTGTCACACTAACATTATCGAAATGTGAGAAGAACTCTACGAGTAACTGGATGGCTTAATGAAAAAAAATACCTAGAAGGACTAAATTTGTATTTTGCTTTCCCCATGGGTAACCCGTGAACAAATGAAAAAAGAATGTGTACAGGCTGAAACCAGCAAACTATCCCAAAAACCGCCTGATGAAGTTAGAAAACTAGCAGTAGTAGTTGTAGTAGTAGTAGTAGTAATATTAGTAAAAGACTTGAATTCAAGGTTAAGGAAGTACAATAGGTGGAATTTACATTAGGTGGAATGTATAGATCAAAGAATATAACAAGACAGAACAAAATACTAGCAAATTACCGTCGGCAATTCAAACAAAAACATTCAAGGAAGAAAGTACACAAATTGTTTATGTCAAAAGAAAATCATTTTTGAACCAGATAGTTTCTAGGGTCTCTTGAGAGAATGGGTAGGGTACATTCAAAGTTTAGGATATTCCGTTTTATAATTTTTAAAATAATTTTATAAATTTGCAGTAAAGAACAAAATAAAAGAGGACCCAGAACACTACCCAGAGGGGGACCAGAATTAACATCTATAACGTCGGATAGGGAGTCTTCTAACTTAATGCATAGACGTCTGTCATTAAGATAAGATGTGAACAGATTAATGAAATCAAAATCAAAGCCAAGGGTACAGAGTTTTGTTAAGAGTAAATGATGGGGCACTGAATCAAATGCCTTTTGTTTGTCGAAATAGATAGATAAATATGGAAAGTTTTTATCAAGGTTGGCTTAATTTTGATCCAAATTAGTTATTATCTGCGGAACAGTACATCGAGATTTCATGAATCCATGTTGCTGTGGCTTAATGATTTTCCTTGCTTTAGGATAAATGTACTCAAACAAGATGCGCTCAGAAATAAGCAACAATTTTGGTAAAATCAATATTGCTCGATAGTTTTTGATATCACTTGATCAACCTGACTTGTAAAAGGGTGTAACATGCAACAGTTTCCGTTTAGATGGCCAGAAACAGCTATAAACGATAGAATTAAACAAAATGCATATAGCTGGAGACAAATTATCGAAGCAATGGTTTATGACAAAAGATGGTAACGCATCAGATTCCATTGAGCAGCTATAATCACAAGCTTCTAGACGTCTTTTAACATCATCATTTGTAATCAAAACATCTTCCAGGTGAAAGAATTCAATAGAAGGAAACATAATGTCAGCGATAACTTTCGGCCTAAGACTGATCCAAAAAACTCGTTAAATAATTGTGCCTTGGACTCGGGCATTGTAGCAGTTTTGTCACCAACTTTCATGACAGAGGGGTATAAAGAGGTTTGGTGTGATGATCTAAGAGATTGAAAACAATGGTTTGAGTCTTGAGTATTAAATTTTTTAACGTAAATAATTTTATAAAGCTCAATTGAGTCAGATAGATTCGAATTTATTCTCATTGGTCTTAGAGATAAAAATAAATTCCAATTTTGTTAGGTTTTCTTCCATTTGAAGCGCGCATATTTATGAGATGCATTGTGTGAGATGAATAATGATGTGGCGTTAGTAAACGTTTTTGACGTTTACTTTCGGAAAAAGATGAAAGAGCTGCCTGTAATAGAGAATACCAATGAGAAGAAAAGTAAGAGATCGCTGCGTTGCTGAATGAGTTATGTAAATTGTTCAAGTTTGCATTAAACGTCTGCTTGGAGAAAGTTGATTTGAAAGTGATAATATTATTACTGACAGACTTGATGGACGATAAAATTTCAATTTCAAAGATAACAGGAAAGTGATCCGACAAACTAGTTATTGAGAAACTGAATGGAAGAGAATCAACTGTCCCAAAAATAAGATCAAGACAGTTTCTTTTCATGTGAGTTAGTGCATTTGTGGTTTAGCCCAAAGTCACCGACCATATCTAAGAAACCTCTTTCGAATATTGTTGTTCCGGTATTTGTTTGCCAATTAAAACCAGGTAAATTAAAATCACCAAAAATAAAACATCAAAATGCACCATAGTTGTGAGATGTAGAATATGGTTTAAAGGAATGCCTGTAAGCTGAAAGGCATGCTGTAAGTGTATCAATCAACTGATGATAACGGGAATTAGAATCAGTATCATAGATTACGAGGAAGAACATCAGTCTTGTGTTAGAGGGAACTACACATGCAAAAGAGAATGAAAAATCGGGAATAGAAAGGTCGCTAAGAGTAAGGTTTTTGTTATCCGATGTAATAAGAGCGCCGCCGTGTTCACCATAATAACGGTCACATCTTGATACATTTTGATAGGAGGATCTTTGACAAACTTCAGAATTCATTCAAAATTCATGGTCTTGCTGGATATGCAAGTCTCGATAAGAAAAGCAATGCAAAATAAAATTCATCGCAAAAAGTCATCGCAAAATAAAAAAATAAACACTATGAACAGCTTCATCAGGAAGATCATCAATAAAGACCAAAATAAGAGAGGACCCAGAACAATACCAAGATAAGCAAGTCTCGATAAGAAAAGCAATGCAAATGATGTTATCAGTTAGTAATTGAATAAGATTTTGTCGTTTCTCGCGACTGCAAATGGATTGGCAGTTCAGAAGTACGCAATTTATTTCTTTTAGTCAAGCATTTGTTACTAAGTTGACAATTTGACCTTTATAAAATTACCTAAATGTTTAATTAGGAAGTCTTTCTTCTCCTTGTTTTCCACATTTATCATTTCGTATCTTTCGGCAAGAACTTTCTTCTCGATTTCCCTGTCGGAGCTCGAAAAAAACTTCTTGACGTAAATAGGAAAGCGGAAGTCCCTCAAATGATTGCTTCTGGCGAAACAACGATTCATGAAGTGAGCGTTATTCGTTGCAATCAATAATGGGCTACACGTGCGACGTTCATTATTGATTGTTTGAGATTTCCCAAGTCTTAGAGCTGAAGTATTGTCATTTTCAGATTTTAGGCCCCATATGCTGCATTATTCCCGCAAGAATTATGGCATCAGATTCGACACGAGCATTGAAGGTGTTACCCAATTCAGGCACACCGTTGATCACAAATTGATGCACATTTTTTTCGTATGTCTGCAGGTGGTGTCTTAGTTTTGCCAGTACCATTAGTTAATACATCACGATAGGAAGGTAGACGGTCACTGAATGCCTTAACTACATTTTCGTTTATTTGTTCAGGTAAGGATTTTTCAATAATACGCGGTATTTCACATTCAACAGCAGATAAAACTGTAGACTTAATGTTATTACTCAAATCGGTTGCCTCGTTAAACATGGTACAAAACTAAGCTTCGTATTTGAAGATATCCACTTCCAGGCAGTCGTCACAAATCCAAAAGCAATTTTTGTTTTTACCCATCCACGATACTTCGTCAGCTGATAGAGAAACACATGCTCCTTGAAACCATTTCTCCCAAATCAAGGCTCCAATCCGCACATGTGACGGAGAGGTTACCCACATGCCTGTGAAAACAAAGTTCCCTTATTCGAGTCTGGCCAGGACCTGTTTTTGATGAAACAGAAATTTTTCCGCGTGACAAAATTCTGTCGGATTTTAGATGTCTGCTCATTTTTTTGTCGGCTTAATTCCCACAGCTCGGGATTTAAGCGTTTGTTTAGTGTACTGAAAAATCTTTTCAATGTCTTTTGGTTTTGTTCAAGTAAATGCATTCCAAGATTTTTTGCTGCAAATTTGCAGTACGGACAGCTCTGATGAAGATGATGTTATCAGATTTGAATCGTCTTGTATGTTTAAATGCAAAATGATTTGTACTAGCAGAAGGAGTAGAGTTTGTGGACTTGATCAATTCCAATTCAACCGTGAGGTCAACTTTTTTGTGCCAAATTTCCCATTACAAAATGACATCAGTACGAATAAGTTCGTAGCAGATAGGAAGCATATTGATCATCTGTAGACATTTGTCATTGTCATTCGATTTTGACACCCATTTAAGAACGCGTTTTTGAAAACATTCGAGTCTGCGAAGACCGTTTATTGAAGGTGACTATGCAATAGATCTAGAAAGTAACACATCTAGAATTAATGATCGATAGAGTAAAAGTTTACGCTGCTGTATAACTTGAAAAGGCACATTTCTCCGCAGAAAGTTGAAGGTTTTATTGCTTTTGGCAAAATTGGGGTCAGTATGCGAAGTCCAATTGAGTTTGTTGTTGATAATCAGGCTCAATTCTTTAATATCATCGAAAAATTCTAGTGAAACGTTGTGACATTCGACCAGAATGAACGAAAATGCAGTTTCGAGTTTTTAGCAGCGAACCTTCCGAATTGGCGGTTTTGAAAGATTAAGAGCGTTATTAAGACGATTGGACAATTCGTGAAGGCTGAAGGATTCAAAAATTCCTAAATTTTAAAAATTCGAAATGATGACGTAATAATTCTAAGAAACGTCAAAAACGGCCATTTTAGAAAAAAAAACCAAAAAAGAAACACAACAAGGATAGTTGCGACGACGACAACATCGAGAAAATTGAAAATCAGAAACGGAGAAAAGCAGAAGTAGCAGAGACCGCTCCGAGTTGCAACTATTGTGTCGCTACAATAGTTGCAAGGCCGTTGCAAACAACGGCGAAGGGTGGAAAACCAGCCTTCCGGAAGGAATACAAAGGTCTTATTTCCCCGGATTCAAGAATCCGGAGGGGTCTCGGGACTGGAACTGATATCTTTTTATACAAAAATTTAGCTTCCCTGTTATGTCCTGAATTGAATTTAAATAACATCTGAATTCATTTTACGAGGATGAGAAGCTAGGAGTTGGGGGAAAGGGTTGATCCATCTTCGATGGTGATGATGATTTTTATCTACTGAACAAAAACAATAGTATTATAATTAGTAGTAGTAGCCCTGATTTTAGGAGTGACCTCGTGGTCTAGGGATACTGAGACCCAGCCATGAGCTCACTATTTTGCATGTAATTAAGTTAATTTGAGCGTTCTGGTCGAAGCCGGAGAACAGTAACGTTTTTGTCGACCCGATGTTGAAAAGATCACCAAAAGAACTGGCTTGGTAGAGACGGTGAAAAGCATGTAGAGCTCTGTTTAGACGTTGGCCAGTCGTCTGAGAACCCAGCTTTATTTTCCGTCGATATGTACTTCCGGGCGAATGTTACACGTTATCCATTGTAAAAGTGTATTGTGGATAGCCAAAACTCAAAATCTTGGTTTTTGAAGGAGGAAACGAAATTCCTTTTATTTTTGCCCATTCAAAAAGTGTGTCAATATCACGTTGAATATTTTCATTCGATGAACTTGAGTGTAGTTTTATGTCATCGCAAAATAAAAAATAAACACTATGAACAACTTCATCAGGAAAATCATCAATAAAGACCAAAATAAGAGAGGACCCAGAACAATACCCAGATAAGCAAGTCTCGATAAGAAAAGCAATGCAAATGTTGTTATCAGTTAGTAATTGAATAAGATTTCGTCGTTTCTCGCGACTGCAAATGGATTGGCAATTCAGAAGTACGCAATTTATTTCTTTTAGTCAAGCATTTGTTACTAAGTTGACAATTTGACCTTTATAAAATTACTTAAATGTTTAATTAGGAAGTCTTTCTTCTCCTCGTTTTCCACGTTTATCATGTGCCATTCTGCCAGATGACACAGCACAACCTTCCGGCGACGTAAAAAAGAACGACTAAAGGCCTTATGAACAAAAAAGTGTTGCGAAGGAGGGTCAGAATGTTCTAGAATTTTTATTTTTAAAATTTCGATTGAAGAGTGAACATTTCTGAGAAACAGAAAAAGATGGCCATTTTGACTAAAAAAGACGGGAAAACAGAACAACGACAGATATTGTGAAGAACAGTCGTACCAGAGACAAGAAAATTACGAAGCCTCTTATCGTGGCAATAACACACGATAAGAACCTTAGCGACGGATATTTGTGGAGAAGGAGGCTTCAGTGGGGGAAGAAATATACCACGGAACCCTCCCGGGACACGAAATATAAGAGATAAGAGTGTTATCTCAAGAATATTACGGGAGCGGAGGCTTGGTCCCCCAGAGACTGTCTATGTGAAGGGACTGTATAGACTGACTGTATAGCTGCTATAATGTCATAGATCTTAATTAACACCGTTATTATTTAATATTTCAGAGCATGAGTAGCTAGAAAAAGGAAAGGGTCAATCCATCTCTAATGGATTTAATATAGAACTGTCACAGAAAAACATGTTAAAATAGGTTGTTCGAGCCGTGTTTTTAATGACAATCACGTAGTCTGAGGATCCGAGACTCAGCTATGTGGTTGTGTTCGCATGTAAACGAAAGCTGATCAAAAGTCGTTTGACTGATGGCCTAAAAATGGTAACTTTTTACTTTGCCCTAGACAGACCAGAAAATCAACTGGCAAGGTCGAGACGGTGAAAAACGAGTAGAATTAAGGTAACTGACGCCTGCCAGTCGTTAATAGGTACTTTTTCTACGCTCCGTCGCTGTGTGATATTTGGGCGAATGTTACATAGACGTTTTTATGGCGCTCCTGGGTGGGCCTGTTAAAGGCATGAAACCATCATGATCAGCAAGCGTTTCAGCGACGTACCCTCCGCTCCGGGCATATGCCCGAGTTAGAGGCCTTAATGACCGTTGTTGTACTAGGGGGAAGGTGCGTACCCTCCGTCTAGTACAATTTAGCTTTTTAACTCAGTTGACACCGAAAATTCCGGGGGCCGGAGGGTTAGGTGGGAAGTCATGAACCCGCTTGTCCCGAGGTCCCGGGACCAAAAACAATTAAAGAGAAAGCGTAAAACCAAACAAAAATAGTGTATAACCAAGAAAAAGCCAAAAATAAATTTATTTGAAAACAAAAAAGTACAAAAAACAGTAAAAAAAATCTAAAAAAGACCAAAAACAGTAAAAAACATAAAGTGACAGTTTATATGTTATTTCCGGACGAGAAGTGATTTGACCTTCCTATTTGTTGTTGTTTCAGATTGATTTATATCGTTTCTGATAGAAAGATTGTGTGTTTTGGTGAAGGGTTGGATACCCTCCCTCGAGTGTAATTTGAGTGTTTAAGCACGTTAATGGTAATTTTGCCGGTGGCCGGAGGGTAGAGTGGCAAGCTGATCAACGTGTTCCACACTCAACAGGGACATCAAGGACAACATCCGCAACGACTGTTGGGTATCGTTGAAGCAATTTTAGTATCGTTCGGGTACTATTTCTTTAAAACTTAAGTGGTGGGGGGCACGATTGGCGCGGTCCGATTGTACCCTCCATCGATTACAAATTTCCGAGTTAAGGGTCTTAATTCGGATATTTTGGTGCAAAGGAGGGTATGGTACTATTCATTAACGACTATTAATAGATTATTATCCTTATTATATATTACTTATCTCCTATTTAGACCCAAGAAACACCCATTTTTGTCGAAAATTACCAATTTTCGACCAAACCGTAGACCCCCAAATTTTCGGATATCCGAGCTTTTCCGATAGGCAAAAAGCTTTTATATAGAGAGTAGCTACGTAGTTCGATCCCCTTCACTAAATAAACCGCGTGAGCAAAGACTCAGTAGAAGTTAGAAAAACGAAAATTTTTCGATCAAAATTTTGATAATTTTCTGTATTTTGTCAATCTGTTTTGGGGATCGAGTTTTTGAGTTTTTAGAGTTAGAGCAATAAAATTTTTTGCGTTAGGAGCGTGCTAGCATAACGTGCTCGGTTACTAGAGAAATTTTTGGGTAACCCTCCGAGTAGCTCCGTGGATAGAGCTAACGACTTAAGGTTTGGAAAAGGAAGGAATCGGAGGGTCCAAATTTGATAGTTTTTGGCCAAATTTTTATTTCTAAACCAATTTTGGTCCGGTTTTTTGCATTATTCCAGTGCCGTACAGGGCTACTACGCTCATTTCAAGTATTCTTAGGCACTTTCGACCGGAATTGCGGAAAAAGTCTTTCAGAACCTATATAGGTGGTGAAAAAAGGCCATTTTGACGAACGCGTTTTTGGCGATTTCTCAAAGACTAGTTATCCGATTGGGATAATTTTGGTACCATAAGTCGACGTTTTTGACCACTTTTCCGAATCGCAACCGTTTTTGGGTTGATTATTTCGGAAAAGAAAAATTTTTTAGGATTTGTTGGTTCGGAGGGTCCAAATCACGGGCAACCCTCCGAGCGGCAGAAAATTTTATCAAAACATCTTTTTATTCAACTGGGAAGGTTGACCGTGTCAGCCAACCTAGTTTTAAGTCAGGTAGACCGCTTTCAGAGGCTTTACTGCGGTGAGATAACCCTTTTTCTTGATTTTGGGGGGACCCTCCGAAGTGACCCTCCGGAGTCAGCTAAACCCTTTAGCAACCCTCCTTAGTGGAAAAGTTCCACGAGATCACCCTAAGAAGTTAAAACAGCTCCCCTTAGAGCTCCTAGCTTGTTTTGAAGCTTTTTGAAGCTAGGGGGAGAACCTTCTAAGCGAGATCAAAAAAAATTTGAAAATTTTGGAGGTACCCTCCGAAGTAACCCTCCGGAGCATATTAAGCATCTTATTGACCCTCCTTAGTAAATTTAGGGGGACCCTCCGAAGTAACATGGGTGATTAGGGTACCCTCCGAAGTAACTTGGGTGATCAAGGTACCCTCCGAGGTAACCCTCCGGAGTGTCTTAAACCTTCTAACGATCTTCCTTGTTAGAGACTTGAGTAAACTTTCTGTGGCAATTTGGGCAACGGAAAATATCCATTTAATTAGGATCATATTAGGATATTAGGCGTGCTTATCAGGATCATAAGAACCCATTTTGACCCGGAAATTCGTGATCAACTTTGGATTCTACATTGGGTGTATTAGAAGTACCCGAACAAAAATTTTTTTTTTGATTGTGATTTTGGTTGTGTGGTTGCCTTGAGCTACTTAATAGGAAAGTTCGGGCAATCCGGGAACAAACAAAGGAAGACCTCGGTGGGTGTATTAGGCAAATACACACCCACTTGAGAAGAAAAATTGTTCCCTACTCTCGCACACTTGGAGCAGTCCGAGTGTGGGAGAGCTTTTTCATAGATTTGACGAATTTTCGATCAGAGGTTGCTTTGAGCTACTCAGTAGGACAGCTCGGGCAATCGCAGGACACCCAAAAGAAGACCTCGGTGGGTGTATTAGGCAGATACACACCCACTTGAGAAGACTGTGTCCTGGGCTTCGTTCTTTCGGATCGTTCCGATTGGGGGAAGTCTTTTTCTTTAAGACTAAATTTTATTTATCTATTTCTGAATCATCACTGCTTTTTATCAAAGATTGTTTAATTTTAACAAAGCAGTGACTTGATAAATTGTGTGGCGATAAATTGATACTGACAAAAGGTCGCTGTCATCTGTAGGATATTCTTATCTGATTATCGATTGTGTTTTGTGTGTCGATTATATCTTGTGGAAAATTAGTGATACTGTTATACTATACAACCGGGTTGAGTTAGCATTATATCAATACTGGGTAGACCCTGTGTGTAACTTTAGCTGAGTCACCAGTTTAGTCGTGAGAGATCTAAGAGACATTTTGATACTGACGGAATCGAGTAGGCAGCGTTAAGTGATTTAACTAAATCTTGTTTGTGGTACGTTTGCATTGCCATCAAATTACGAATACTTTCATTTTGTTAAAAACTATGCAGCGCAGGGACTCGCTAGGATCGACTACTAAAATTCCCAGGCTAAGCAAGGGAAGCACGCGGAAGTTTAGAACTAGGCGTAGCCAGACCTCGTTTAGCAGCGCTTCCGACGCGTTTGCTGAAGACGAATCGACTAAAGGTCAACCTGATCTTTCAGTGAGCGAAATGAAACTAAGGGGCGAGAAAAACCTCGATGGCAATCAAAGAGGGAGCGCCGAGGCCGAGCCTGCGAGCGAAACGCTGGTGGATCCCTTTGACGAAGGGGAGCGAACGCTCATTCGACCCGACTTTGAGCCAGATGAGGTCCTCGAACGGGAGGAAGCCGAGAGGACAGAGGAGACCTCGGAGCGTCCCGAGTTCGAACCTCGGGAGGAAGTGTTGTACAGGGGAATGTCCAAATCAGAGACTAAGAGCTATAAATGGAGAAAGGAACCTTCACATCCGACAAGTACACACTCATCTTTGGCCAAGCAGAGCAACAACGCGATGATGTCGAGTATGAGTCTGGGTGAAGAGCAGACGTTCTCGAAGGCAAAGAAAAGTTGGAAGTCTTTGTACGATGAGCGCGTGACGTCGCTACAAGCCGGAGGTCTATCCTCTAGTTACGACCAACCGGAAATAACCCATCCGGATGTGAACTTCACACCGTGCCCAAGGAACGACATGAGCAGGGAGGCGTCTTCTGCCTCGCCGAACAGGCCTAGGTCAGATGGGATAACGATGGGAGCATCATCAACGTTTGACAGACTGATGACGTCGATGCACAAGCAAAAGGGCGGTGCGTCATCGAGTACTAGGCTACAGCCGCAGTTAACCTCGTCTTCTCTGGGGCTAACCCCGCCATTGGGAGCGGCTGGTGACATAAGTGACATGTTCGCTGGTGTGATGAATGGCCTGGATGAATTGAGGCGAGATATGACTAAGAGGATAGATCAAGTTGACGAGAGAGCTCACCATGGTCGAGAGAGTTTGAAAGATGAGCTAACGCACGTGAAGTCGCAGGCGAGGTTTGATCAGGCTCAATTGATTCGTAACACCGATCGATGCCTGGCCGAGAGCCTGGCACAGGCAAGCAAAGAGTCAGAGGAGAGAGAGGTTAGGATGACAAGAGAGATCGAGCGATTGTTGAATGATCATGATAATACCTACGCCCAAACGATGACTGGCCTGGAAAGGAGGTTGGACGCCAAATCTGACTTGATGATGCGGAAGCTTGACGCGATCCTGAATGGGAGTAGTTGGCAGGAGCATTCCAACTCAAGGGAGCGCTCACGCCATGCGAATGTTGGAGATGGTACGGGCAACAGTGCCAGAGCCCAGCAAGGCTCGAGAACGAACTACGAACATAGAAACAAGGAGCGGCCAAGGGCAGCCCCGCAGAGGCCTGGCTGGACAAATCCAGTCCCACCAGAGGCAGATGTCACTCCGGAGACAAGATTGCCAACCGTGCCACAAGTCAGTTCAGTACCAGATCTGACTACAGTCTCACAAGACACAACGATGTATGCCTCGATGTTTGAGCCTCTGAACAGATCTCTTGAAATATTCATCACCAAGCTCTCGAAGTCAACCGAGAGAGGAGAGAGGTCAAGAAGGACACTGAAAAAGCCGAAGTCATATAAAGACGAGTCAGACGGCTGCATTGATACTTGGATAGAGGTGATGAAGTTACACTTTGAGGAAGAGAATCTCTCCAAGAAACAAGAGTGCAGCGCGCTGAAGAGCAACCTGGAGGGTACTGCATTAAATTGTGTAATGGCGAAAAGAGCCAATGAGAGAGACAGCGCTCGCAAGATATTCGACATCCTGCTGAATCGTTTCGGCTCTGGAGTACAAGGGCACCAGGCTATGGTGAAGTTCGAGAAGAGGCGTCAGAGAGATGAAGAATCAATAGATAAATTCTTGGACGACCTTGAATTGCTCAGGAGGAGAAGCAACCCGGATGAGAGAATATCCGAGCGAAACTTGGCGATTGCTTCGAAGTTCATGGATGGAGTAAGGAGTGAGGAGTTGAAGACGATGTTGGCCACTCACTTCACCCTGTCGCTTGACCAGGTACCCACGCCTGACGACTTGCGTATGAAGTCACGCGAGTATTTACTCATAAAACCGAGGGCGCAAAACCGTTACAGCAATTATGGCAACTATAGCGGGACAAACACTGGTGCGAATTCCAGTTGGTACAAACCTCGCGATGACATGGACAAGAGGAGGTCGTGTGCGAATTGTGGTTCGATGGACCATCACGTTTCTGCGTGTTCTGCATACAAACAGAACATGAAGGCAATAGGCTACTTTCTCGAGGACGCCGACGCGACCGACGAGGATCATGAGGAGTACGTCAGAGGGCTCATCATGAAATATGGTCCGAGGTGTTTCTTCTGTAATTTGGAGGGACATTTCAAGTCGGATTGTACTCAATTTTGGGACGCAGTAGCGGATGCGAAACATCCCCGCCACGAAGAAGCGCTTTCGGGTGTCAAGGCCAGTCGAGCACGTCTGATGAACGAGGCTGAATCTCGGAGAAAGGAGACGACACCGAGCACCTTCACGACCAAGAAGGTTAAGACATGGCCTGACGGGGTGGTACCCTCGAACCTCGAAGCAGAGTCGTCTAGCCCACTCAAGGTGGATTACGGCCTGGCGGCAAGGACAGCGCTGCAGAATGTCAAACAGGACCTAGCCACAAAGAAGTGGAGCAATGGGTAAGGTCGGAGCTGGAGAGCACAGATCTTCGGGAAAATCTTAATATCCTGGGTAAAACGACAGAAGCAGAAGACAAAGAGGAACCCAAGAAACAGGGACTAAAACTGAACGTTATAAACAGGGACTAAAACTGAACGTTATATCTGGTAAGACTTTCGGCATGACGAAGGCGGGGACCAAAATAATGTCCATCATCTCAGTCGCAGGGCACCAGGTGGTCAAGAACTTGAGTGAGCCATCCGAGATTACACTAGTCCACCTGGACGTCTATGCCGACTACCTGAAGGAAAAGGATCCCAAACTGGACTCCAGGGCAGTGCGAGCGCTGCTCACAACGGGAGGTCCGAGGCTGATGAAAGTGGACGGACATTATATTGATGTCCATGGCCCTTACCCGATCCTGATGAATGTAGATGGCATCAACATCTACACGAAAGCTCACATAACTGATGCGAACGACCAGATTGGCCGGATATACATTGGTCAAGAGGAGCTGAAGGTTAGAGGAATCGAACACAACGCGATGCTCGAACAAGATGCGGTGCATATTGGTTGTGAGGCCGATCTGGCCGCACACGTTCTGGACGTGCAAGGCAGACAACTTTCAGTAAAGGGACTGCTAGACACGGGAGCAGTGGTTAGTGTCATGCCAGTCAAAACTTGGACTGACATGGGTTTCGAAAGGTCGGATCTCATACCGACAAACATCAGGTTGGCAGCTGCCAATCAGGGAGCGATCTATGTTACCGGACGAACCCCGATCATTTCACTGCAGCTCGGAGGAAGACATCTTTGGATGAGCTTCCTAGTAGTAGAGAATTTGGACGAATCCGATCAGTTCACCTTAGGAAGGGATTTCGTTCGCAACTTTGACGTCACGATCGATCTCAATGACGGATTGATTAGGAACAAGGATCCTGAGAGAAAGTATGAGAAAAAAACCCTTAATAAGATCTTGATTAATCAGGCCAAGGTGCCAATTTTTCTGGATCGAAAAGTTAGATTAAAACCAAACCAAGCCGTAGTAGCGACGTTTAGGATGAGGAACTTGAATGAACTCAGCAATGACAGACAGGTGTGTCTGGTACCGAATCCAAACAGTAAAAGCTCGGCTATTTTAGGAAGAAGCTTCTCACTCACTCAGAGCGGACTGTGTGTGAGTGTGTTATTGAACACAGAAGCAACAACAGTGACAATACAGAGGGGAAAGAAACTTGGCTACGCTTTGCCTCTGAACACAGACTTTCAGAGTGTGGAGAACTTGAAAAAGTTTGATGTAACTAATTGTCCATTGCATGCGAACCAAGAATGTATAATGAAAAGAGTGAATGAATTGAAATCTTCTAGGAAATTGTTTTCAATGAAGTCGGAAACAGATGATGGGCTGTCTAGTTGTTCCAACTTTCCTGAGAGGCCGACGGAAGCAGAGTTAGCAGCGAATAAGCCTGAGATAGAACACCTGAAGGGTAAAATATCAGATAAGGAATTAGATTCGCTCAGAGCGGTGCTAAATCGGAACGCAGACGTTTTTTCAAAGCATAAGGCCGACATAGGTTGTTGCAATTTTGTAGAGCACGAGATTGAGATAAAAGAGGGCTCGGTACCTCATAGGGAAGGGGCGAGAAGAATGACCCCAAACAAGTCAGAAGCGTGTAGGAAGGAAATCGAGATGTTAATGGAGTACGACATGATCGAGCCGTCGAAGTCTCCATGGGCTTGTGGTGTGGTCATGGCGAAAAAGAAAGGGGGACAACTCAGATTTTGTTGTGATTTCCGTTATCTGAACGCAGTGACTATAAAGGACGCATACCCGATTCCCCGCATCGATGAGAGCCTATCCAAGCTGGGAGACGCGAAGTTCTTCACGACGTTGGATTTGGGCTCTGCATTCTGGCAAGTGCCACTCAGAATGCAAGATCGAGAGAAAACAGGTTTCGCGTGTGAGCTGGGACTGTTCCAGTGGAAGAGGATGCCATTCGGATTGTGCAACGCGACGGCCACATTCCAGCGACTGATGGCCCAGGCACTCACGAGCGTCACTAATAAATACGGGAATCTCATCATGTGTTATGTCGATGATGTCGTGATTGCAACACCAACCTTGGAAGACCACATAGAGAGGTTGGAGGAGGTGTTTTCTTGCATGAAGCAGGCGGGTCTGAAATGTAAACCCTCTAAGTGTGAAATCCTCAGGGATTCCATAAAGTATCTGGGCCGCCTGGTTGACAAAAATGGAGTGAGACCAGATCCCGAAGCGGTTGAAGCGGTGCTGACCTGGAAGGCACCTAAAACAGATACACAGCTGATGAGTTTTCTGGGATTCGCAAATTATTATCGAGAGTTCATCAAGGGATATGCTGACAAAATATACCCCATGCCGAGGTTGATGAGAAACAAGGGCAAAAAGTTCACCTGGACTGATGAGGCACAAGTTTCATTTGAAAACATCAAGCGTGAACTTTGCGAGGCACCGGTCCTCGGCATGCCAACAGAGAATGGGATGTTCGTGCTGGACACGGATGCATCAGTGGTTGCGATATCGGGCATACTTCACCAGGAGCAGGAGTGGAACGGGAGAACGGTTCTTCGTCCGATAGCCTACGGGAGTAAAGTCCTGAGTGATACTGAAATGAAGTACGGCGCACCAAAAGTGGAGATGTTTGCGGTGATCACTTTCGTGGAAAAATACAGGGCCTACTTGGGGAGTGCTCCCTTCAAGTTACGTGTGGATAATCGTGCCCTTGCCTGGCTGAAAACCTATTCGATGGACCAAAGCTATATTGGTCGTTGGATTGTGCGCCTGGATGGATACCACATGATCATAGAGCACCGTACCCGTGACAAGCACCAGAACGCAGATAGCCTCAGTAAAAAGACAGAATTTTATGAGCGCCTCGAGGAGAAGCAGGCTAACCAATCAGAGATCAAAGACGGGTTTTCCTTTCTGGACAAAGAAACCTACGACAAGCTGCCACTTACTAGGTGGTTAGACAAATCAGGACATCCTATACCTGGACACCCTGACCTTCCAGTGGAGACGGCCGCGGAGATAAAGCTTTTAGCTAGAGGCGAGCCCGTTCCGCTGGATCTGCTAGTCCGATCCAATTTGGTACAGCAAGAACTAACCAGGCTGGGTATAAACAGCATGGCTCTATTGAACAGGACGGTGAACGTGGCGCCGGACGTCATGGGAAAACTCCGTGACTTGTTGGACAAGGAAGTGGATAGGCATGATCGTGAATGGATGGAGACAATGCAGCGGTTGACTGTCACCGAGAGAACAGAGAAGAGGCCAGTGTCCATTCGCAGCCGAGGCGTTGAACGGGATTGCAGGTCGATCGTCAACCAGCTGGTGAGCTCGATGCCGAAAGAAGTCTTGTTGAGAACTTCGTTCACTGAATATGGAACACTGAATCAGAACCAAACTACTAAGGAAGTCAGGATCAGGTCGAAATCTAGCTTCACGAGGAGAGTGCACTTCACGGATGCAAAAGAGGAATACGAGCCGAGCCCAGATTGTTCGTCCGTGGACGAGACAATGTCCGGGGAGTCTGATACCTTCGAGCCAGTCAAGGACGACTCGTCTGAGGAGTCGGGCACCTTTGAGCCCGTGCAGGACGACTTGTCCGGGGAGAGGTTGACTAGACCACCTAGGGGCAACATTTTGTCCGGGGAGTCGGGTTCAAAGCGACCGATGGACAGAGTTTTGTCTGGGGAGTCGAGAAACATCTCAAACAACTTGGAGTTTGATGTTGGAGAATCAGTCGACTCAAGTGTTGACTCGGGACCCCAGTCCTGGGACAACACGTCTGAAACAACTTCCAATTCCGATATGTCAGGAATCGCAATCCACTCCTTATTGGTAGACTGGAAGCAGCGTGGGCTGGACCGGGAAACACATCAGGATCCAGACAGGGACAGATACACCTCAGATGAAGAGGGCACTGTGGTAGATAATGCCGCGGACGAGCTCGAGCTGATAGCAGTTTCGAAACGCCCAACCAGATTGCTGCCACATGGTACGGTCGTCCGTACCAATCTGGAACCATCTGTGCTGGAAGCGACGCCTTTGAAAAAGATATGGTGTGTCAAGCTGATGGACGATGCTCATGCTCCGGAGATAATGAGTGGGCAAATGAACGTGGTGAAGACGTATTTGAAAGCCAGGTACAGGCTGTCGGATCTCCTAAGGGCTCAACGAAATGACAGAATGACGAGCAGTCTGAAGAGATGGATCGAAAATGGAGCACCAGACAAGGGAGATTTGGAAGAAGACAGCTACAAAATCCTGAAGCAATTCTACCTGAAGCGAAACAACTTGTTGTACCTGAACAAGGACGGAATCGTAGCCTGCAAACGAAAAGAGGAGGACAAGGTCCTTTATAAATACAATTAAATAGTGTTACCGCAGTTGTACCAGACCGAATTGCTCTTTCGTTCACATGATCAGATGGGTCATCAAGGCGTGGACAAAGTATACAACAGGATACAGAAACAATTCGAATGGCCGGGATTGAAGAAGGCTTGTGAGAAATGGATAGCCGCATGCCTGTCTTGTCAACAGGCAAAGGATCCCAGGAAACTAAGGTTCCCCCTACAGTCAATAGAGTCGTCAGGTTTCAACGAAGTGGTGCAAATTGATCATCAGAAAATCTGCATGACAGCAACGGGCTATAATCAGGTGCTGGTAATGATCGACCATTTTACGAAGTATGCGGAGGCAGCACCCTGCATGACAGCATCGGCGGAAGAAACATGCGATCATCTGATAAATGTATGGATAGCGAGGCATGGCTGCCCCATCACGTTCCAATCGGACAATGGCAAAGCATTCGTGGGCGATCTCACGAAGGAGTTGATGAAGAGGACGCAGGTAGCGCAGGCCCACTCGACCACTTATCACCCGCAAACGAATGGCCTAGTCGAGAGGCAAAATCGCACACTGGTATCCATGCTGAGAGTCTATTGCTCGCGTTACATGGATGACTGGGACAAGCACTTGCCGCAAGTGATGGGTGCTTACAACAGCACGGAGCATTCCACCACGGGAATAAGTCCGCACATGATGTTAACGGGTCATGAAAAAGCGCTCCCGTTGACGTTTTTCTACCCTGAATATGAGGGGAAGAGGACAGCACCGCAAACGTACGTGCGGGATGTTATTAGAAGACAGCAGGATCTCAATGACTTATGCAGGAGGAATACGCAACAGGCGCAAATTAGACAAAAAAGGAGGTTTGATAAAAGGACAGCCGATGCGAAAGCCTACTCAGTTGGCGACTACGTCTGGGTGTTCCAGGAAGTGGTTCCACCAAAAGGAACCAAGAAATTATTAAAGAAATGGCGTGGTCCATTTCAGATAACAGAGGTGCACCAAGGAGGTCGTTTTTATCGATTGAGCACTGGAAGAGCAGCTCATTACGAGAACATCAAACCACACAATGCCTTGTCAGAGGATTGGTGCATCCCAGCGGACATGCAAGAGGGAGACTATTTGATAGTGGATCCTGCTTGTGAAGTGAATGAAAGGGGTACTCGCGACAAGAACGACGGGAATGAGGTGGTGGACGATTGCGATCTACCACTGGATCTCGAGTTGACCGAGCGAGTAAAGGTGGACGATGAAACTCTACCTTATGCCGAAGAAGACTGGGACTGCCCGGAACAAACCGAAATTGACAAAGGAATACAGCCTGACTTTCCTCTCACTATGGAAACACGCCAAAGCAAGAGAGGAAAAAACCAGAAGAAATACAATCCGTACGGCGAGGACTTCGTTGTAGACAGTATAGTATTGAGTGATGTCATAGACTCGCTGGTGGGACTGGACGAAGTGGCGATGCTAGAAGAAATCGACCTTGTGAACGATATGGATCAAGATTGGATCGACGATCGATCAGAACCAGAAGTGGAGTTCGAACCAGAAGCGGAACAGACTCATGAGCAAGAACTAACTAACTTACGCGTGCTCGAATGGCTCCATGATCTGCCGACAGATCCAAAAGAGACGATCCTGACGATTCAGGACGTCGATAGAGACGGCGTCAAATACATCAGTCATGACAATACCGAGTCCAACTGGGTCGCCCAGGATGGTCCTCTACATGTTCCACAATCCAACTTCGATCTCCTAGACTTTGGGCGATCGACGGGGACGTCGATGGATATTTTTGTCCGCGGAGTGGGGGTAGGACTCACCCACACCGAAAATCTGATAATAAAAAAATTGAAATCGGCAAGAGAAACCGGAGAACTAGAGACAGAGGGCGAGAACGCTAAAAAACCGCCTTTTGGACGAGTCTTTGAATCGTATTTTGATCTACCGAACCATTATTCGAACAATATCGTCATAACGGACAGCGATTTCATACTCACGGAACGCACGTGCGCCATAGCGATAACCGCGGACGTAAGCTTCAAAACAGCACTAGCGGCTGACTTCAAGAGAGAGTATAAAAATATCGAGTTTTTGTGGAAACAGAGGCCTGGTGTAGGAGGAATGATAGCGCTGCCCCCTGTTGCATCACAGATACCAGGGAAATATTTGTGTTTTTTGGTTACGAAAGCTACTGATAGGCAACACGTGAATCCGGAGAGCTTGGTATTGGCCTTGACTCGACTTAGGGATTTCCTGGTTGAGAGAGGTGTGACCTCTCTCTCGTTACCAGTTTATGATCCCAATAGAGGGAAGCCACACCCGAGAGAGTTGTACGCTCTTGTGCATGTGATATTTTCAGAGACTGACATAGAAGTTTACTTACATAAAAAATACTATCTGAGTATATGCTAAGAATTGCGCTCGGCGATAAGTGGTTTTTATTAAGTTATTCGACAGGAATTAGAGTCAAGTTTAGGTTAGGTTAGGTTTTAGGTACAGTATTAGGGACTATGTTTCTTTGTGATAGTGTAGGTGTGTGATGTTTATGTGTTTATGTTATGTTATCGTTATGATTATGTTTTATGTTTTATGTCATAAAGGACCCGGAGTACTCCAGGTCATCAAGGTGACAGCGCACATTCGTGCTACTCTGACAAAAGCAAAGGTGGACGATCCACCTTGGTGCTAAAATTTTAAATCAGAATTTTGAAAAGAATTTCAATGGAGAGTTTTAAAGAATTGATTGATGTTGTATCCAAAAATGATGATTCTAAGTCGCGACTTGTTTTTTAGATCTTGATTGATCGAAAATTGTTTACTGAACACTGAATCAGACGAGACAGAAAGGAATTACACGACACGACAACAAGAATCAAGACGATAAGAAATGGGTGACACGAACGAACTCATGGAATTTCTCTCAGCGAGTCTAGGAGCGACTCTAGACGAGATCTATCAGAGGCTGATCGATTGTGATTTCACACGAGAAGACCCGGGGTTGGCGATGTTTGTGGTCGCACTCCTCAATGCACTAGGACGAGAGGGTCGAGGGAATCGCCCTACAGAAGTCGTGTTGATGTTGGCCTTCGGTGAGTCCGGGACCGCCGAGAGAGGCCGAAACCGATTGATGAGATGGAGGCGTGGAGAAATGTCTGGCCACGACCTGGCTCGTGAGCCAGGACTAGGTGAGCAAAGGGACCACCGGCTAGGTGAGATGCCCTTACCCGTCCAACCTGCGCAGCCACTCATCGGAGCGAAGAGACAACGTGATGGGCCAGGCCCGTCACACTCGGTCGACTCTCCAACAGCTGCTCCTCCCCCGAAGAGAGTGAGAGTGAGCGAGATAGAGATCTAGACGTCGGAGACGATTGAGACACTGGAGAAGAAGGAGAGAGATCAGAATGAGCTGTGTGCCAAACTTCAGGAGTACAGGGCGATAGCTCGAGAGAGAGACGAATGGAAAAAGAAATTTGAAGATCTGCAGGTGGCCTACAAGGAGGATGAGATAAAGCACCTGAAGGAGCTGTATATGGCGAAGGTGAGCCAGGTGTCACCGGAAGTCCTCGCGAGCATGAGATCCTCGGAGGGATCCAACGACACACGCCCCAGGACAACAGCGCAGGAGCTATGCGCATCGAGAGGACCTGAGGTTCTGGATTTGCGTGCATCAAGGGGGCCCGAGGCTCCTCAGCAGACACGACCGTCTGCTTCGAGTCAGAGGTTCACGATACCAGACCCTTCTGACACCTATCTAGCTCCTCAATTCCAGGAATCATTTAACCAAGTGGCCAGAGCCGCGATGGATGAGATCAACAGAGGCACTGAGCGGACACTGGTTAGGATCGTTCCTTCCCAACGTCGTGATCATTCATCAAATAGCTCGGAGCGAGCAACCCGCACGATAGCGTGTTCTGCGCCTGGTGGAGTCTTTGAGAAGTCTCGCGTGGTAGACATCAGGAAGAATCTGATGGCACGTCATCAGTTCACGCAAGTGCCAGCCGAGCATCCTCGAGCCTGTCTGAATGACATGAGCTGGAACCCTGCCACGAACGACCAGGTAATTCCCCCAGGGAGTCGCCATTTGATCATTGGAGACAGTTTGGTGAGAGATCTGAATGAGATCTTCGTCTATGGTCAGACTACCATTCTGTCCTTTGGAGGAGCCTCAGTGGCTCAGGTCATCAAAATGATGGAATTCCAGAGCGAGGATCATCTGGATACATTAATAATAATGCTGGGGACCAATGACGTCTCGAGAGCCCCCGTGACTCCGGAGAACAAGTGGGAACCTCTATTGGTGTGTCTCTTGAACGAATTGAAAGAAAAGTACAGACCCAAGCTCGTGATCTTGTGCACGATACCACCAAATCCTTTGGTGGGCACCATAGCTGCAGATTTCATGAATGGCAACGTGACGCGGTGGAATGAAATGACCCGCAGTTTGGTGAGGAACAACCCTGACGAGTTGCGACTCCTGGATCTCGAAAATATGCTGCGCATGACTGACCACATCGCGCTCACTAAAGATGGAGTGCACTTCAATACCCAACGAGGGAGGCATTGGATTAATGATGTGTTTCAGACGCAATTGAGGGAAGCGGAGCAAGAGTCGAGGGCGACCGGTTCTTTGGCTAGGACCAATTCGACCGGAGGGAGTAGAATAAGGGCAACCGTGCCCGAATCCCTCGCCAACCGTCTAGGACCCTTGGCAACGGAGACGGTTGGAGCCGCAACCGTTGCTCCAAGTTCAAACGTGAGAGACAGGCTAGGGACTGCTCCTCCTCCCAGGCCGCAATCGATTGGAAGCCGACTCGGGAGATCAGTGGAACAGAACAACAGGAATAACTCCCAGACCGCGTCTAGGAGGAACGATCCGCCTGCCACGACAAATCCTGCTTCGATAGCAGGACCGTCTACAAGTACCGTGCCAGCGGAGGGAATCGAATCAGGCAGCGGGCTGCTTTGGAATAGATCAGATCCTAGTCATTGGGGTCAGTATAAGACGGACATGTTGACGTGTCGGGAGGATGCAATGAGAATGACTGGCGGAGAAAGTCCCACAGTATCGCGACTTTATCGGATACCGGGCGTGGATTGGCTGTTAGCAGAGCAGGAGAAATTCAGCTCCTCTACCTCACTCCGACATGTGGATTTGAATGGATTACCTCATGACAATACCTTTGGACCTTTGAACACCCGGTCGCTCACCGATGTTCGAGATAGGACCCGGGAAAGGACACCACCTGCTCGCAAGGGCAAATTCCAGACAGAAAACAAGCCCAATAACAAGCATCACAAGATGTACAGGCAGTTCGCTAAACCACCCGGTCAGACGCCTGGCGAGTATTCGAGGGACTACCCCCGAACGACAAAAGTGGTTGGAGACGATAAGAGATATGGGAAACTGAAGGCCCCAATAGGCGATGGCCTTTTTGCAGCTTATGATCCCTTGGACATGAAGGCTGCCAAGTATCTGATTGTGCCGGCTCCGATTATCTCTACACGCCCCGTTCTCTCTTTTGGCCCGATGTGATTTTCTTGACGGCACCTAAATTGGACTGGGGACAAGCAATCGGCATGATGATAAGTGTGCGAAGGGTGGTCAGTATGGAGCCACAGGTAATAGTGGTTGCAGGCTCAAATGATCATCTGCAAAGCAGGGGCTTATTGTCACGTCTGACGGATGGGTCGATCCCGAGTAACGAGGTTATAGGGGAGGCGATAATGACACTGCTCTCGGCGATGGCCGAGGTAGAGGCAGCAGCAAGACAACGCTTCACCATGAATGTGGTGAAGGTGATCTTTGTATTGTCACCAGGCTACGCTGCGTTGCCAGAACCCCTTCAATTTGTGTACACAATGGTCACAACGATAGCAGAGGGGATATTCAACGTGATAATTCCTGCCCCGAACAGAGTAGTAGACCCAGATAATTAATACCCATCCCGATCTGAGCTTCCCGCTGTTTGGGCTGACATTTCCAATGCCATACAAGGGCTCAGAGATTGTAGCACAACTCGGTTGGTGCTAGATGAAATTCTGGGGTTGGAGCTGTCCAACTTCGCCAGATTGCTGAAGTTAAGACCAGGGATAGATGACGATCATCTGTTAGTACAACAGGTGGCTGATGATCTCTGGTTCAGACAGATGGATCATGCAGAGAATGAGCAGGGAAAGATGATCAGAAAGAACATGACGTCAGCGGAGGAGGACCTCATGGTAATGGCTTTGCGTACGAAGCCGCACAACAACGTATGGTTGTATTTGTCACCGAGGCTGTGCACCTTGGGTGAAGACGCGTTCGAGCATGCGCCGGCAATAATTAAAGAGATACACGTGTATCTAAAGAACCTATTTGATGTCCGGGAGTTAGCTGGAGGCAAGATGTTGAAACTGATGCAAGACGTAAACACGATGTCGCTGGACAAGTTCCAAGCTGACGTGCTGGCCACGAAGGCACAGTATGAACGATCAGATGCTATCTTGGGTGGAATGGGAGTGGGATGGACGCCATCTTTCCTATCGACGTGCTATCCGAAGGCATCTAGGAACCTGATCGCGAGTTTCGTCAAGGACATCAGGAAGTTGTCGATTGGCCTGGTGCTAGCCTTATACGTGACATTTGGTCATGAAAACTTTGTGAAAGGACCGGCAAACCTCTTTACCCAAGCGTTGGCAGATTTGAGATTGGATGGACTCCTGACTCTGATTGCCATGACCTACGGTCGACTGGGTGACTTGCTTGTGCTGTTGCGTTACCCTGAACAACTACAGGGACCCAGTCGTGAGTTCAATGCACAGTTGGAAACCGCCTCGCTCAAGAAGATGAAGGACTGGAGGACTCTCCTGCTTCAATACCTCTTGCAACAGAACAGAAGCGTCACGGGAGAAGACAAGGTGGCGACGAACGCAGGCGAATGTAAGCAGTATTGTGGCATGCCCTTACTGACGGACTTGGCTGTCATGATGCGGATTGATCCGTTGGCTCTGGTCCATGGGCTGAGGGAATTCGTCACAGTGGTGTATGGACCGGTGATGTCTTTTGCGTTCCCGGATGTGCAAGTTAAAGCGTACAGGAATTCGGTGTTGTACGTCAACCTGGTCTCAGTCGTGGATTGTTCCGTGCTGAATTGGGTAGAGCAGAGTGAACAGAGAAGGCTGGCTAGCGACGATAGGCTGTTCGGAAGAATAGCAGAGCCAGGCTGGGTGTTGATGGACTTCAACAACCACTTCAAGTGCCGAATGGGCCGTGAGGATCTGTCCCACATCCAGTTTAACCCAAAATTTTGGAATTTGAGACCAGTGGTGAAAGATACAGGAGAGGCTGTGGGAGTACCTCAATTGCCAGGAGCCTACACCCACGCGAAAGAGAATCAGCAAACATGGCTTCCTGGGTCCAGACCGCTGCCGGACCAATGCCCTCGATATCCACCTATAAGGAGGATGTTGTTGGGAGTCACATCTCCCATCATTGCCCCTCGCATCGGAGCAGCTCGTGACGCAGAGAAGAGAATGCTGAAGTGGAGTGGAGGGATGGAGCCGCGCTTCATCAGCTGGAACGCTGCCGCCGCGCACACGTTTGACTTCTCATTCCCTGATGCTTGGAGCAGGAAAAAGATCAAGGCACTACCCTCCAGGAGACCAGAGGTCTCGGCTGAAACGTGGAACGAAGTGTATTCTCCCACGGATGACTTATCGAGACTGAAGTGGTCAGGAGAAGCGAAGGTAGTGATGCTGGAGGTGGCAAGGGAGAGCAGAGGAGGCTCATATATAATGATAGAAGACCTGGCTCCACATGGCGAGGAGTTAGTAGAATTCCTGGTGGATGGTGAATTGTTTTATCACGCAGGAGACATGACCGTCCCGGATCGGCCGGACTCGGACATAGACTCACGACAAGGACCTTCAGGACCCAGGCCGAAACCTGATGCAGGTGATGATGAATTGATGGATCAGGACGATGATGATGACGAGACCGGAAGTAAGACTGAAAAACCGGGAGAGACCGATCTAGGAGCGTTGGAGAGGGACTTGCTAGAATACCGGTTCAGTGAAGACGACGATGGGGAAGTCGATGGGAGTTTATTGCTGATGGCACCATCGTCCTTCATGTCTCCTACAAAGGAGGCGTCGGCCGATCTATCTCCCATGGACCCAATAAGCCAGGCTAGAGAGTGCCGAAGCAGGGATCCGCAGAGACTGCTTCATGAATCACCGAGGAGGAGGAAAATAGAAGAGTCAATGAAGATATCATTCCTCAGTACGTTACCAGAAGAGGAATGGGAAAGATATCAAAAGGCAAGACAGGAGCAACCTGGAGCCGAGTGAACTTCATGGAAAAATCATGGGACGTGATACGACGATATGGGACACAATCCATAATGAAGGTGGGATTGAATCAACCCATCATGCGTGAGGTCCTGGAGAAAATAGTGAACTCCATGGAGTCGGATATGCTGACCGAGTCAGTTACAGAAGACAGTGCCGATGATCAGCAGGGCACAAAGAAGTTACTTGTTAGACGAGCCAAAAAAAGGGCTGAAGAGACTGAAAGGAAATTCAGGGAGTCGAGTCGTGAACCGGAGGGTGGTGAAGTCAAAAGCTAAGGCAGTGGTGACCTCTCTGATTAGTGCGGTTCGTTCAGGCGAGAGCGGGCAAGGAGATGGTGCGACACCAGCCGGGGGAGAAAAAAAAAACCTGATACCCCCTATGCTCTTGGCAGGTCTGACCATAACCGCCACGAGATCGAAGAAGACGGCGCGAACCCTGGCAGACACTAAGTTAGAAATGGAAATCCTCAGTCAATGTGGATCTGGAGGACTTGAAGATTATAGACCCTCGCGAATCAACATGGCCAAGTTGAAACTGGAAGGACAACTCGACGTGGTCGAGTACAGTCGAATAACTGTGCCGGAATCGGTCCACATGGGAGATCCGGCAGGGGGTTATGTGGAGATATTGAAAGCGAGGAACTCCGCGAGAGGGCACCTGATGGCTTGGAGCGAGAAGCGAGTCATGCAGGAATATCTGAAAGAGCTCACGGAGAATTCGAACTTGAATCGAAAAGAATACGGAACGGTAATGTCTTCTGAAGCGAACGAAGTCGGATTGGAGAAACTGCTAGAAATCTCCTGGAGGGCGGCCCTCCAGAGATACTTCGACGAGGCGATGCATGCACCTGCTACGGTGGCGGCATACCTGGCTCATTCTTGCGTGAGAACTGATCTGCAAGTACGGTTGGCTTGGTGCTTGATGGGCATCAAGAGAGCGGAATATGAAGCCAGCAATGATTCGAAATCACGGGAACAGGAACTGGAGTTGATGGAAGCTCTGCGAGCGTTGACTTCGAAAGACGATTCTGCGATAGCATGGGCTAAGCGTAAGGATGCCCTTTGCTTTGTCAGGTTCGTGGTGGATCGTATCCCCACTCCTGTTTTGGGAGAATGCATAAAGATCATTCGGCAGGAGGGAGTTGATTGTGAAAGGAACTTCCTTAGGGCACTCCTGGAACTATATCAGGACATGCCATTGACTGTGCCAAGCAAGGAGTCGAGTGATATGGAAAGCTATCGCAAGTTGGAAGAGGTGAGAAGATATTCCAACAAAGAATTGAAAGTGAGCCGAGAGTTGATTGAAGCGGTCAGAGGACAAAAAGAGTTTGCAACACTAGGGAAACTGAAGTCGTTCCAATATGTGTCTGGCATACCGGGGATGGCGTATAATCCCTTCGTGAATGAAGAAGCCAGGGAAGCGTACTTCGACTATGAGCAAGTCATGGTACTCAATTTCTGGGTCGAACGTATTAAAGAAACTGGGATGCTGATGGTGGAACAACCCAAGCTGGGAATTATTTTGGAAGAACGAGTGGTCGAACCCTCGGTTCCCGAGCTAAAGGGGCAAGTGAGTTTTGATTGTGGTTCTTGGGACGGTCCCTTGAAAACCAGTCTAGTGACGATGTGGGAACTCATGAAGCCTTCTTGGTGCCCTCATCCTAATGTCGGTTTAATCTGGGACATGACGGCGGATATTACGTTAGACCTAGATGATGATGCGAGTTTACATGATCTGGCCATGATACACCATCTGCTGGCCATGAAGTCGACGAAGCGGAAGAGCAATCCATCCACGGAGCTGCCTGAGGAAAGTCCATCGAGCGATTGGTTGAAGCAAGGCACATGCTTGGCTCAACAAAGTAGGATGGAAGGGCATGTTTGCAATTTGGGACACTGCCTGATTACGCTGAGCGAGCAGCATCGACAACTGGCACGATTGTACGGAAGATTGAGCATGTCGGATAAGAGTGCCATGGAGTTGGTTGCAGACTGCCATGGGGTGACGGACGTAAACCTGATCACAGCCTTGGGATTTTGTAGCATGACGAGTTCGATAGAATCACTCGAGCGCCTGGAGCGTGCCCATGAGCTAGTGACGTCCCTCAGCGTGGAAATATTCCCTGGAGCATTACAGACAGAGCAGAAGATTGGGGGCTGGCGAGAAGCTCTAGAAAATGAAATGAATCTGAAGGATAGTGAAGCCTATCACAGACCTACTGGTTCAAAATATATGGTGGGTTCAAGCTCCGCGCCATACTGTAATAGCAAGTATCCTACGCACATGGTGGTAATGGATGCTAGGACGCAACAAGTATTGGTTGACCAACTTTTCTCTGTGCCAAAGTGCGTGAGGTTGGCCAGAATGTCGGAAAGGTCATATGACTTGTTGGCAAAGATCTTTCGGGCAGTCCCGAAGAGATCCGAAGGCGAGTTGCAAGACGTTGTGGGTGAAGAGTTCGTGAGACTGAACGAAGGCAATGTGAGTGAGTTCGAGAAACAGAAAGCAAGTGGAGCCTTACCCACTGAATTCCCCACCATAGAAGAGAAAGACGATTTACATAGAATCCTGATGGAAATGGAACCGTTGCTGGGAGCCTCAGGGTATCGGACCCGAAGGAACATAGTGAGGACCCATGGGGAGTATACTTGCCACTGCTTGGCGCAGACGTTGTGGTACCCCAAACGCGGGAATCTGATCCTAGTATGGGACGTGGAGGAGTTGTACTCCACGGGGTTGCCCGATCAGAATCAACAAGTGTCAATCGTGGTGGTTAGCGCCATGCTAGCAGTGAGATGGTTGGAGGCTAACGCGGACACAAGTCAGCAGGAGACGGCCGTGCCGACTCCTGAACAGCTGAGCAACGTAAAAATGAGTCGTGAATTGGATCTTTTCAGAACCACCTGCAAGGTTCTGAGGATACCTAAAGCCATTGAAAGAATATGGTCAAGGCAAAGATTGATGCCTTGGTTTCGTGCAGTGATGACATCTTGGATGTATGAACGCGCGAAGCGTCACATGTCAAGGAACACGGAAGCCTATCAATCTTTCCAGCTAGATATAGAACCAGGAGCCTATAAACGAGCATTCCTGACGCACAGAAACGCGGTCACCACAGCGGTGAAGCGGGTAGCTGGAGCGCCTTGTGTTACTGAAGATGAGAAGAAAGAGGTCTTAAGAGCTGACCTAGAACGAAACGTGAGCCTATGTCTTCACAACAGCTTTTGCAGGAACCGGGAGCAGAAGGTGAATGTGGACTTGCTACCTTGCTGCAAACCGAGGCTGTTGGAACAGGAGGGTTGGGGCACGGCCCGCAACTCCATGGACATGCTGGAGAAAGTGTTGGAAGACAGCGAAGATCAAGATGGAGAAGTGATGGAATGAAGACGACCAAAGAAGATGAGAGAAGGAGAGAAAACTTGAATGTATTTGTGTGCTAAAACTTAAACCAATCAACCAAGTTTTGATTATTGAACTTGTGAAACTTTTTGTTTTGATTTAGTTTGGTCAGACCAAACTATAATGTTGCAGTTGTTAAAATTGTTGAAATTGTTGATTTTAGTTACTACTATCTATGTATGTATATAAGGAGCATAGGTGAGTATATTTACCTATTTATTCACGACTGAAGTTTTTAACCTGTGTAAGACACAAATTCACTGTGTGGCGACATGGTAAGTTTGAGTAAAC
This sequence comes from Symsagittifera roscoffensis, assembly GCF_963678635.1. NCBI lineage: Eukaryota > Metazoa > Xenacoelomorpha > Acoela > Convolutidae > Symsagittifera > Symsagittifera roscoffensis. Next base: position 3,764,989 of record NC_087070.1, on the reverse strand, counting down.
TCGCTCGAGAAGGGTGGGTAACTCAGTAACTTTCCTAGCCACAGAGTTTCTTAGTTTTAATATTGAAAGGACCGCATAAATGACTGATTATACTTGGTGAGTGAAGTTAAGTTAATTTTAACGGGTGCGTGGCCGTGCCACGTCCCACTTTTTAATCACAAAAGAGCAAAAAGAAGTTTTATGGCAAGACGACGTAAGTAGTCAGAAAAGAAATTTTATCTAGGACACTCCTCATGGTGCAAATTTTGTGAAAATGTTGAAAGGCAGTGAGATGTAGTACGATGCCATTTGTGAACACGTAGTGAGTTGAGGTGGAGTAGATAAATTTCATTTTCTTGTGCAATTTGTAAGATTGATTACAGAAAACTGGATAACTACTTGACGATAACCCGGTGTTATGCGATCAATAGGGACATTGATGGAGACTTGTCCGGGGAGTATGTGCCATTCTGCCAGATGACACAGCACAACCTTCCGGCGACGTAAAAAAGAACGACTAAAGGCCTTATGAACAAAAAAGTGTTGCGAAGGAGGGTCAGAATGTTCTAGAATTTTTATTTTTAAAATTTCGATTGAAGATTGAACATTTCTGAGAAATAGAAAAAGATGGCCATTTTGACTAAAAAAGACGGGAAAACAGAACAACGACAGATATTGTGAAGAACAGTCGTACCAGAGACAAGAAAATTACGAAGCCTCTTATCGTGGCAATAACACACGATAAGAACCTTCGCAACGGATATTTGTGGAGAAGGAGGCTTCAGTGGGGGAAGAAATATACCACGGAACCCTCCCGGGACACGAAATATAAGAGATAAGAGTGTTATCTCAAGAATATTACGGGAGCGGAGGCTTGGTCCCCCAGAGACTGTCTATGTGAAGGGACTGTATAGACTGACTGTATAGCTGCTATAATGTCATAGATCTTAATTAACACCGTTATTATTTAATATTTCAGAGCATGAGTAGCTAGAAAAAGGAAAGGGTCAATCCATCTCTAATGGATTTAATATAGAACTGTCACACAAAAACATGTTAAAATAGGTTGTTCGAGCCGTGTTTTTAATGACAATCACGTAGTCTGAGGATCCGAGACTCAGCTATGTGGTTGTGTTCGCATGTAAACGAAAGCTGATCAAAAGTCGTTTGACTGATGGCCTAAAAATGGTAACTTTTTACTTTGCCCTAGACAGACCAGAAAATCAACTGGCAAGGTCGAGACGGTGAAAAACGAGTAGAATTAAGGTAACTGACGCCTGCCAGTCGTTAATATGTACTTTTTCTACGCTCCGTCGCTGTGTGATATTTGGGCGAATGTTACATCATTTCGTATTTTTCGGCAAGAACTTTCTTCTCGATTTCCCTGTCGGAGCTCGAAAGAAACTTCTTGACGTAAATAGGAAAGCGGAAGTCCCTCTTATTATTGCTCCTGGCGAAACAACGATTCATGAAGTGAGCGTTATTCGTTGCAATCAATAATGGGCGACACGTGCGACGTTCATTATTGGTTGTTTGAGATTTCATAAGTCTTCGAGCTGAAGTAATGTCATTTTCAGATTTAAGGCCCCATATGCTGCATTATTCCCGCAAGAATTATGGCATCAGATTCGACGCGAGCATTGAAGGTGTTACCCAACTCAGGCACACCGTTGATCACAAATTGATTCACATTTTTTCGTATGTCTGCAGGTTTTGCCAGTACCATTAGTTCATACATCTCGATAGGAAGGTAGACGGTCACTGAATGCCTTAACTACATTTTCGTTTATTTGTTCAGGTAAGGATTTTTCAATAATACGCGGTATTTCACATTCAACAATAGATAAAACTGTAGACTTAATGTTATTACTCAAATCGGTTGCCTCGTTAAACATGGTACAAAACTAAGCTTCGTATTTGAAGATATCCACTTCCAGGCAGTCGTCACAAATCCAAAGGCAAGTTTTGATTTTACCCATCCACGATGCTTCGTCAGCTGATAGAGAAACACACGCTCCATGAAACCAATTTCCACATTTCTCATACCCAATAGCTGTAGTATCATCGTGTTTCACTTTACTTTTGCAGTGGTCACATTTGCAAGCAGACGTTGATCCGATGCAGTTGCGTTCTGATGACATTCCGTATATGAAAAACTATTTAAAAACCCTTGAAGGGAGCTATAGAGGAAGATCGAGCTAACTGTCAATAAAAGTTGATGAGACTCGAAACACTCAGCTGATATCTAAACATCTAGCACGTCCAAATAAATCTAAAAAACTTCATATCATTGATCAAGACTGTTTTCGTCCAAAAAGTCTGAGAATCCGACATCCCTCTCGCCTCTCTCTCCCCCCTCTCTCTCTCAGTCGTTGATTTATACAGAGTGGATATGCTAGTATATTTCAGTTTTTGATGATGACAGATGTATAAAGCTTTTTACCGTTCTCCGCAATTATTTATCTCCCGAAGAATCCAGATTCGGTGCTGCATGACGGACTCGAAGACAGTAAAGACTGAGAGTTCGAAAGTAGGAGAGCTACCCAGGAACACTTTTTCTTGTCTCGATCTGGATAGACTGAGGGGCCTCCAAGATGAGTTTGTAAAAGAGAGAGATTGGACAAAGTACCACACTCCCAGGTAGTGCCGCACGGTTTTTAAAATGTGATAATATTATGTTTGCAAAATAATATTTTCAATTGAAGCCAATAAACTTAAATGAATTTCAATTTCAAAATGTGATAATGTATTTACGCTAGCAATAAAAAACGTTTTCATATGGGAAAATAACATTTTTTTAGGTTAACAACTAGTTAAAGTAAATCACTTGAAACATTTGACACGGTTCATATAAAATCAAGGCTCCAATCCGCACATGTGATGGAGAGATTACCCACATGCCTGTGAAAACAAAGTTCCCTGATTCGAGTCTGGCCAGGACCTGTTTTTGATAAACAGAAAGTTTTCCGCGTGACAAAATTTTGTCGGATTTTAGCTGTCTGCTCATTTTTTGTCGGCTTAGTTCCCACAGCTCGGGATTTAAGCATTTTTTTTAGTGTACTGAAAAATCTTTTCAATGTCTTTTGGTTTTGTTCAAGTAATTGCATTCCAAGATTTTTTGCTGCATTTTTTTTGGAGATTAAAAAGTTATAGAAGACAACTTTAGAAGCATTTTTTCTGCGGGAGCTACTAATTGTTTTTGTTTCCTTGCATTTTTTGTGACCATTAATTTGAAAAAAGTATATATGCCAGTACTACGGCGTACGAACGTATTCCAATTTTCCATGTTCACATCTGAATGTTCCTGTTTCTTTTCTTGGTTTGAGTTTGTCAAGTGAGCTTATATAAAAAATATAAGGGTTAAAGAATGGTTAGATCGTACCTACTTTGTTTTGAATTTTATGAAAAATATTGCTGTTTACTGTGATTTTTTTACGCTGTAGTTTTGGTCTCTGGCTCATACTTTTGTACCGTAAGCGGAGCGAAGCTCGGCTTCGCCCTTGTGTTTATTTTCCCATCTTCTAACGTCACTTCATCATATACTAACATAAATAAGTCAACCAGTAATAAAAATGATATGAAAAAAAAAGGTTGTAAACAGTAGAAGAATCAAAAATGTACCATGTCCATTTTTCTCAAATTCAGTAAGTTGTATCAAAAAAGTGTGAACCTTGAAAGATTCTTGATCGTTTTGTTCCTCGATTTTTTTTCGGAAAAATGAAAAGTGTCAAAGAACTTTTTTCAAGGTTCGAGGAACAAAATAATCAAGAATCTTTCAGCTTGTTGGTTATTTCCATTGTCGTTTTTATACATGGATGTTTTAAATTTCATAATGTGAAACTAGTTTCAATGTGTCTCCAGGAATATCTTGTGTGCGCTTGTGGGTGAGGTTGGTGAGCTAGCTGAGATATTCCAGTGGAAAGGAGAGGTGTCAATCGGGGCAGAGGAGTTGTCGGACAAAGAGCGTCAAAATTTGAGTGAGGTTTAGATTTTGAGTATCCTTGACCAAAGTTAATTTTCTGTTGACTCAAGGCTATTTTTTTCAGCCAGCACTGCTGATTTCAATCAACCGGACAAAACAAATAACATTGGAAACTTAAAAGGCGTTTTTCTCAAATTGGATCAAGATTAGACAAAACGTGAAGACAACAAAAGTTGCTTAAAATTTAACCAGAATTATCATAATGCAATTTATGTTGCGGAGTTCGCATCCAAAATATTACCCCAAAAATAGTTTATTTTGGTTATTATGTTATGTTAGTTCATAAGGAGCGAGCGGCCCTCTGCAGCTAAAGCTGCTCCTGAAAATAGAGAGCATTTATCTTAAACAAAAAGTTATGGAATGACTGAATGGATAGCTGGCTGGTTGGATGTCTGAACTGATGGCTGGCTGATATATAGATGGATGGCTGGTTTGATAGCTGATGAATGGATCGATGAAAGGAGGGCTGGCAGGATGGATGCACGGAAAGTTGGTTGGTATTTGGGTGGATGGATGGCTGGCTGGATAAGTGGACGTTCGTTGGCTAGATGGAGTGATGGCTGTATCGAAGGCTGGATAGAATAATGGATGGCTGGACGCAAAGATGAGTGGATATGCTGGTTGGATGGACTGAATTGATGGCTCGATCGATGGATGGCTGGATGGATGGATTGCTGGAGGGACGGATGTATGGCGGATTGGATCGATGGATATTTGAATGGATGGACCGATGGCTGGTTGCATGTATAGATGATAATGTCTTGATATATGGATGGTTAATCAATGGAAGGATGAATGGAAGCATGGCTGGCTGGAAAGAGGGATGGCTGAGAGATAGATGGGAAGCAGGCTGACTGGATGGCTGGTTGGAAGGATGATGTATGGTTAGATAGATAGATGGCTTGGATGGACAGATGGCTGGATTAAAAGGTGAGTGTGAGAATGGATGGCTTGTTGGATTGGTTATGAACGGATGAAATGACGGTTTGAAGAGCTGATGAAGAGATGATGGTTTGATGATTGAAAAAACGGCTGGATAGACAAATAGTTTGATTGCAGGATGGTCAACTGGAAACAGCGGAGAGATTCTTTGAAAGATGGATGGTTGGTTGAATGGCCTAATCTATTGCTGGTTTGTTTTATGAATAGAAGATGGATGATCAGATAGATGAATGGATTGATGAAAAAACGGACGAATGATGGTTGTGTAGATGGCTGGCTGGATAATTGGTTGGATAGATTGCTAGATGGATGGATAGATAAATATATTGATGGATGATTGGATAGATAGTTGGAAGAACGAATAGATGGTTTGCGGGATAGATAACTTGATAAATTGAGAGGTGCGCAGATAGATGGATACAGCTACAACACCCTGCCCTTCCTGTCGCTGCCCTGCTAGCCCCTTCTCGCCTAGTCTTGTGCCGCCTTGCGCTTCTCTATCCTACCTTGCCACTCCTCGCTCTGTGCTGCCCTACCCTGCTTGACCCTCCTTACTGAGCGCTTCCCTACGCTGCCTAGCCATTTCTCGTCCTGTTCACTTTTGCTTTGCGTGTTCTTACCTTGCCTTGCACTCTTCGCCTGGCGTTGCCCCTCCTCGCCCTATGCTGCCCTACTATACTTTGCCACTCTTCACCTTGCCTTGCCTCCTCGACCTGCCCTGCTCTACTCTGCCCCTCTTCGACCTGCCCAGCCTTGCACTCCCTACCCTGCATTACCCTTCTTCGCTAAGTACTGCCTCGACCAGGCGTTGCCACTCCTCGACCGGCTCTGCGCTGCCCTACCCTGCCTTGCCCCTCTTCTGTCTGCCCAGCTTTTCCACTCTTCACCCTGCCTTGCCCCGCCCCTCGTCATGCCTTGTCTAGCTTTCCCTACCCTGAATTGCCCTTCCTAGCCCGGCTCTGCGCTGCTCCGCTAGTCTACTTAGCCTGGCCACTCCTCGCCCTGCCCTACCTTGCCGCTCCTGGCCATGCCTTGACTTGCACTTCCCGGCCTTGCGCTGAAATGTTTCTTAAGCACAGTAATATACGATACAGCTCTAGTGTTAATGTATTGTAATGTGCTTAATTGTCATGTGTTTAAGATTGTCATGTGTCGCGGGGTTTTGTAATTAACGACTGTTTTTATCCAACTTTTTCTCATGGTAGCAGGAGAAAATGAGCTCTTTCGTCAAAACCCCGCCGACATGGGAAACAGATGCCTTATGACGCTTGGAAAAACGAGGTTGACATTTGGAAGCGTCTAACAGATCTACCTGCAAAGAAGTTGGGTTTGGCTGTGGCACTATCCCTCAGTGGCCGACGTCGCGAAGTTGCTATGGAAGTGGGCGGTGAATCCTTAGAGAGTGAGAACGGTTTGAAAGATTTATTGGAAAAACTGGACAGTATATTTGGCAAAGAAACAGTTGACCAATCTTACGAGATGTACACTGCTTTTGAATCTATCTCAAGGTCCTCGGCTAGCGTTATTGAGCATATCGCTGACTTTGAGAGAGCATACACTAAAATGAAGCGGTTCAAAATGGAATTACCAGATTCTATTTTAGCGTGCAAGTTGCTCCATTCCTGTAATTTAACCTCCAATGAACGCCAACTGGTTCTCTCCGCGTCGAATGAGCTGAATTTTGACACTATGAAAAAGTCACTGCGACGAATTTTCTCAGGAAGTTCCTCCTCCACCTCGGGAGTGCAGCTAAAAGACGAACCAGCTTTCGTGGCGAACGAGGAACTAAACGAAGAATCTGCGTTGATATCTGATCGGTTTCAGAGACGCGGTCGTTTTCGAGGTCGAGGACAGGCCAGTTACAGTTTTTTGAGAGGCGTACAGAAAAAAGGTAGAAATCCTGTTGACAAAGAAGGTAGAGTTACCACCTGCACAGAGTGTGGTTCCAGAAATCACTGGTTCAGAAACTGCCCGGACAGAGATTCCGGAAAGAGTGTTGCTTCAATGCCCGCAATAGCCTCCAGTACCGTTCCTTCAAGCTGCGACTCAGGTACAGACACGCAAGTATACCTCACGTTTGCAAGTAACTGCGGGAAGTTGCTGAGAGAATGCTATGAGTCAGCAATTCTGGACTCCGGCTGTACAACAACAGTCGCGGGAGATCAGTGGGTCAAACAGTACGTATCTAAACTTTCGAAGACGCAATCAGACACTGTTGTGTACAACAAGACTGGTTGTCGCATTGTTTTTGGAGATGGAGCATGTCAAAACGCTAAATACAAAGCCTTTTTGCCAGCTAAATTTGGCTCACTTTCTTGTTTTGTGAGTTGTGATGTCATTGACGGTGAGTTGCCTTTACTGCTGAGTGTCAAATCGATGGAATCTGCCAAGTTCGTGCTCAATTTTGATGGCAAGTTTGTTGCTATACAAGAATCTGACGAAAAACTAGACCTCAAGAGGACGTCAACCGGCCATCTTCTTCTGAACATTCATCCTGGTTATGAAGATGTTTGTTTGGCAGTGTTTGCGCAGTCAGATTTTAAGAAAATGCACCGCCAGTTTGGACATTGCTCCGCAAAACGGCTCGAGCAACTACTCAAGCAGAGTGGCTACAAAAGCGCAACTTTGCAGTCTGATGTGGAAAGTGTAGTTGATGAATGCGAAACTTGCAAGAAGTTTGGCCGTGCTAAACCAAAACCTTCGGTTTCCTTGCCTCTTGCAGTGAAGTTCAACCAGGTGGTTTCTATGGATTTGCACAAATTGAGCGAGCTCGGGCCTAATACGCATTATTTGCATCTTATAGATCTTTTTACGCGTTTCAGCGTTGCCTGTATAATCCACAACAAACTTCCTGAGACCATCATAAGTGCGGTTTTGAGAAATTGGTGCCTTGTATTTGGACCACCAGGAACATTTATGAGTGATCGAGGAGGTGAATTCAACAACGAGAGGTTTCTGTCTATGACTGAGTGCTATAACATCAGGGTTATTTCGAGTGCATCGTACAGCCCTTGGTCTAACGGGGTTGTTGAGAGGCATAATGCGATTGTTACTGAAGCTTTCTGGAAAACAAGGTCATCTGGTGAGAGCACAGACGATAATTTATGTCTCCAGTTTGCCGTACATGCCAAGAATTGTCTGTCTAACGCGTCAGGTTTCACTCCTTTTCAGCTGGTTTTCGGGTCCTCCCCAAACTTGCCGAATGTAATTGAGGATAGAGATCCAGCTCTAGAATGCGTGACGACCTCAGAGTACGCACGTGAACATCTGAACCTGCTCCACAAATCTCGACAAGCCTACATAGAGTGCGAGTCCTCTAACCGTATCAAAAGAGCATTGAGAACAAATGTTCGTAGCAGCGAAGAAGTCCAACCGTCTGATCAAGTGTTTTACAAAAGATCTGAAAACCAATGGAGAGGCCCAGCCACAGTTGTGAACCGGCTAGGATCCGAGATTGTTGTGAAACATGGCGGTCAGTTGATCAGTGTCCATCCAACTCGCGTCCGGAAGTGTCAGTCGGACAGTATAGAAACGCTGACCACAGCGGCGCATCCCGAGAACAGAACAGAAATTCCGTTAGTCATTGGTTCAGAAAGTACCAAAGTAGACACCAGAACTTGCCCATCAACTGCAGTGGAGAGTGATGAAGAAGAATATAATGTCGCTGAAGACCGGATTCCACCAGAGGAAAGCGTTGAACAAGTAAATAATCACGCTCAAAACGGTATGAAGAAGCAGTTTCAGACGCAAGAAAGAGAAGACTATCCGAAAGTGCGTGATTTCGTGAAGTTCGTACCCAGATGTGACCCAGAGAAGTCATACGAAGGTCTAGTAATCAGTCGCGCTGGAAAAGCAACTGGGAAGTACAAAGGATGCTTCAATGTTGAATTTACAGCTCCAGACAATGTTGCTGGTATGACCGGTAACATAGATTTCACAAAAGACATGGTGACTTGGGAGAAACTTGATGAATGCCATGCGTTAATCGCAGGACACCAACCCGATCAATTTGTTGCTGAAAAGCAGATTGAGCTCGAAAACTGGATTAAACGCTCAGTTTACACGGAAGTTCAAGATGTTGGACAGTACTTCATTGATTTACGCTGGGTTTGCTCTCAGAAGACAACTGGTGCCAAGAAAGCACGTTTGGTAGCCAAAGGTTTTCAAGATATGGATTTGGAAACCCTCGTGAAAGATTCTCCTACATGTGCCCGGGAAGCGTTCCGGCTTGTACTGACTGTCTCTGCATCGAAGAATTGGCCAGTTGGAGTTTTGGATATAAGCACTGCCTTTTTGCAGGGATCTGAGTTGAAGCGGGAAGTATATGTTAAACCACCTCCAGAAGCCGAATCAAAGTGTCTGTGGAAGTTGCATAAACCAGTGTATGGCTTAGCAGATGCCTCCAGACTCTGGTACGATCGTGTTCGCAAAGAACTTTTATCCTTGTCATGTCAAGTTTCTCAGTTCGACTCCTGTTTGTTCATCTGGCGAGATCCGCAAAATAACGTCAGCGGTGTTCTGTGCGTCCACGTAGACGATTTTGCGTATTCAGGCACTGTTGGGTTCAAAAATGAAGTTATAGACAAGATTTCTATGATTTTCGATGTTGGAAAGCAGTCAGATCTGCCATGCAGCTACCTAGGCGTCCAACTAGACAGAGAAGAACGTGGCATTTTGATCCAACAACAGAAGTACATCCAAGCTATCGAGGAGATAGATGTTCCATCTGATGCGACTCGAACAGAGTTTTTGTCTAGAAAAGGCGTGAGAGACCTGAGGAAACTTCTAGGCAAGCTGAACTGGGTGTCGTCTAACACACGACCGGATATATCGTTCGAAGTTAGCCTCCTTATCAGCAAACTGCCAGCCAGTACAGTAGAGCAAGTCCTGGCAGCGAACAAAGTAGTCCGCAAGCTCAAATACGACAATTACGGAACGTGCATGACATCTCTTGGAGACGACATTGAGTCCTGGAGAATCATTGTTTTCACAGACGCATCACTGAACAACTTGGCGGGAGGAGCAACCCAAGGAGGCTACTTGGTCTTCTTGGCGAATACCAAAAACTCCAGATGCTCGCTCATTTCTTATCGCTCGCAGAAAATAAAACGCGTCGTTCGGAGTACACTCGCAGCCGAAGCACTGGCTTGCTCGGATGGTGTAGATGCTGCTTATTTAATGCAAAAGATGCTGCACGAAATAGTCGGAAAAATTGTCCCTATTGATGTATATACTGACAACCGATCCCTGGTTGATGCGACGTATTCGACAAAAGCCGTCGCAGACCGTCGTCTGCGTGTTGAGATCGGCTATCTGCGAGATTTGACTTCAGACACATCCATAAGTCTCAGATGGATATCAACCAACCAACAGGTCGCTGATTGTCTGACCAAAGATAGTCGCGTATCACGCACTACGCTGATTCGCTGTATACAACACTCTTCAATTGACTTCATTCAATAGCGGCTGTAACTATAACACATCGCTGCTTTGCGGAGCTTTCCAATTGATTAAATTACACGGGAGATTGTTAATGTATTGTAATGTG